>NC_091509.1:8284788-8598326 GCF_947461875.1 Haliaeetus albicilla | reverse complement strand
AGTAAGTCCAGTCCCACAGGACACACATTTCTGAAGTCTCAACACATCTTCCCAAGTGCCAAGGAATGCAATAACAAAAAAGTTCTATATAATTCCTGTCCCTAAAGCTTAAAAAGAGCAATTTAAATCCTTGCAGCCATGAAAGAATGAAACATGTAAAAAGGAAGTGTTTCTAACCAAGGTATAAAAGGTTAAATGCAGGTTTTATTTAAAGATACATTATATTTTAGAGATTAGACTATAAAAAATTAAGTTTTTATTATGCCAGAAGGCCAAAATTTGAGACCATATGACCTTCTTCAGATTTGGCATTTTGCCTCCTTGTGGAGAAGACATAATGAGAACTAATAAATGAACACTTTGCTATTATATAGTACTAGTCACCCAAGAATGTACGATATTTAGTTGTTTTTCATTTATAGTGATTTATGGTTCTGTGGGAATTTTTAAGTTGAAGAACTCTTTGAATGTCATGTGGACAGCTATGAAAAGTTCAGTTAGAGGTAATGATAGAAGAATACAACAGAAAGACAAAGATTTCAGATTAGTATTACTTCAAATCCTAGTATCAAATCCCGAATTTTAGCAACCTAAAGAAATGTTATAGTCTATTCACGTACTTCCTGGAAACAACTCTGCCTGACTTCTAAGTTTAGCCTTGAATCAGCTTTCTCTTTCAAAAATTTTTTGGCAATTTCCAAAAAACAAAACAAGCAATTTTGCATAATGCAAAAATTAACGCAAAATAATTTTTAAAATAGCAAAAACACTTTTTGTATTTGTTTGTTTGTCCCACTGAAGTTCATGAAGATAATTTGACTTGTGGGCCAAGTTGATTCAATGGAAGATCTGGTTTCATATGAATGTATTCTTTTATTATTAGTTTCTGTCAGAGCCAGCCTACTCTGAGGGCAATTTGTATAACTTCCTAGGCTTTCTGTAAACCTGTATAGTTGCCAGGACTGTCTTTTTTTGAAAGGCATCTGTAAATATTCCAAATTATTTTCTTTCATTTAAGTCAGTGTGACCGAGTATGTTGTGCAAGGTTTTAGTTGTTGGAACTTAATCATATTGTCAGTGCTGCTACTCTGGTCTTGTCTACAGCTATTTGTAAACTCTATACTTCCCAAAGTTTTTCTGTTGAAATCCAGTGATTTGGACATTAACAAAAGATAACAGACTTCAGAACCTTGTCAAATTATATTCTTTTTAGCTACTTAACTAGGACAATTCCAGAACTAAAACTTTCAGCCAGCACATCCAAAAATAAAACATATGGAAAAAGGAAAAGAAGATGAATCTTCCTGAGAATTGTTTGGTTTTCTAGTAAATCCTTAATGAACTTGTAAGATCATCATCTATAATTCAGAGGATCATTTCCAACAGGTGCAGCTTTTCTCTTTCTATATATCGCATATTTACTATTCAACTTGAACCAGCTATCGGTACATTTATAGTGAATAACAACAGCTTTCCAGAACCACAGAGGATGCTTACTGCATATAAGGTTGCATCTTTCTAGTATTCCCAGCCCAGTGGTACCTCAGATTGCATCCAGCCTAATAGGTCAATGTTTCCTTTACAGAGTCGAATTCTGGCAATAAAAAAGGTGGGGTTTTTTGTTTATTTGTTTTTTAATCTCTTGTGGTACAAAGATATTTCTTGGCTAGAATAACTGACCGTCCTACTGTGTTTTCATGTCAATGTTTTATGCATGGCCACAAAGTGCTGATGAAGCATTTCTGTGCATTCAGAGGGGAAAATGTATTTCTATAGGTCTTTGAAAATGTATCATAGTGGAACTGTGTGTGGCTTTCAACTATAACAAATAAGGGCAATGTATGATAAGTTTATCTTCCTTGCATGTAATTTACTCTTGAAATGCATGAAGGAGTTTAATACTAATGAAACAGATAGATATACTCCAGTTTTAAGCCCAGATAAAGAGCAGGCAACTATCATACCATTGTTCATATTTCATAGCTTTTCCAGTTTGCTTGTAACATTCCCATTAAGTTTCCTATGTCCTTTTCCTGCATAAAAACTGCCAAACAAGCCAATCTGTGTCATAGCTTTGTGAAGTACAAACTTTTGGACCCAACAACATTGTCCTATTCCTGAAGGACCCAGCTTTCCATACCTGTCTTTAACATATTAGACCTCATAAAAGGCAGTGCAATAAATACATTTTCAAGATGCCTTTTATGCATTATAACTTTGATGTTCTAATAAAATCAGACCCTTCCAAAGGACACAGCACTGTCAAATTCACATTTTCAAGCATTTATTAATTTATATCTATACCTACATGCTCAGTTTCTGTTTTATTTATTAATTTATGTGTTTTCATTGGAACAAGAAGCATGATAAAGGAGGATAACATTGCAAATGTGTAAATATCCTTGAATAACAATTTGATTTAGAGCCAGATCTGTCTTCCTCACATGTAACACTTTTTAAAGAGAGGGTTGAAAGACAGTGATGAGTAGCCTGCACTAGGCTGCTGCTGTTGGGAAACCCAGCTTGAAGTGATGGGTAAACAGAGAACCAAAAAACCCAATGGAGAGCAAAATGCTGCCATGTTAGAGGTCTTCCTGTACTTCCAAGTGAGATGGCAGCTTAAGCCCTCAAAGCAGAACAGTTGTGTTGACTGATGTGATGAACAACATCTATGCTAATTAAAGGTGTGAGATGTAAACTAGATTGAACAATTGTCTGTACACCTAGTTTGCAAAGCAAATTTAAGAAAGGACTAAATTTAGCTAGGATATATGCTAATCTCAGAGCCAAGTTATTGCAGACTCCCTCTGTCATCACTGGAGACAACTAGGAAGGAAAAAACTATCTAAGACCTGAATCTGGAAGTGATTTTCACTTTTCATTGATGACAGAGAAAACACAGAGAGGAGTTTCTTAAATTATAGACCTTATAAGCATTAATTACGAAGAATCCTAAATTGTAGAGGATGAGGTTCAGAATCTAAACTCCACTTCTTATTACTTATAAGTGAATATCTTGAATTGATTTTTAATGAAAAATAGAGGCTGTCTCCCATGAATGCATGTACCAGTTCCTTGTTATGATAACATTTGCAAACATCCCATGTTTTGTCTTCTGGCTGTTTTTTTCTCCCTGTTCTAGAAGGAGGCAGAAAGGTGTTATGCACTCTCCTTGCACTGACGAATTTTAGTATGGTGCATCTCTGCATTTATCGACATCAGATACAAGATACTTTCTATCCCACATGCCCATTCATCTGTATCTGGCTAAACCTACTGTAAATATAGTATTTCACTTACATCATTTATGAGAAAGAATACTGAGTGCATAAAGGTCACGCGGTCATCATGGAAAAAAATGTGTAAGAAGTGGGAAAAAAGGGAAAAAAATTCAAACAAAAACTTGAGGTTATTCTTGGAGTTACTGTAGAGTAGACTGTTCTCTGGAGAAACATTACAGCAAATAAATATTTCATGAAAGATGCTAAAAAGACAACACATCATACTGCGTTGAATGAATGCTATGAATAATGCTATTACTGTGCCTGCTCTCCCTGAACATCTCTCTATTGTCTGTTCACTGGTTCAGTGTTGCCTTTTGCAGTGAACAGCTTTGCAGCACCACTTTTTCTACCTAAGGCAAAGATTCAGAGACACTTTCCAAAATAAAAGATTAGATATCAAGTATGCATTGACCCGTCAATATCTTTATACATATATAGGCAGCTATAATTAACATATGATTTATTATGCCATTTAGGAACTGGTATTTTCATCACTCTATTACAATTCAGCTTACTTATCATGTTTTTCAGGCAGAAGACGTCCATTAATGTTTCAAAGTTCATGAAAAAAAACAAATATGCATGATCTCTCTGAAGCAATTATGAAGCACAAAAAGACTACGTCTAATAAAAATCAATATATCAACTCAAAAGGCTATTCATCTTCCATGTTCATAATGTAAGACCTCAAGAATTGAATTTTTAATTGAAATGTGGATAAATTCAACTTATTTGGTAATGTATTTTAAGTAAATTATTGGAATAATGCTTTTTTCAGTGATTAGCCTCAAAAAACAATAGAAAATTTCTATTTATTGCATATGTTATAATGCCTATAAAATCTATTTAAAATTGAAATAAAAGTAATTCATCAATATATACTAATGTCTAGTCTCTTTGGATTGCCTGTTCAAGTTCACAAAAGCTTGTGTATAATTCATCATGTGAATAATGTCATTTTTTTCTTATCTATTCTCGGTACTAGCACTTATTGTACATCTTTTAAAGTTGGTGCAATGTCACCAATTAAAACTCAGTTTAAGGCAAATATTGGTCCATTGCATGAAACTGTACAAAACAACTCCAGTGTTTTATACTTCCTCAAACATTTTTAAGGATTCACCTCTAATCAGAAAATAATTTCATTTTCAAAGGATGGTATGATTACAAACCTTTTCTTTAAATACAAAATACGGAGGACTAATGGATATGTAGATCCCATGTCAACATAGATTTAAAGAAGTAAGAAAATTAACTACCTGCTTCATTATACCATTCACAAGGAATATTACTGCTGTATTCCAAAAGGAATAAAACTTCCTGAAGTACATCACAATAAAATGATAAGAGTTTTTTCATAAATGATAACAACTAACAACTTTCCTCTAGCTATCAGACGTATGTGACAAAACTATAAAAGATTTAGCCACTACTAAGCAAGAATATTAAAGAATGCAGACTATAAAGGAAAAAAATGAGATTACTAACTATTAAGTAGTATTTGGAGGAAACGCCCTGGGATTATATCATTAGAAAAATAAGCTTAAAATAAAACTAAATAGGACAATCATGATTAAATAGAAAATAATCGGTTATATGAAGACTAATACAGAAAGATTTAGTTCGATTAGGGCTAGAAGCATTGCATAAGATATTTCTATAGGTAAGTTATTTGTATTCTTATTTTAGATATCTCTTTCTTTTTAAAACAAGTAATAAAAAATTCTGGTACTCTTGTAACTGCCCTTTGCTTGTACGTATCAAAGCACTTTACAACAGAGATCTTGATCATTTTGATTTTTTGACAAATGGGGGAGCAGAGACAGAAGGGGAAGATTATCTGCTATCATAAAAATATAGTATTGATTCGGGGAAGATTATCTGCTATCATAAAAATATAGTATTGATTCTCTCCAAAATCCTATCCAACCCTGTATATCCTGTGTCTGCAAGAAAAGAATAGTCAATAGAAAGAGTATAAGTCTATGTTTCTTTGGTTTTGAATAATTTCAATGAAACTTGAAGGCTGGTGAAAGAGACGGAAGTAGAAATTAGGTTTCCTGAATTCAGGTCCAGCCTATTAAGACAATATACAGTTTATAAAGAAACAAGCTAAAAGAGATATGTTCCAGGTCAGGTAAGAAAACACTTTTAAAGAAGGCATACATGGATTCTTTCTTGAAGTAGGATACTCAGACTGTAAGCTCTTGCATTGTCAATATGTTTTGACAACATATTGATTTAAAAGACATATGTAGAAAGGCTCTTATATTTAATTTTTTTTCAATAGCCCTCTCATATTTGTAGTTTAGCATTCACTTTTATTAAGCGTTAGTAATCATTAAGAATTCTAATTGCCCAGGTTACTGCATCAAGCAAAATTCATTGTTGTTAACTTTGGAAACGAAGAATTTTTTGTCAATGCCTCAACAAAATCCAAGAGCAGTTGCCTGCGTAAGTTCAGACTGAGTGATAAATGTAGCAGGATATGGAAGAGCTCAGTCTTTAGAAGGATGATAAAATTTGACATGAAGAATAAGGAACAGACTCTGTGTTTAACAGATTTTAAGCAAAGAATACATAATTTCTTCTTATATATAGAAAACCATTCTTTTTTCCTTAGGTAATTGAATGAACTGGACTAACGTTTCCCAAATGGATTCTATAACTTTAAAAAAGCTGTAGCATTCTGACTCATGATACCTTTGCACCGATACCAGGCACTTCTGATCAAAATTTGGGACAAAAAGTAAAAAAAAGCAATGTATTGTTTTCCTTTTATGAGGAAACACATATAATAGCCAAATTCAAACAATAGCCATAGCCATGTATGGGAAGTGGCCACTAAGTCTCCATCCTGAAAGTGTGTGCAAGCCCCATTGATTCTTGGGGGCCGGTGCGGTTCTGACTGTAGCAGTGCTGCTGACACCCTGTGTAATAGTTTGCTGTGAGGAGACTTGGTGATATGGATATGATTATTTTCAAGTCATTCCTTGCTGGGCATCTCTCCACGGTACTTTAGCTGAAGCATAAGAACCAGATTTAGGCTCAAAGCTGATTAGATATTAGTGCATTTCTCTACCTGAACTAATAAGTCTTACCTCCCTGATGGAGTCCCTGGCACAGGTACAGCCCCCCACTAGTGCAGTTGGAGTAGCTGATTTTACTGAGTATGGATAATAGAATGAGTCCCCAAACAAAACTCATTTTTGGAAAAGCAACATATACAGTTTATGGCATCCAATCATGGAACAGAAACAATAAAAGTGGAACAATATGACTCAGGTGACCCATTATAACAGCTTGAGCATAAGGTCACACATAATGAATATGCTGAATTTGTCAGTAACCCACTGGCTCAGCCCGGCTTATGCAGAATTTTTCATTGAAGAAATATAAACAGTGTGAGAGCTTTTTATGTACAGGGCAAATAAAGCAAGCCAAGCATTGCCTAATAAATTATTTATTTTGAATTATTTGGCTTCTCTGTCACTAAACATTTGTAAGCAAGAAAAGGACTCAGTCATGGCTTGACAGAAGAAAAAAACAATATTCTGCACATGGTGGAAAAAAGTCAAACAATAGAAGCCCTGAGACACCCCCACCCCCCCATTTTGATTCATAAGGAATCTTGAAAAGGCCTCTAAGAAAAAGCTTGAATTAAAACAGAGTTCTATGGTTCTATAACACACAGTGAGAAATTAACACTTATTGTAGCAACCGTCAAGTCCACAATGAGTTTTGCACCTCTGAGAGAGCACTGTTAAAGCTGCAGAGAGGAAACACACATCTGGCCAACTTCTTCCTGCTCAGCCTTTGGTTCCAGAATCTTTCTGACTTCTCAAAACTGAAAATTTAAATCACTCCCCTGTCTTTGGGCTCCACACACACCCTTAATATGAATAGTATTTACATAGCATACTAGATTCAGACTTGATATTCAAGATTTATGTTTCTGCCACATAAATTCTAAGCTTTTGGTCTTCCACAGATTTTTCACAAGAATTCTAATCTTCTGTTCTTCAGGACACACATTATATACATGGATACAATGCAGATCCATAGATGGGGTTGGTAGGGTTGTTCTTAAAATACCATTACTCTTAACAGCATGAAAAATATTCATCTAGACAAAAGAATGAGCCCAAATTTTGGATTTGTAGCTTTACTTGCATATTGTTGTGGTATGTGGATAGCTCAGGCTTAGCATCTTTATCTGTTAAACACTTTCCACAACCACCCCTCTTTTTATATTTATTTTTCATGATATGTTACATTATAGAAAACCCCTTACAATAAATAGTTATTTAAACGTTATTATTTAATATCATTTATGAGAAATACTGATATTTTCACATAGGTTTATTCTGACTTTTGGACCAAATGTGAGAGTTTCAAAGAAGTTTAAACCTCCAGACCCTAATCTTTATGACGTTCAACAAAAGTTGCAGAAAACATTAAAAGAAACCCTTATCTGAAATGCAGTCGCATCCTAACAGGTTTTCTCTAATCTAAATAGGTACTTCAATATTTCTTTACAAGTCCATACAGTCTTGGCTATGCGGAAGAGCTGACATCACCATTGTTATTCTGCAGCTATTCTGCAGTTTTTCTGAAATTCCTGAGTAGCTCCCTTGGAGGCCAAATCAGGCCCACGACTCTAGAATAACATTTTAGGAAAATAATTAGGGATTTAGAGATACAGATAAGGAAAGATTAAAATCCTGTTATGGAGAAAAAACACTGATAGAAAACTGGGTTTAAAAAAATGACACACTATTTACTTCTGTATCTCTCCAGGGGAGGAGAACAAAGGATTTACCTTTTACTTATTTCCTACTCAAGGTGACTCCCAAAGGCCTCAAAGAAAATTTCCCCAGCTCTAACTTGTGCTGAAAGGAAATCATCCACCTACCAAAACAGCTAACTAAAAATAATCCAGCTGCTCAGATTTATCTAGAATGGTTTATATTCAAAGCCTTAGGAAAGACTAATTTCAGTCTAATTTTCAAATATATTATTTCGGTTTTGGTTTGGTGGTTTTTTTCATAGCTAGACTTTATACCATGGAGTTACAAACTAACTGTTCCAAACATGGAGGTTACTTTGAGACTGTAAGAATGGGACAGTGATTTCCATACTATTTTATAATTTACCCTAGCAAAATCTTTATAGTACAGATGCAACATTAATCTTAGAGCTTCACATTTTCTGCCACAGGCAATTCTCAGAAAGAGAGATACAATCAGGAAATAAAAATAAACATGCTAGCTAGAGGGTTGTTTATCCTATTGATTTTCTATTTAATCCCATAAAATGCCTCCCTTCCAACACTAGCAGCCTCTCAAAAGAAAGCTCAAAGAGATACTATCATCTAGTCTAAGGATACTTTGGCATAGGGCAGCAATAACTCCAAAGGTTAAAATCTGAAGAACTGTTAGTAATGTTGCTGGCCATCACAGCTGAAATATCTAAAAAGAAAAGATCAACATATCAGGGATGTAACAAATGGGCTGGGAGAAGACATGGGGAAAAGAAAAAACATGACATTTTTTAAATTAGTAGAATCAGTTGCAAAATAATTAAGTGACAGAGAAAATGTGTCATGCGTATGTATTGATTTCAAATAAAAGTTTTCATAGGAAGAGATTATCTAACATTCTCCAGCCTGACATTTAGAGTATTAAAAAAATTTTCAAAGATCTCCTCAGGACAGAACTAGCATTTGGTAGTCATCTTCTCTACAATACTCAAAAGTCAAGACATCTTCCAAGTTCTTCACTTCCTACTCCATCCAGCTTGTCAGTGATTTGTACTTCAGGGGCAAAGATGAGTGGAAATCACTGGATACACAGGGTAAAACCCTTTTTTTTTAAAAAAAAAGGGCAATATGATAACTAAAAGAACAGGAGTCTTCAATAATTGCTTGGAACTCTGAGTTCACTGTTGTTTGGAGAACTGACTCTAGTATGATGAAACTGCCTTGAGGATGTAAGTTGTAATGCGCGGCCTTATGGAGCATATGGCTTCCCATCTGAGCAACTCTGGGAGAGTGAGAGCAATGATGTGTACTGCCGTGTCAAGGCAGTATGCCTAACTGTACCAAGTTCTTGTGCTTTATACAGGGACATTTAGTGGGTTATGAACTCTTAAGTCAAATAGGATTTGAGAAGGCATAGACAAATGGTTATTGTATAAGTATTTGGATTCTGGAAATAAGAGTGAAATTAGTGTACTACCATTGAAGTAAGTATGAGGAAAAGGTGATGGTCTTTGTAATGGGATGTGTTATATAGCTATTAGCTATAATAATTCTTGTACTATATTTGAACTAAAGCATGTTAAGTTGATATCTTAACCCTTGCTACACAGGTATTAACTTTTATAACTTTTTCCTAACAGATTAGAAAAAACCTCATTAAAGAATAAGTATTTAGCTGGTCTGTCTTTCATCTTTATCTAATAGTCGGTAGTGTAATCACATGAGAATACACTCATGAGCTGCTGATATTACTGGCACATATCCATTTACTAGGTGAAATTGCCTTAGGAAAAATAAGGTTGGCTTTTTACCCAGAAGATGAGAAGGATCGGATTCAGTGGTAATCAATATATTCAGGGATTTGATATCAGGGAAATTGCAAAGCTCTCCCGAGTGGAAATGTACTGAGAGCAACTTTCCTACTCTGCACAAATGAAATCTAAAATACATATGCTTTTGATATCTAAGCTTTTGAAGGTCAGATCCAAAATTAATCTCGAAACAGTGAGAGAGTAAAGAAAGGAAAAAAATCACTTTCATTTCTCTTTTCTTCATATGCAGTCAAATTGTTTTCACCAGCAGTTCTCTCAGTCATGTCAGTAGGCACTGTGCACACCAGCTGGTATAACACATCTCTTCAGAGATCTTTCTCTAGTGAGGGTGGGAAAGTATGTTCACACTCCAGCAGTGGTACTGAAATATAATACATGAGAAAAGATACATTTCATTCTGAGTTGTTCCTGCAAGTGGAATCTGAACACAACATATCGGGCTGAAGATCTAAGACAGCCATTTAGTAGCTGCTACAGTACTGAGCAGTTCATGATTGATCTTCCTCTAATTTAACAGTACATAAGGTATATTTTTTCAAGTGTGATGCAGATAAAAACTTCATATTTTAAGTAACAGATATATTAAAAATCTGTGTGATTAGACAACTGACTATTATGCTTTTCTCAGCGTCTCTTATTATTTTTCTTAGCCTATATTGACTCCTAGACATCTCTGTTATCTCATGAAATACTGAACCAGGCTAAAAGTGTTAAATTCCTGCATGTTAATAATATTAAATTCCTGTAATTCCTGCATGTCTTTATGCCTTCAATTAGTTCTCTGGATTTGCTCAGTCCATAGGAAGTCAGGCAGTTTTCCTCACAATTGCTCATTACCGTAAAAGAAGGATCATCCCTCATTGGGACTATAAAATAATCCTTTGCCTTTTTGCCTTTTGTGCTTCTCTATGGGTAAAATATCAATTTATTTTCCTGACTGACAGATACCAATACAGTAGGTAATAGAGATGAATCAACTGTCAAACGTAAGATCTTTTAACTTTAGAAGACCTTAAAAAGATTCTTAAAGAACAAGCTTATTTATTCTTTGGGCATAAACGAAATTTGAATTTGGAGGAAATAAGGAAACAATAACTTCGTGGCATAGTAGGTAGTTAATATACAATTATCTACTCTAAACTGATATATGCCAAAATGTTTAACACATCCAGCAGCTGAACCATGAGCCCTAAGATGAAAAAATAGGCAAGTATTGAGATCATTGAAAAGTACATGAAATGAAATAGAAAGACGAAGAATCCCAAGCCAACAAGCACATGGTTTGAACTAATTGTACTTAAAGGGACCATCAGCCAGATCTTGACAATTCTATTGATTGAAAATACTAAATTAAATGCTGCATGCAAATCTGTCTGGAAATGATTTGGATCTCTGCAAGTCTGTCAGATTCCTGCCAGCAATACAGATGGAAAACAACCTCATCCAATAGCGTTTTAAAAAGAAATTAAAAGACATCTATTTCAGAATAAGAGAAGACTGAGTAATCTACAATTAGTCCACATTTTGGTATTTTTCCCCTGAGGGCAATTCTTGGTAAGTATGTGTTCAACAGTATTCCCAGTAAAATCTGGTTTTATTTATATGTAGAATTGAATGCAGATGAGCCTCTCAGGCTACAGAGAATGCCGGGTTAACAGCAGCAGCGAGTTCTGATCCATTATTTTTTCCAGCATCAGATGAAAATTGGTGACCGTTTTAGAACAGTGTTATTTAAAGACACTTATTTGCTGGAAAGTTTCTGTAACATGAAGATCTACAGCTGTAACTTTCATTTAGCTATTGGAAAATTTATGTGATCTGCATCGACAGGTTGTTCATTTTGCTTTCCAGACCAGCTGTTTACCCATGACATGTGTGGGGGGTACACTGAATGTTGTTTCAGGTGTGAACAGTAGAGTAGAAGAAGATTTCACTTTAAAAAACCCCACCTATTTATGAACCTTGATAGCAGGCAATATAGTTTTCAAGATTTTAATGATTTCAGTAAGAACTAACCATTGGCTCACAAAACAGATAGCACTATTACTGCCCACCAGATTTAAAAATATCCCAAGAGAATTTAAAACCCACAGCAAGTCTTCTGTAATTCATCCAGTAACTAAAGATTGTACTCTGGGTGTTAATTAACAGCTTCACTTTGAATTAGCTGAGAGAGAGAGACTGAGAGGAGAAAATATAAGTTTGTTATTTCTTTTTTTTCCTGTTGTTAATAAGGAACTTAACATGAAGAGTCTCAAAAGAAACCTGTGGAGTTCTTTTCACCTTCTTATCCTGCTAAGTATTTCTAATTATTAATGAGGTCTGTAAATCCTCACCATTACTTTCTATTGTGACTTTTGTGGGCATTAAGCAAAGATTTAGTTCTAACATGGACATAGTAAGCCTATCAGAAACTGCTTTACAAATTTAAAGGTACATTCCAACATATGTTTCCTCCATAATTTTCCCTGGATTATTATATTGACTAAACTGTATCCACTCCTAATTCATGTGGAGTATATGAGATCAGTATTTGGTTCATTGATTTTATTCAATTGATTATTAAATATAGATAACAAGTTACTCTTCTTTATACCAGTAAATGGCTTCTATAATAAAAAATACTTTCTTTAAAATATTCTTATAAGCAGATAAAAATTGCTCTCCTCTTCTGCTTAATTAATATCTAAGCATGTGTTGGAAAAGATAGTGCCAGCTCAATGGTGGTCCATCAATCTTTCAAAGACTTCAGTGAAGTCAAAGGAAAAATCCACAGTTCTCATGATCAGCTTAGAGTTTTGGATCAGGCTTATGAAGCAACTTGAAGGCTTAAACATTATCATTATACTACACTAGTTTCACTGTTTTTTAATCTAATGAAAAATTAATAGATCCCAGGTAGGACAAAAAAAAAAAAAAGTGGATTTGTTCGGAATGCTGTATTTATAATAATTAAGTATAGTGCTGTTCAATGAAAAACTCTGAAATCTTCCACAAATGCATTCAGCATTCATGGCTATCAGCAGTATGTGCTCCCCATGCTACCCAATGGGCTAACAAGAATTGAAAGAGGTAATGAAAGATAGAGGCTTACAGGCACAGTCAGAACTGAAATGCTTTTGTAATTCTCTTTGGAATCTTGAATGCCTTTAACATGTTTGAAGAAATCTGTACAAGATGGTTCTTCATGTAGTTTTGATATCTCAAGAAACTTCAGGGTTCAGTTCAGCGCATTATCTACATCCTTTGTCAGACTTTATTACCAGGTTTATTTTACCGGATTCTAGATGGACAGTATGAACTGTCATTCTTAGCTGGATCAAATTCCATTAAATTTAACATAAGATACATTTATCTTTACCTAAAGAACCAAAAAAATCACAACTGTAAAATTAAGGGTGTAAAGTAGAAAGATTTTTGAACATCAGCAAGCTGAGCAGGAAAGCCCGCTCCATGTTGTCATTCGGTTTTGTGTTCTTTTGCCTTAGAATCATGCTGAGTATAAGTAAAACCAAAACACTTTTAAGGTTTTTGCAATGAGAAGTTAACATCCAATGGCTCTCAGTATTGAACTTGAAAAAAATCTTGATTTATAACTTACATGAACAGGCTACAAGAATTCTTAATAATCTACTGTTAGAGAACTAAAATATATGTTTAAGACATTGTATTAAACAGAGCTGAGCTGATAAGAAAACAGCACCCAGAAGTACCCAAGAAGTGTCTATAACCTACTGAGACTACATAACAAGAATGGATGGAGAGGATGGAGATTTCCTGCTGTAGTACACTTTGAAATCTGAGACATGTATTTGAATCCTATCTGTGTAAGTGGTTGGAATATTTAGTGTAGTTGCATAGCCAAAGTCAGTGCTATCAAATGATACAACAAGCATGGGGTGACATTCTTTGATGCCATGAAGGATTCTATGAATGATATTAGAATAATTAGTTTATCTACTGCTTCAATATGAAAATATCCTGATAACACAAAGTCATATTTTATATTTACAAATCCCTTTTTCCTTTAAAAGATCTCACAGTGATGTACAGATCCAGATTCTAAAATTATGTTTTTCTAAATTCTAAAATTAATGTTTTTATTCTAACTATACATCTAAGTTTAAACATTTCTCCAAATTTTGAAATATATGGCATAAAATTCTGAAAGATCTGGGTATATATATAAGCATGTGGGAGGCTACCTGAAAAATGAATAGCATTCTATAAAGCTTCATAAATCACAGTTTACTCAGTTTGAAGGCAATCATAAAAAAATGGGACTGGAAGGTACTTCAGGAGGCTATCTCATCCACACTCCTGCTGCAAAACTTACTAACTCTAATTTTTGCATCCCTCCAAGTTATTTCAACAGATAAATTAATTTCAACAGATGTAAGTCTCTTAATCCTGATTTCCTTTCCCCAAGTATTGAAACTGTTAAGGAAATAGTCAGATAGAACGCTTTTTGCTTCGACACTGATAGCTTTGCAAATTTGTCCAGATTCAGAAAAGTTCTGACTCCTTCCCCCTAAGCAGCTGCAAGATGAGACAGGTTACAGCATACCAGTTTTATGTGGGATGAACAGAGGGCAAATTTAGCAATTCAAGTTGATTTAAACTATCCAAGAATAAATCAGGATTGTAGCCCAGACAGTCACACCTTGAGAGGTAAAGCACCAAATGCAACCTTGGCCATTCTTCTAAGATCTGTGTGGAGAAAAAAATTCTTTAAGGAAGGAAAGATAAATTGCCCCTATACAGAACTTCACAGATGGCTGTGAAAAATGCATCTCCCTGTCTGATATCTTTTAAAGCTCTTAGTAAGAATATAATGTGCTTTTGTTCTTCTCAACTAATTCTAAACCTCTTCTGGAAAGCAAAGATAATCAATCTACTTTTCTCAGCCAGCAACAGGAGACAGCGCTCTTTAATCACAGCATGCGTCTTCTCTCCAGAGACTTTTTGCCGACTGTCTTAATTATGAGGGTCCACTGAAGTCAATGAACTATGATAATTTACACCAGTTGAGTGTTGTCCTTTTATTTTATATTATAATATAGCAGTGAACCAGGGATCAGTCTAGCTGTGCTGGGTGGATAACTACCTAGAAGAAAACATGAGTTGAAGGGTGAACATCATAGCCTTGATGTACATGTTCTTGGTTAATGAAGAACCGTTACGTATTTACCCCATAAAGAGAGGAATATGTGAAAGGGAACAATATGACAGAGAGAAGGGAGAGGATGCAAACTTTTTATTGACTGCTGCACAGTGAAATTCAGCTATTTGCAAAACTTTTAACTAACAATACCCATTTACATAGTTAACTCCAGGATACTAACAAAGTCCAGCAATATCATTATTGCAGTATATAGTCCAAGTATGTGCTTCTAAGAATTGTATAACTCCACTCTGTGGGCTTGAGAAAGTCACCAAAACCAGCATGAGAAGATAATTATCCAAGACTGTGCAAGAACACAGTTGCTTGTGATGATTAGCTGGTAGGAATGATAACCAAGGGCAATCATATAACAGAAAGTACTGATCAGATCATTGCAGGCCTGCACAAAAGAAAAAAAAATCACTGCTGATTGAACAGCAGAAGCAGCACACAATAGAGATGATTAAACGGATGGTGGTAGACATGGGGCTGCAGGAATAGCAACTCACACATCAGAATCTTTGACTAGCAGAAGCTGTGAAAGTAAAAATAGATGCTAAAGAGCAGCTGATAAGAAATCAGAAAGGAAAGAGGAATTAGTTGGATAAATGGAGTGTGATCAGGGCACACTGAAATTAAGCATGAGAAAGGCGAGAAAGGAGAGAGAGGAAGATATTCAGATATATGGAACAATCTCAAAATAAAGTATTAACTAGATGATATGTGAAATATATAATTACACAACCAGAAGATCTGTGCAAAAAGAACTGATCCTACAGCTACTGAGCCAGATGAGAGGATTAGACCATGGAAAGGATAACTTTGCAAAAACAGCTGATCAGACAGCTGGAACTTAGAAACAGGAGGCCATGCAGCTGTTTGCTTAGACAGTAAGACAGTAAGAACTCAGCAAGCATAACTATGGGGCAGCTGCAGTATTAGACATCATCAAAATTAGGCAGGAAGAAATGATATGAGAGCCCCAGGACCAGGCAATATGAATAGAAAATAGCGTATCATAAACAGAATGGAATAGAAAGCAATTGATTATAAAAACAACAGGATCTGACAGCAGCAGGGCTGGGCAGCGTGGCATCAGACAGCAAAAGCAGCTGACTGGACCGGGCTGGGATCAGACAGCATATGCAGCCCATCAGGCAGGAAAAGGATCCAAAACCAGGAACAGTTCTTTGGCAAGAAGCACAATAACCCAACAGAAGCAATTCATCAGATTTGACAAGATGAGTGGAGTCTCCTGCATTAAAAATGGTCTGGAAACGCGTGCCACTATGGAGCAGAACAAGCATCCCCATTTAGTGTTAAGCACCACTAATACAGACCCCTATCTGCAACCTGTTGCACCTTCTTCTGTGCAGGGTACATGGTCCCTTCCTCCTGCAGGTTAGCAGGAAAGTGAAGGGAAGGGGCTGGATCTGTGGGAGCGTACGCTACAATGTGATGACTGTAATCCTTTTACCAAGGCAAGGTCTCTCTCATTTTCTCTCACTGCTGTTTCGAGCTCCACTGGTTTGAGAGGATTATGAGTAATGATTAAATCCAGCAGCCTCTTTTTCTCTGTACAAAGCACCAGAAATTGTCTTTTGTATCTTTTTCCTGCAGTCGGCAAAGTTCTGTTTTAAGCTGCAGCATAGTCAAACCTTCAGTAAAATATTAGCAAGGCATTGAGGGAACAGAGCAGATTATAGGTCAGTGTCTTAGATATCATCTGGCCTACTGCACTAGCACAGCATGTGACATTGAAAAAGAAATAGCACCAATACATCATTGATCCCTTAAGCATATAGGACTGCTATTAATTTCATCTTTCATCGGCTTATTCTCTCTGTACTCTTGCCAATTTCTGAGGACTGTTGCTGTTTCTATAAATCACTGGAATGCCAGGAAACATTACAAAAATCATAGAGAAGTGAAATAGCATTTTTCATTCTCTCCTCCACTCTCCCCTCTTCCCCCACAAAAACCATAGTTATGCCTGTATGGAGGATTTCTCAGACCTTTTTATTTAATCTTTGAAGGTCTGTGACAACATCACCAGTCTAATCCTGCAAGATAGCGGTTAGCAAAATTTATAGACCAGTTCTTTTACCAAAGAACTTACTGGTGTAGCTAGCACTATTGCTGCAGCTCAGCAATACTGTATATCTAGTGCAGGCAAGAACAGAAAGATGTTAAAACTGGCACTGATCTTATACTAGGTATATTGACCTTTGTCAGTGCTGGAGCTCCTGGTGACAAGTTTCTTCACGCTGAATTTGATGCATTTCTTGATCATCCCTCAGTGACTTGAAATCACATTAACCCATCATATGTGCTTAGAAAACCTTATCACTGATTTTGTCTGCTCTTGTTTTGCTCTCCCATATTTCTTTCCTTTGAAAGATCTTTCCCCTCCTCCAGAAAGTCTCCTATATGCCAGATCAGCAGATGAAAGCCCATAGGATCAACTGCACTAAATTTTTCATAAGGTTTCTCAGCTCTCTGCCTCTTAGTCCTCTTGACAATTAAAGCATTAATTTCCATGGCAAACAGAGTGTCTTCCCTGGCCTCTCCTCTTGCCCCATCAATAAACGAAGAAGTGAGTCTGTGTGATCTTCAGCTTGATCCGTGTATATATGCATCTTGAAGTCAGAGATAACCCAGGATCTCATTCGGGTCCTGACATTCTCTCATCAGCTGTTCTCACCTGATACCTCTGATTTGAATATAATTCTACTGTTACCCTGGGCTACTGGAGGCTGCCTGAGGTTACAGGCAAAAGCCCAGGAGCAGCTTTTAGTCATGCTGATAACCTGCCCACTTTGCCTTGTGACTGGAGAATAAATAACAGAGGTACTGGTGCTTCTCAAACATCTTCCCATGTCTGCCTCTGTGGCATAAGCATATTTGGTCTCTGCCTTCTCTTCTGCACTGAAATCATTCAAGGCTTATCTATGCTAATCAAGTGTATTTATACCTTGATAAGATTTCCCATCCCCCCTCAAAATTACACAGCACTTGACCAGGTATCCTGACCATGTAACCAGTCGCTTGGGTTTGAGTGGGGTACCTAGGCCAACCACTCTGACAGAAGTAACACTGCTTGGCCATGAATGCTCTTGGTACTGGGAGAAGACATATACTTACAGTCTGAGGTAGAGGAATGTCTTTTTGTCTTAACTACATGGTTCTATGCGCCATCTAGGTCCTAGGGTGTACAATGCAGATCTCTGAAGTTGCTTCTTTTTGTCTGTAAGAAACTTTACAGCTTGGATCAGATGTGTGGGAGGAATGTAAATTTTAGTGATGTTCCTTTAGTTAGAATTATGTCTGCTAAGTGGCAAGTCAGCAGCTGCAGCATGTTATCACTTTTTCAGCTTCATTCACAGACCAGCCTGACCACATGGTCTGGAATGCTGGATTTGGAGCAGGAAAGAAGTCATGGTACAGCTCCATAAATGTGAGAAAGCACTGCTGAGTATGTGATAGAAGCTAGTGTATGGTGTCTGATTTGAGAGACTTGCTGTCACATTTTTAAGGCCAACCCTGCACTATACAGCTATACTATTGAGTATGGAAGTACTGTGAGGAGAAAGGGAGTGTATAGAATGTACTGGACATGTGTAGCACTAAAGCAATTTATTCTGCCATCATTACTGCAAAGAAATTAGGTGCCTGAATCCAAGTCTGGTTTCTTCCTAACCTGTATGTCACTATACTCCCTGCTGCTTTAATAATGTCTAAAGTAAATTAAGGATAATTGTAACATCCTGGATAAAGGATGTTCTCTGAGAAAGAGAGATTTGAATCTATAGTCAATATAGATACAGAGGAAGGAAGTCAATCCCAATAATTCCTCCTGATAAATGCTATGGAGAGGACTATCTCCCTACAAGCTCCCTCTTCAAACCTTATTTAAAAGACAACAGTGGGGTTTGGTTTGTTTTGAAAAAAGCTGAAGTTAATTGAAAGACAACGGCCAACACTTGTCATTTGCAAGGTCATTTCACACCCTCCCCCCAATCACACTCACCAGCTTTCAAAGTTCAGTCCAAACTAAAAAAGTAATTTCTCCCTGCAGCTCAGAGTAGAGTATGCATGACAGGGCGAGGACTGGATTTGAGCTGTACCTTCGGTCCCAGCCCTTCCCTGTGTCTGGCTGTGATGGGAATTGGAGAAGCCAGAGCCTTGACAGGGAGCTAACAAGACCTCCTCCTTGTAATGAGCTCCCCAAAACACCTTAAACTGTTCTCCATGCTGGTTTTAGGCAGTGCCCCAATCAATATGTTGGCATTTGGGTTTAGCAGTCAGGAGCACATATCACATGTTTCCCACCCACTGTGTAGGGGAACAGGAATGTGCACATGAAGCCAGGACTTAGCCCTACCGCAAAACTCAGCGTCACAGCGTCCAGGGCCCCTTTTTCAGGCTGGGCCTAAATTTCACTTCAAACATAGCCCTTCTTCTTTGAGCGAGTGGGCTTATTTACGCAGGTAGTTTATCTTGCTTGTACTTCTTATACATTTTAGCATGTAATTTATCTGATTACTCATAATTTCTGAACATGCAAACAATCCATATAGGAAAATAGTTGTCCATTTCCAGGCTTACAAAAACATCTGCCAGTTGTGCAGCAACCTCAGGGTCATGGCCCTCAACACTTGGCTTCCCAAATATTTAAAAGTACTTCTGGGAAAATAAGATGATTTACTCCGTGTGTGTTAGGGTCGGGGAGCTGAAGGGAGGGAGTTCTTCTGCATTTGAGTCAGAAGGACAGGGTTGCAGGCTTTGCTAGGTCTCGCCTGGGGGTCAGAGCTCGGCCCCGCCACCTTCCCAGCAGCACCAGCAGCAGGAATCGCACCCACACTGCACTGTCACAGCTCACAGTCTGGCAGCTTAGCTGGAGCCCATCAGCAATGCATCGTATCAGCTGATCTGTGCACACAGGATCTTTTCTGTCATCTCTTTCTACAGCATAATTTGGCTATATAGAAGCATCTTACAAAAATTTTAAAAAGAACAAAAAAAGGCAGTGGGGCTGGAGGGAATACGCTAACTGCTGATACAGCAAGAAGTCCCTTCTGAAATACCAGCAGAATTTGGGAACTCAGCAGCGATCCATTCCCATGACTTATGATAAGGCAAAATCTTAAATCCTCTTTAATTTTACTGCCACTAATGCAGCCTTCACATTGTGTTTAACAAATAAACTAATGTATGTACATAAAGAAGAAAGCTATTTTCTGCTAAATAAGTAGATTTTGGTTTCCAAGTTAAACAGTAATTGTAAACAGCAGCTGCCTAGGTATCACCCTTTATAGCATGAATAAAACCATCAGCATAGTGAAACTAGAGGGAGAAAGAATATTTGTTTCAACTGTGCACTGCCTCGTAGTTCTCTGCAGAAAAAAAAATCCTTTTGCAGTATGTAGCTACAAAACAGCTATTTAACAAAAAAAAAGTATCATTTTCTACAGCTGAAGGAAAAAGGGGAGAAAATAACAGCTATGATAATAGGATATGACATATTATAAATTCCAGGAAGAATCACTTGCTCGAAGAAGGAGAAAATGGTTGTGTTATAAAAGGTCTCAGTTCCATAGAAAAAGCCAAGACACCTTTGGAAATACCTAGACCATCATATTTTCTTAAAAATAAACTTTTCTGTGTTCTGAGTTTTATTTGGTTTGAGGGGATACTTTCATTGTTCACAACATTCTAATCTTCAACAAAAGCTTGCATTTTATTGTTTCAAACCACAGGTCTTGCTTCTCATTCTGAATTTGTCAGAGTCAGGTACTGATGTAGCTACATTAGTGAAAACCCCAAGGAAAAGCCATCATTTATATTTGTGGACCTTACGCCTACACGAAGATGAAGTCAGTTCTATTGGTAGAAACTCAAATCATCCCTCTCTACACTTAAATTTGTCCTGGTGTAGCTGCCTTTTGATAGGTCATTGTTCCTTAAACTGGGACAAAGTCACAATGTACATGTCCTAGGTTACTGTAGGAAAAATATGGGAACATGGTTATCACCAAAGAGAAGAGGAAATGGGTTTTAATACCTGTCGTATAAACCAGCTATTAAATGCTACTTTTTCTTTTCTCTTTGTCCATGTCTCTCTATTTGCCAACAAATGTATGCAGGTAAAATAATTTCAGAAGATTTATCCTTACTAAGCAACAAAAACTCCTGCATTGTTCTGTAGATAATCAATTCTGACATTACATAAAATTAAGTTCAGCCTCAGTAACAGTAGAATAGCTATTCCTGATTTGCACTGGTATAAATCGGAGACAACCAGTTCTAAGATTTTGCCAATTCCAAGGTCTTGCCAGTTTCAAGCTATTGATTTTGTCTTTATTGGTACTATAATTATTGAGAAGAAGAACAAATACTTTGAAAAGGTGTCAGCAATCTTGTAATACAGGAATGGAAAAGACTGTTTTCCACAGTAGCCCTTTTCTTAAGCAGAACTTCTTAGGACAATTTCAAAGGACTTTCTTATTAACTGCCCATGTCGTTTGTACTAATATATTGTTGTTTTATATGTCCATAGTATTCCTGTGATAAACAGATGCGTCTTCCATGAAATCACCATTCACACCATTAGTGTGAACATAGCATTTCTCTATTAGTGGTTGAGACTGTTTTAAAAATTCATTTTGACCTCTGTGGGATTATAAACTCATGGATTCAGACCTTCATTTCATATTGTTGCTGAAATGTATTTATGTCATTTTTAGGTATCTCCTACATATGAAGAAAATATATTGTGGAATACATTTAATACGGTTTACACCTCTGACATTCAGAGTGATTATACTTCTTATCTTAGTACTTATAAACATTTTTCTCATTGACCTTAATAACTCAAAGCATTTAGCCTGGGAAAGAAGTTATATTTGTCTCTAATGCAGGCATTATTGCATTAGCTGTGCATGACATATCAGATCAGGAGATGTAAATTTATTGGATATGTTAATAACTCATACCTTAGCTTATGGAAAATTTGGAGTATTACAATATAAAAAAGGTTTGCCCACAACACTTATAGAATAGGACAAAGAAACTCATCTTCAAGCTGCTGTATGCCCTCATTATACTTGTTAAAATAATAACATTTATCATCTGAAAAATTTTCCCTCTAAAAGGATAAAATTGTAATTAACTTACATGTAGTAAAATCTCTATAAATTAATTAAATGAAAAGAGAAATTAATTTGAAGGGAAAAAATAAATCAGGAACAAACTTTATTAAATAAAGTAGAACCATTAATATTCATTTCACTGAAATGAATACAATTAGAAATGGCTAGCAAGCAAGATGGCAGAAATCTGGTCTCTCTACACAATGGAGGAATTATTCCATGATACTCTCTGCAAAACATGACTTCATACATTTCATTGCAAATAGCGTTCTGATACCAACTGTATGATAGATTTTAGTTTCAAAATTGAAGGCTAGTAGTTCTTCAGATAAGAGATTCAAATTCCAGCCTGAGTTTTATCTCAAGAAAATGGCTCCATACAAGATGTAAATAAAATATGTAAAGCTATCATTAACAGCCCTGCACAAAGTGTTCTGCTTTATAGACTGCTCTGCGATAGCCAGTCCCCTGGAGTAAATGTTTTCTAATTTAAGTAAGGTAGGTGCAAACAGAAACTGAGTTCTGTGATAATACTCAATTTTCACTCCCAAACGTAACATCTCTCAAATAAATCTGTATGAAATTACTCAGATAGCTCTGCTACCATAAAGACAGTGATCAGAAATTTAGCCGTTATGGAAAACAAAAGTAAGATACAACTCAGAAGTCTATGATTCCACCTAATGACAGTATCACATGACTGATTTTTGACTGAAAGAGAGCACTAAACACTTTCCTGAGGGTAGTTCACCTCCCTGGCTATGACTTCACATGTAATATATGGACAGTTTGAACACACCCAGTCCTGCAAGGATTGGGACATTGGGGCTTCATGGCGGCACTGCTCTCCCTAGCAAATGGAAGCAGGGGTATAAACAGTTGTCCTTCAGTATTAAGCACGTATTCCATGCATCAGTGTCTATGGAATTGAGTCAAGTCCTCTGCTTGTGTTGTAGCATGTATGCTATAGTTTGAATATACTTATTGTGATTCATTTGTGGGTATGCATTAGTTTGTATTTGCTTTCCTTTTTGGTCTATAAACATTGTCTTCAGTAGACAGTACTCTAGAAAGTACATTAATAAACACTAGGGATAGAAGTAGGAGACATTTCCTTACATCATTCCTTATATAACATTCAGACCATCATTTGTCTGTATCTCCATCTCAGCAGATTTTATAGCTGTCAAGGCTGGTTCAATGAATAACATTTCCTGACTAAGATGAAGGGAGTCCCTTCTGCCTCCCCCTCTCTTCTGCTTGCACTTTCCACAGAGGTTTAGCAGACTAGTAGATCAAGCTGTAAGTGAAAATAACATAAATACAGCCTTCAGTAAATGCTGCCAATGTTAAACAGACCCCACAAGTTCTCAAAGCCTTGCACTGACCCCTCTGTAAGCGACTATATTGATTTCTGTCACATTCAGGGAAAACTATAGAAACAAAACCAGTTATGTCCAGTTTTGCCAGTTATAAAACATGGCCTAAATTCTCTTTTGAAATATATTCACAAAAGACTTTGTCTAATTATAGTAAATTATATATACTTAAATGAACTATTTAGTGAATCTATGCTTTCCTAAAACACACAGACAGGAAAAACTATGGTAGTATTTAAAATCCTACTTTGGCTATGAGATCAATAAATTATGAGGTTTAACAGAATTGTCCCATATTTTTTTCCTGGATAAAGGAATTATTAACCAAATGATGCTATTAGATGCAATTTAATTTTGTATAGTATGACCTGCATAGTATATTTCGCACTACGGTGTCACAATTGACAAGAAAAGCAAGAATAGACAAGAATATTGTGCAATGTTGCTAGACTACCACAGCTATTGAAACCTTGGCTTGTTAACTTCCTGACTGGATTTGAGACATGTCAAGACTGTCATAATCTTGACAATTATGAGACAATTTTTCTCTCATTCACATTCTTCTGCTTTCAAAAAAGAACTGAAATTTTTTTTTTTTTTAGGTAAAGTAAGCGAAAAGAATTTTCTGAAATGTGGAGCATATTAAAGCAAGCTTAGATACTTGAAGAAGTCATGAACTTTCAAACCACTGCGGCTATTCGTGGTGAAAAAGTACTTACTGATAAACCACCTAAAATCCTTCACAGTATAAAGCTTCAAAGCAGTGTAAGTTCTTCAGGCAGAATACGCATATATCAAATTTTTGTGTGACCTAGGGCCAAATCTTCAGCCAGTCCAACTCACAGTAGATTCACTATCTTCAATGAAATGCTGCTGATCCACACTTAGAGTACTGACCCATAATCTTTTAATACACCTTAGCTGATTAGTGCTGATTCTGCTTTCTATAACTATTTTCATGGTATTATTCCATTTACTTTTCTGGAACTCATTTGCTCAAATGTGAGAGAGATCCAAATCTGGGCCTTAATGCAGCCTAAGCACTTAAGCCACCTTACAGCAGATACCGTACAGTAGCTTAGCTGTAAGATACATTAAAGAGTACATACGTGAAAGCAAAGGGGCAAAAAACCTCCGACCAAACAAAACAATGATAGCTGCCCAAAGGAATAAATACTGGCACTGTACCCAGTAAAGGACAATCTACCAACACCACACATTTATTCCAGCAGACCTGAGTCTGCTTGTAAACTCACAATTACTGTCATATTCTCAACCACAGCTGTCTATGCCAGCTGTGAAAAAAAGCCTGGTGTGTGCATCTACATTGGTCCCCCTTGTTCCACTGTGGTACAAGCCATATACATCTGAGATCTCATTTATCAAAGAAAATTAAGAACTTCATGTGGCTCTTACTAGCTTATATTTCTCATCCAAGATCTCCCTCCATCACCTGCATGACCTAAGAGCCCTAAGGGGATGGTAGAAATTTCCCATATTGTTCTTAAAACTTATTCTTGATCACAATACTTATATTGAAAAGTGTAGACTTAATATGTGCCCATGAAAAAAAAGTAGAGCCTTAACAAACTCGCGTTTCAAAGGCACTAGGTGTTCTCAGAGGCAAACTTGCTTTGTTGGCAACAGTCAATGGTTGGATCAGCTGTTCCATGAAAATTGAAGCATTCAGGAGTCATCTAAGTAAAAGAGAAAAAAGTGGGAAAGAATCTTCTAAAGAAAGAAAATATGTTTTAACCTTCTTGGAACACAAAAATAGCTAAAGAAGTTTGATCAAAGTAGTCCAAGAGACTCAACATCAAACAAAAAAAAAAACAAAACAGAAAAAAAACCCTTTAGGCCAGAATATATTTTGCTCTCGCTAAAAATATGTGAAAACCACAATTAAATAAAAATGTTTTGAAACCTGAATTCTAAGAGTCTATGCAAAAATTTCTTAAAATATTAGACTGGAAAATAGTTGTAAAAAAATCTCTCTAATCTACAAGTACTAAATTAGTATTTTAGGTAAACAAAACAAAACAATAATGATGAATGATGTTCTGAGTTCACTTATTCTCTTTATGGTATTGATGACGTATTAAGCTTATTTGTGGAAAGAAAGACTCATTTTCTTCTCCTTTTGGCATTGTTGAGACAGTAAAATTCATAAAAAATAATCTTTCTTCCCAAATGCTTCATATATCAACCCCAAAATAGACTGCAATGCAGAAAACAAATCTGTAGAAGAAATATGTGTCTGCTAAACGTCTGTTATGCTAAGGAGTCAATGTTCAGTGTTTTTTATGTCTCGGAAAATGCATAAACTGTCAGAAAATGTATGCAAAATGCTTTGAGAAATCTCAAGATGTAGCTGCTGTAGATAGCATACAAACTCCTAATTGTAGGAGGCAGCTCTTGGAGATATATAAATGGCACTTTTTTTTCCCTTTTAATTGCATGTCATCAATATAACCTCTTCCCTCTGCCTTTTTGAGTTGTTCACCAACAATAGGTTGTAACAGAAGTTGTCAATTGTAATTTGCACACAAACAGGGCAGGAAAAGCAGCAGTATATGCATATGAATGTCATGATGCCAAGACATAACAATTGCTGCTCACTAAATAACAGACCATTTAAAATTTACCACATGTTTAACTAAACTAAAATTTTAAGTGCAAAGGATCATGTAAATCACAGTGCCTAAGCCTAGAAACTTTGTCTCAACTGGATAACATGACTCCTCAGTAGTACTAAAACGTTTTAATACCTTTATCTGTCAGTGCAGTGTAGCACATAAAGCGCACCTAAGTGTGGTCACTGATCTCAGAGATATGAAAGTGTTCCCATTACTCATTATGCAGGAATCTTTTGTCGATTAGTTCTCCTAATACAATTTTTGGCAAACTGGTTAGGTCTGAGTGTTTGTGGAACGTGGTCTTATACACCAAACTTTGACTGGTGCAGATGAAGACATACATGCCAATGTGTGTTAATCCATTTTGTAACAGAGTATGTTTTTATTAATTTTATACATTTTATGCACAGATATAAAGCATTTTATATCTTGTGTGCATTTCCAAAAAATGAGAGCAATGTGGGTTTTTTTCTACCAGCCCACTAATTCATAACATAAAAGATACTTCATTTCTCTGTTCACACAGTTAATTTGTACTTGAAGAGACCAAGGTAACTTGAGTGTTAAGAGAGGAAATAAATAGAATAATTTTTCAGCAATATGTGGCATGCAGGCATTGGTAATTCTTCCAGTGCTCTGAGGACCTCAAAAACACTTATCAGAAATGGAAAAGAAAACATTTCCATGTTTTCTTACTGTTTTTTTTCTGCCTATTTATTGGAGGAATTTACAAGACAGGGTAGAGAAAGGACCCTGAACACAGACACCTCTACCGATGTCCTAGGGGTGACTTGTGAGAAACAGCTGGGAGCGCTGGGGCAGCACTGGGGGCCACTTGATGACTTGAAAACTGTGATGGAAGAGTACAAAAATGGAAATCAAACTCATGAATAAAGATAAATGTAAGAAACCAGCACCCATATGTATAGCAACATCAGTAACTTTAAGATGTAAAATAAGCACCAATTACCAGGGCACAGAAAATAGCAAGGCTAAATCCTACAACACATTATAAGGAAAAGTCAAAAGAAAGTATAGATGTTACCTAACGGAGAAATAGAGGAAATCAGGGAAAGCTGATATAATCTGAGCCTTATTTACTTCAGTTTTCACCAAAACCTAATTAGTTATCATAAATACAACCCATTTTAACAAGCCATTAGCCTAAAACAGGGGAAAAAACAGTTAAAAAATATTTATAAAATGTAGAAATAGTCACCTCAGCAGCATGGCACAGATTTCAGTATAGAATACGTAAGGGACTAGCAAAACAATCTCTATACCATCCAAGAGGATATATATGGAATGTGGGATGGCCCAGAAAGCCACAGAATGTCAGATATAGTATTTATCCTGAAAAGGAAAATAGAGGCCCCTGGAACTTAGTGATCAGTTACTCCAGCTGCAATATATGAAAGGTACTAACAAATACAATAACCATTTCTAAGGCAAAGAGAAATAATGAGGGAATAAAAAATGCAGCTGACATGAATTTGACAAGGACAGACTATATCAAATAGATTTAATTGTCTCTGGGGTAACTGGTGTACTGGAAAAGAGGAAAGTGTTAGATGTTTTATATGTTGATATGATAATAAGCACAGTCTAATAAATCTAATAAGCATATTAGTAAAAAAAAGCTAGAAGAACTCACTCTAATACGGATACTCAATCGGATGCAAAGCAGAACTTAAAGAACAGTTACCAATGGCTTGCTAGCAAACTGGGTGTTTCAGGTAGAGTCCCACAGTGTCTGTCCCAAGACCAATTCTGTTGAACACTTCCTCTTAGACTTTGATGCAGATCCATTTATAAAAAAGCATACAGAAAAAATGTGCAGGTTATATATACCAATATGAAAGGGGTTGAAAGTACTTTGGAAGACAGGATCAGATTTCAAATGATATTAATAAATAGTTCTAAATTAGCAAGATTAAATTCAACAGGGAAAAGTATATCATAAAGGATCATTATGAAAGGTTCATTATATATTTTAGCCTAGACTGTGGAGATTTTTAAACTAGATTACAAGTTATGATCTAGGTACTTTCACTCAGAGCAGGGCTCAGGACTGCATGTTCATTCTGAGATGGCTACTAGACCTATATTTTTATACTATTTTGGATAGAGGCCATAATTTAATATGAACAATGTAATCACTTTAAATTTTATGGCAATGAATGAAACATCACAAAATGTAGTTTTAAGACCACACAGCTACTGTGCCCAGAATGAGCAGCAAAGAGATTAGACGCATGCGTAACACGTTTTCAAAATGCAGGCCAAAGTACAAGCTCTTCCTTCAGGAAGCATTTACACCCTCATTGCAAACCAGCAGTGTTGTGACTGAGACTCAGAGATGCCTCTGCAGGGAGGTGCAGTCTGTGTCTCCCTCAAAATAACGTGCCATTTTGTGCAGGACTGAAAGTGCAAAGGAAAGGGCCTACGCCCATTACGAACACTGTTCTACTTGCTGGTAGAGTATTTTGAAAACCAGGAACATTTTATAAACAATACCTGTGTCTAATTCTTGCTCTCACAAAGGTCTTTAACTGGGCAGAAGTCTAGAGCCCTGACTTCCACAAGAGCTGGAATACAAGGCTCAGGCAGTTAGTGGAAACAAGCTTTAAAAAGACACTGACCTTCTATGAAACTAAAGTTCAGGGTCTAAACATGGGGGAAAAGAGAAACAGTGGGTCATTTTATAAGTAATTTTTAATGGAACATTTTCCACTAATCAATTTTCAGATGCTGCAATAGACAGGAATACAAAGTGATTTTTTTGAAACAGTTAAAGAAATCCATGAGGGTTTGTTCTATGTTCAGCAAACACTATGTGTCTCCAAAGCAGCAGGTACATTGCCAGTAAACATCCAAGTCTAAGATCATCCACTAAGCTTCCATACCCAGGGGAAAAATATGAATAACAAGTTAGTGAATGATTACTTCTGCAAATGAAGATCATCCAGAATCTGAATACTCATGTACCGTGAGCTCATTTTGTATTGTCAGGTTCCATGTCATCTCCTATAAATTAACTGTGACCAGAAAGAAAAGCCATGCATGCTCAGTTTTCTAAGGATTTCTTTGAACTACTTTGCCTATGCTGGAGTAGGTGTGTATCATCATTATAAAAATATGGTGTATAATGCCTATGCTATGCTTGACTAGAAAAATTTAGTGACATGGTGGCATGGCAAAAAATCACTTAATGCTCCTAACTGAGTCACCAGAATTCTGCTATCAGTAATTCTGCCATCAGAATTCCTGCTATTAATGATTCCGTAGTTCTTTGGCAGCAGAAGTCCTTTTGCTAATTTAACTTAGTCAGCTTGAAGAGTCACCGTCAGTTTTCTTATCAAAAGAACTTTTTTGGCAATAGAGAACTGCAATTCTGCTAAGACAGTTTTCCAATATAACACGGATATAGTGGAAAACTTACATTAAGTACTGGCAAGACTGTGATATTAAGTGCAAAATTTTACTACAGCATTTTTAATGATCTCCCAGGACAGGTCTTCTATTATAGTGGAAGGCGCTAATAGTAGACATTAAATAGTGTATTTGATGAAAGACAAATATAAGTGGTGTTGAAGTGCATCCTACTCTCTCAGACTGAGGTGAAGGTTTACGTGAAATTGTTTATGTAGCCGTGTGAGCAATGAACAAGAAAGCAACTGCTTAAAGCAGACAGGAAATTAACATTGAGAGATGGGCTAAGAGCTTTCCACGTTGCAAAAGTGTGCTGGAAGCAGGAAGCAAACAGGAAACCAGAAACATTTCTGACAAAATGATATATTATTGAAAAACGTCTGCCACTGCTTTCAGCTGCCTGCTGAGCACTGCTTCCAAAAGTTGCCAGTGCAGGGGAATTTTGCTGAGCCCGAGAGGGAGTCCTGGATTGCTGAAACTTCATTGGGAGGCCACTGGAGCTAAGCTGCAAAGGATATTGCAACAACAGGCTGAGAGAGGTTGGGATTTTTTTACAGAAATTTTAAAGAATTTGATTTTTTTAGGCTAAAACCAAATTAAGCATATATATCACTAGTGAATTTAAACTCCTGGTATTTTTGGCAAGCACTAGTTGCTTTGCAGCTGTACAGCTCTTCTTGTTTTGCTGGACTTTATAAAGGATAAAGAATAGCTAGTAAAAGAAATTATGTATGATACATATCGCTTACATTATCCTACTGTTGTCAAGTAGCAGAAATTCATAAATAAATTCATAAACTCAGCAGGAGTTTATCATGAAATTACTACTGACACTAGTAAGCTCTTCATCAAACAGTGCAACCCAAAGATCTGCTGGTCTATAAAATAATTCTGAGCCCTGTAACAGCTGAGAAGTAGCTCTTAAATGAAATAATAGGTGAACGGTCATGTTCTATCCTTAATTACTAGGAGAATAATAAACTTCATACTTCACGGAGCCTGCTACACCCATTGAATGATCATTACCAACAAAAGTCTCGTATTTTCAGAGCTGACAAAGGAATTATAAAACATTTTCTTTCATTTTATGTCTGCCATGTCAAATTCTTAAGAGACCATTCCCCCAGAAGGTCAAACTTCCAGTGCAATGAGAATTAAATGCTAGTTAGTGTTTTTTAGTGGTTTTTTTTTTCTTAATGTCAAATCCAACTATATATTTATTTTATCTTTAAGGAAGACTTAAACTCCCCTCAAAACTCTTTGATTACTTAATATATTTTGAGAATAATGAGTATTTTAAGTATAGCTTTTCTTTAAATAAAACCCTCCCAACACTAAACAGATGGATCATTTTTGTTAAATTTCTCATCTTCACGAAAAATGAAACATTTGTATCAAAGACCTCTTAGTTTAGAAAGTTTCTCATTGGGAGGAAAACCATCTTCCAGTTACATCTGACTGATGTTACTTCTTCTAATCTATCTGCTGCTCATAGTTAATGACCCCAAAGCTTCAGACATGGGTGAAAAATCTATGTGCGAAAGAGTAAAGCTAAGAGAAAGTGCAAAAACCAGCAGCACAGCCATGATCCAATTTGAGGAAAAGAGCAATGTCTACAGAAGACTACAACACGTTCTGCAGAAGTAAAGTTCCTTTCAAGGATATGGCCACATTTTTCCAAAAAACTCTTTCTCCCCCCCCTTCCCCCTGCCTTTTTCCCCCAGAAATTATTTCTTTTTCTCATCCCTTTCTTTTTATAGTTTTAAGCTCCTTTCAAAAACATATCTTAATGTTCTGAGTGACCTTTGCTGCCATCTCTTTATCTAGCTGCACAAATTCACTTTCATGCATGAGCTCCAAGATGTCCAAAAAATCACACTGAAGAATTCTTAAAAGCATACCCAAACTACCAGCCCTCAGAAATGCTTTTTCAGCCCCATAACAGAATTACTATAAGCTTTGGTTTCCTTAACACCAAAGTTCAATGGGCAAAGAAGCCACATCTGCCTCTGAGCATGCCAATGTGCACACTTATATTTAAATCCAGGGTTTTTCAGTGACATCAGCTAGACATTCGAAGAGTTGTAAAATACAATAGAGTTGTTCTATGGCTTAAAGATTAATGTTGCAATACCTGGAAATCAGCCTTAAAAGTAAGCACTATTAAATTTTCAGAACATGTTAGAAGTCTCCAGATCTTTCTTCAGGAAAGTACATTAATCCTTTTCAAGAGTAAATGCTAAGCATTGATTTCCAATATTAAAAGTAGATGACCTGAATTCATTGTATGGTTAAAACCACATAATATGTATATTTTAACCTTTTATTCTAGTCTACTTCTATATGTGCTGTTGTCAGGTAAGAACTGCACAGTACTGAAATCATTTGCAAAGCTTTCTAATGAATAAATGGCTTCTAAATTTCAAAATATATACCAGAATAAAATCAAGCCAACCTAGTCAGACCCCAAATGCTACAGCAAATGAATATAAATAACCTCAACAGATACATCAAGATATGACAGAGTGGCATTTTGATGTAAAAAACAGCATTATAAATACAAGCACATACAGAAAGCATTATTGCTGGAAATTGAACTGAAGTCTGATAAGATTAGCTAAAATATGTGAGGTGAAGATAGAGGAATAACTATGAATTTGTTTCTCAGTTTTCAGCTCAGTGAGCTACATTTTACATAGGATGCTGCATAGGATACAGACTCTGTATTCTCAAACCCTTGGTTAAGTTATGTATTAAAATTGAACACACAGACTCAGAATTTCAACATGGGAAATATATCTGAGTTTTATATGTTTGAACAGAATGACAGATGGATCTGCCCCAAGTGGTATAAATTAGAGAAGAATAAACTGGGAAAGGAAACAGAAAAAAGGGTCTGGTGCTAGAAAATTCAAGAAATCAGAAATTATCTAAGAGCTCCTAGGAGATTAATTGACTTCACCAATACCCTTATATCATTAATTTACTTCAGACATCAACATGTAATTATTTTATCTATACATACATTGGTGTGGAATCAGAATAAATCCCCAAATTCTAAAACCATATCACCAAGGGGTTTAAAATACAGAAAAGAAAATCTTAACTGGTCACTATAGGCCATCTGATTATGCATGCAGTGCAGTTGTATTTCTTATTTCAGTTATTTCTGTTTAACTTAACCAGTATCTTTGACTTATTGTCCTCCTCATTCTTTGTCTCCTCCTCTCTTTTGTTCTGGTTGATATCAACCTCTGGACTAAACAACACTAAAAGACTCTTTCATATATGTTGATGTAAAGCAAAACCAGAAAGCTGATAAATAAATTTGTAGATGCATCACAACACATGGGACAGAGAGGATGAATGAAAATCCCCTCTGAAATCAGAGACATTTTTGAGGTGAACAGATTTTTATATTCATATTTAGATTTTAAGAACATAATTTTTTTATCATAGGAAAATACTCATTTATTCTGGCTGATAAAGTTTTCCAGGATAAGCAACATATGAATATGGATACCAAATATTTTACAGTCATCTCTAACTTTTCTAATTACTCCTGCCTGATTGTTTAAAAGTATTGGAGAATCTGGTGTTGTATCTCTTTGTTTAGTTTATTACAGGACTAAGAAAACCCCCATTTAGTATGAAATTGTTCAGAGTGGTCAAGCTTAGATTACCTTCTCAGGTGGTGAAATGAAATAACGTGTTTCTACCTTGTATCTAGCAGAGTAGGTGAAAGTCAGGCAGTGCTTGCTGTGTGTGATATTCCAGGCAGGCCTCTTACGGCTGGCAGTGCCTGATATGTATGTGCCATCACCAAACTTCAGGAGACTGCTCCTCCTTTTTCTAGCACAATTACAAATAGAAACCTTACAAGATAGTTCCCACACTGATTCCCGAAGAGCTCCAGTAGCTCAGCCTTAGGTTTTCCTTTTGACACAGCACTTGGTCAAGCTAGCTCTGTATTCATCTCACAAATACTGCTGTTAATCCTCAAAGTCTCTGATTAATATAATGCAGGAGTCTAGCTAAATCTGATCTACCTTATTGTCTAGATAATTAATTCTATGAAGAGATAAGCCTATCAGATTAGTTTAGAATTATCTGTCAGGATAGACCCTCCAAACACGGTACAGAAGAATAGTGTGTGAATTAAATTGCGCACTGATCACAGCTAACAAGAACTGTTAATGAATGGTTTGTTGTTAACATTTCTTTGGGTTCCCAATATCTTTGTCTTGCTATTTCAGTGTTATGCTTGATCCTGCCTGTCACATATTATCATTCCCATAAGCTGTGATGGAGTTTATAATTTAGTTCTATGTTCCTTGGAAATATATTTCAGCGTTCAAGTTAGATTGCATTACCCTTCCCTGACAGCTAGAACCATATCCCATTCCTATGTGAGAAGCGGATCCACTCTGTGACTGCATGATTTGAAATTATTAGCAAACTCCCTAATTTTCTACAACAAAAGATTTGAGAATATGTTTTCTCCAGTGAATTAGCATACAATAGTTTCAAAGGTAAGGCACATAACAGTCACAAATGCATAAATCAACAGCAGAAGGAAAAGGGTTGGGTTCTTTTGTTTTGCAAGGGTCTACTTCCACATACCATACAGATCTAAAGGTAGAACTTTGTCATATCCGTATGTAAATGACATAGGCATTCATCACTCTCAGTAACGCAGGATCTTTATCAAGTGGTTATCTTTCAACTGTTAATAACTGTTAACACTCAATACGCTACACTGACCCACTGCTTGTAATTAATTCCTATAATAGTGTAGAGACAGGTCCAGCAGAGTAATGAGTATGTTTATGTGAGGAAGGGAAGGGGAGCTAATGGAATAGACAGAGCGGTGTAAAGCTGCCTGGAGGTGAAGGTTTCCCTCATAGCGCTGAGCTGCTGGACTGTCTTCTAACATGCTCACAAAAAACTGCAAGTTGTTCAGGAGTGCATAACTTCATTACAAATTAACATATGATAATTGACCTAAAATAAAAGCTGATGTGATACTGCTCTTGAATGGCTTTTCAGGGGTTTTGATTAACTTAGACATGAAAACAGAACATTCTAAGGTGGGTAGGTGAGGTCATTTGACAAATGGAAATCACCATAGCATATATACATTCTCTGTATTTCCATATTATTTTATCATCATACAGTAAAGGCAGTTTGTCTCAGGAAGAGACACACTCCTGGTTTTGAGACACTTCCTTTGTTTCCCCTACTGTTTATATTACTCATTTTTCAAGTTGCATCTGATTTTAGGGCAAGATCCCTCAGCAGCAGTAGCTTCTTCTTGTGTTTGCCTGGTAAGTTTTACATTTATTTCTGGTGTCATAGATATAAATTAATAATGAACAACAATGAAAGCCATGAGAAGAAGTAACAGCAAAAATGATCAAGGCTTTCCCGTGAACAGAAATGGCCTCAGAGCATGACCCGGAGGAACAACAGCAACTGGCTGACCACATAGTGTTGAGAATGACATGGCACATAAAGGGTGCAGATTATGTCTTGAAAGTATGTAATGAAACCAAGAGAAAGTGCAGGCAGAATCTGTTCATTCAGAACCAAAATATCTAGTTAAATTTCTAGATATTCAACACATAAACATGAAAACAGAAAAAGTCTTATATTTGCTTCATATGCTGCTTTTTTCTTAGTGTGAATCCAGGAAGATTCCAGTAGTTATCACTTGTGGGGTTTTTTAATTATATTCTCTCTCACACGAACAGATCTTTCTTTTTAAGGTGTTTTCTATATCAAACACTTTCAGCAATAGCTAGCAATGACTGGTGAATCATCTTTCTAGTACCTTTATTTTTAGCTGCTAATAAGCCTGTACTCAGATATTTGGTTTTACCTTGTGACTAAAGAAGCTCAGATCAGCATATTTGGTTCAGAGGTGCTACACGCAACAGAGACTTTTCATGCTAGAACGTGCAGAAAGGATATGTCTCCTAGGAATGAGTCTCACAGGCATCAAAGCCATTTTCAGTGCTAGCAGTGTCTGCCACAAACACCACTTCAGCTGTACTATCTCTGGGACAGTGACACTTGATTCTGGGCTATTATGGGGACATAGTATTGTTTTATATTATTTTATATTATTTGCTTTTCCACTGAGGATTTTTTAATAGACTGAAAATAAAAGCCAACTTGCTCCTTTTGGGAATCTTAGAATTTATAAGAAAATACATCTTGTCAAAAGGTTAAAACAATGGTAGAAGAAGGATACCTATATAAATGGAGAAAAAAATGGAGGGAAACAATGCAAACTGGTCTGTTTTACAATTTTAAAATGTTTATGCATATATGCAGAAGACAACTAATGGAACTCTTGAAAAAGACCATAGTCCTAATGCTACGTGATGTAGGAGGTCTGCTAGAGAAGAAACTGCCACTTTCCTTTAACACTAGCAACTGAATACAACCATGGCATTTTGCTTTTCAAAAAATTCTTTCTGCTCCGAGAGAGCAAGATTCTAGGTGCAAATGGTTACCCTGTAGCGTCTAGTACTATGATTACATATAACTCTGCAAACCTTGTAACATAAAACAATAGGTACTCCTGAGCAATTTCAAAGCATGGGTGATGCTGTGACTATTTCCATTCATAACATGGAGTGAATCAAGCAAGCTGCCAAGTGCAATAGGTTTCTCGAGAAGTGATTGCTAAAAACTGAGCACACGCTTAATGGTAAATGTGAAAGATTTATGTCTGTTTTTCCTCATGCTGACCCCTGCAATATGTCACCAGACTGCAAAACAACAGACTACTAGAAACACAACTAAAATATGCCTATTGGCCAAATTGGAAGAGTTATTTCACTTGGCTACAGTGGTGTCTAACAGGCATTGCAAGTGTTCTTAGCTAGAATTATTGGAGAAAAAGACAACCAGCAGTGGAGGTGCTGGCTAGAAAAGGTTACATCTCTGCCAGAGATCCTTGGAGGGATTTTGTGAAAAATACAGTCATTCAGCTACATTTGAAAGAAAAGGAGGAAAACCCACTAAATTATTCTCATTTGTGAATATTCAGCTGTGCACTATGTATATTACAGAGTTAATCCATTACTGAGGGCATGAAAGGCAGCTATCAAAGCAGGCAGAGGGAAGCTCTTCTTCATGGGGTCAAGGGGAGGCTCTATGAGGAGTAACCATGAAATTACAGCAAGCTTGATGCTGCTTTACTTTAAGCTACAATTCCTGTTAGCTGAAAGGAGCCAAACAGCTCATATGAATAATGCCCATTTCCCGTCTCTGTTTCACATCTTCCTTTGTCTTCTACTCTCTGCCCTCATCATTGCCTTTGTTTGGCCCTTTCGCAGTGGACTTTCCCAGGGCTACTGAGGTCTCTAAACAATGTAAAGCAGCCATTAACATAACAAAATAAACTCTTCACTTTTACCTTCATTATTTTTAGAAAAATGACTCTTTGAACCTCGTTGGGAGGCAGTGTTATTTTCACTGACCACACCAGCAATTCAAAGTTTTTATTCTTAAAATCTCCTAGGTGCACACTGCCTTCCATTTTACTGACTGATGCAGTTTAGTAAAGTCTGCCTTGGTGCCTGCAAAGGATGGTTATGGATGACTGAAAGAGTGTGAGTTTACCTTAATTAGAGTAAGCTCTGGATTAACAAGTTATGGACAAAAGTTTGGGGAATTGCTACAGCTTCATTCTGGATTAGCAGCATGCAATGCTGGGACAGGTTATAAGGCTATTTTTGGATTCAGCAGCTTTTCCATCCCATGCAAAGAGCTTGCTCCATGTCTAATAGGCAACAGTTCATTCAGTTAAAGCTTTATAAACCAGAGTTGTAAATAGCCAACATTTCCCACAGTTATTAGAAGACAACTGTGTACTGACTGTGTGCAGCCTATGTTTGCTGTTGGTTTTCTGAATGTTGGCACAACTAATTCTGTTCTTCATGAAAGCTATCTTCTGTTTTCTCCAAAACAATTTGAAGCAGAATAGTGGTTACTGAGTTTGTCAACAGCTGTGTAAACATAGAAATAGTTTTCATATGGCTCTGGAATGTACACACCATAAAACTAAAAAACACTGTAATGGTTACTAGAACTACAACTTCATTAACCTGCCATCCCCCTTTTTTTAAACAAAAAAAAGGTAAAACACAGTACTCCTAGAATTATCTACTAACTAGTTTTGAGTATTTCCTCTTCCACTTACAACTGGATCAATTAACAACATTTTATAACTACTCATGAATTATTTAAGGATTGAAAAGTCCCTCAAGAATGCTTAGCTGAATTAAATCCAAAACACTTAAATACCAAGTAGATTTGGAATTGTTCTAGAGCCTCAAAGGTATTAGCAAAGGATTATTCAGGCTTTTTATTTAAAAAAAACCCAAACCAACCACAGAACAACTAATTAGTTGGTGTCTTCATAAGCTTTTTGGACTGAAGGACCGGAAAATATTCTGTAGTTGTGACTATTTGGTTCACAGAGCTGATACTATGGAAGAGCAGGCCGTCTCCTGCTTTCATGCTGATACTACAATTGTTTTGTTGTTGTTCCCTCTGAGAAGTCCCTAACTTTCTAATAATTTGTCTTTTGCTTGTTCTGGCTCTAATACTTTGTCTTTTTCTTGTTTGTTAGGCCATTATGACTAATTCATTGCTTGAGTATTTTTAATGGTATTAAAGGACACTTCTGAAACTCAATACTACTAGTGCAAGAAAATTTAAAAATAATTTTAGTAGTATAAATTGGAGACAGTGACAATGAGAAAACAGACTGAGGAGCAAAAAAGTATATAGCCAATGCTTGCTGTAAAACATCTGTAATGATTGTTTTATTAAGAGATCTGCATTCTTGGTAAAGGGAGGCAATACATGATGAAAGTGGTTCTTAGGACAGAAAGGGAATTTGATCCATATGAAAAGCAGCTACTCTAGGAAAGCACAGTAGTATTTTCACATGGAAGATTTAGGATTTTACTGAGGAAAAAAGAAATTGTGTTTGGGTTCTCAGTGTCAAATAGTCTGACTTCAGACTAATCCTTTCTAAAAGTCTTCAAATTACAGCAAAATTCTATTAGCAATTTACAACATATGCCTCTCTTTATCATTTGTTTTCTGACATTTAGTAGCATACGGTAGTCAGATATTGTGTGGATAGTGATAGCTAATGGGTAGGACATAAGACAAACCAGATCTTTGTTTTATCCCCAGCTCTGCAGCTGTTTTACTCTGTAACTCAGTGTTTCTGCCTTTAAAATGCAAATAACAATATTTATTCCACCTGAGAAAACTACCTGAAAGGAAAACACAGAAGAAAAGTCTAACTTTTTAGAGCCAAACTTCTGTGCATCAGTCCTTTGCTTTTTTCCCCTCTTTCTTCTTCTTCTGCTGACCACAGAATGGAAAGCAAAGGCTACTTTTCTGAGATCCCCCAAAGGCTGTTAAAGATTTAAACCAGCATCCAGACCTTTTCAGAAACAAAACTGAGTCCCAAAACACTCCAGATGCACCCATTTCTCTTTCTATGCGCAAACATTTATATATAGCTTATATACTTTTCTCTCTTTAAAGCAATTCCTTTTTCCTACAAAGCACTTTCAGAGGTACTCATCTGTAAAAATCACTGCACCAGAAGACTCCTAAAAACTTGATCTCCCAGGATTCCTGCTCACAGACTTCTCTAGAGACTGAGTCCACCCACACAACAGATATAGCTCCAAAGAACTTCAATATGTAAAATCGTAGTTTTAAAGATTTGCTGCCACTTCTCAACTCCATATTTTAAGATAATTCTTCTCTTTCCCTCTTTGGCTGGTATTAATAGTATTGTGTGGATAAATTCTCTGTTGATGGCTGAGAGACCAGGCATTACAAATTTTCCTTCCTCTGAAAATCATTTCTTACCTACTTTTCTAAGCCAACAAGGCTTGTGTCATCATATTGCCTCTCTCTGCCTCTATTAGATGCCCCCTTAGGATCCTGTTAGCTGTTTTCAGTTGAGTTTAGTATAGCACTATAAGTCCTAAGGCTAGTAACTTCCTCATGACTTATTAAAACAGGTAGCCAGGTAGAGCAGAGGAAAGGCTAGAATACTCTGTTCAAAGGCTGAAACTCAAGAACGCTCCTTCCTAAGCACAAAAGGATCAGCACTGAAAATAGATATTAGAAGTGCCTGATACAGTGAAAAGTTTAAATAGAAGCTTTAATTTTATTAGACATCAGAGAATGTGACAGTAAGATACAAAGGCTGGGTCACAAAGGCATTGAAAAACAGGTTTCATTTCACAGAAAAAAATGTTTTTTGAAAAAGACTGTGAAAAATAAAAGATTTTCCTTAAATGAGGCTGAAACACAGTGTTTGTGCTTCCTCAAGGAACTGTGTCATTCAGTCAACCTGTGTTGTACAATACACTGAAGGGAAACAGAGCTTGCATCATTCTAGTAAGTCAAGCTTCAGCGAAAACTCAGTTTAGCATGGAAACAAGGCAGAAACGAAGCAACACAGCCACACAGAAAAGTGAAAATGAAAAAGCCACCAGGAACTGATACCAATAACGTTCTGACACTTTACAGACATTAAAAACAGTGGTAGGTGAGCTGTCCCTGAAATTAAAAAGAAATAGAGGAATACCAAATACCTTCAGGACCTCCTGGAGATGCCTTTGTATTTGCAACATTTCCATCCTATGTTTTCAGTGAATAATTGCTAAACATTTTCACATCCTTCAGTGAAAGGGATAGACTGCAAGTTTTCTGCTGAGACAGATTCAATTCTTAAGCAATGTACCAAAAATCTCAGCAAAGTTTTGATAAATTCTGCAGTTTTAAATGTGTCATTTTAGGGCAAGTGGACAGACTGAAAATGACAATCCTACGAAAGAGAGCAGCCTCAGCCCTGCTCTCTCCTTTCCAAAAACATCAGCGCTGCAGCAACATGTCACTTTTAGCATCTCAGGCTGCATTTTGGTTAACTGCCTTCTGAAATGTAACTCTTACTGAGAAAGAAAGGGTTTAGAAAAGAATACCAAAACCTGAGAGGCCAGAGAGGAGCACATGAAGCATCTTTGCTTATTTGTGTTAGAAACGAAACATGTTTAAAGGATTAGATACAGCAATGCTTCTAATTGCTTATTGTGCAAGAATGAGTAAAACAGAATATTACTGGAATAACTGAAACACCTGACTTTGCAGTATTCTGTAATGAGAGGTACAGTAGCAATCTTTTGGAAATCCACTTTTCAAAATAAAATCATCCCTATAATTTTCTTATTGATGCATTCTCATATTGATAGTGACAAGGACTACAGTATGCCACTGGCCTTCCTATGTCAAAGAGCACCGTTTCATTGTGCATTTTTTAGCTTTGTGGCTTTTGTCATCTATCTGAAAATTCATACAAGTCCGGTTAATTAGAAGACAACAGAATTCGCATAGTTTCCTACTGACCACAACTTTTGCTTCAGAACATGTGCTAAGTGTTGGGTTATTGCAGCAAGAAGTTACCTATGCATATTCTCTCATTAGCATGATTTCTTGCATTATGCAAGTTAGAAGAGGCATGAAATTGAGAGGAAGAGATTGATAATTTTTCACTTACTTTAATATCTCATTTTCTATAGGAAGTTTGTGAACAGGAAGCTCTTAAGATGAGCTATAGGAAGCTGGTGCATGGGAAGAAAGAAAGGAGAGAGGAAATTAAAAGCTCCATCCTCTTGTTATGTCTGACCTAACACACTCGGATGCCACCTGAGTGAAAAGTATAGGAAAAACACTGTAAAGAAGCATTTTCTACAAATAAGCACTGTGATACCTGTTTACGATTGAGGACAGTTTCTACAGTCATCGGAGCACCTGGCTAAGGTTCATGTTTACAAAATATGTTATTTAGAAATAGGCAGAAAAAAATTAAATATCTAGATTGAGGTAGAAGTTGCTTTTTTATAGTACTGAAGCCCACAGTATATTCCAATATATTTTATCCTGAAATTTCAAACATACTTACAACTGACTATTATTCCTAGTTTCTATCAAGTGAATAATTTCCTTGACTTCAAAAAGGTTACTTGAGTAAGAAGTTAGAAGTATGGGACAGATTTTACTAGTGTTAACATTATACTTTTAAATCAACAGGTTTTATTTTTCTATTTATGCTTTAAAGTGATATATAAGCAATAATGTTATTAAAAAAATCTAAATACACATTATAAATAAAATCATAACATTTTCTTCTCTATAACCTTTTTTAAGAGCAAAGCTTGAATCATTTTCCAGGAGATTTGTGACACAGGAAAATTACCTCTTATAAGAATGTTGGTTTTTCAGATGGATTAAGGTAACACAACAACTTTCAGTAAATCTAAGATTTTACTAGAATTCTCCAAGTCAAATCATCACTTAAGTTCCAACAGTATTTTATAAGGTGTGAGTGTACTATCCATCAAAACGACTATGCATGTCTGGGAGATGCACCATGTTTTACTTGGTTGAATGCTGATATTGTCAAGATTGGGCTGACAACAAAATCCAAGTTCTGCGGTGATTACCTTTGTTGTGCAATGAGGAGCATCCTGCCCTTGCACTACATGGGGAGTGAACACACTTGTTGGGACATGGGATGAAGGAAATAGCTGAACACAAGCCAGAGGTTGAAACACAGATACTCTGCTGTTGATGATGACACGTCTGGATGAGATGAGCCTTGAATGAAGGGAGCTGGAAATAGCTTGTCAGGTATAATGACAGGAAAATAACTCTACAGGGTAGAAGAAATATAGAGAGAGGACCTACTTTAGAAAGAAAAAAGGTGTTTCACTATCCGGAAGTATTGCAGCAAAAGGACAGAAAAGACAGATTTATACATCACGCTTCAAGAAGGGTGTTATTTATCTAGACCCCAGGCTTGCCTGTAGGGAAGCTGGATCCTGTTTATATGCAGAAACCTCTGCATATAAAAAACCTGTGTTTTTACACAAATGACATTCTGCAATGTGACCCCATTTTCTCTTCCTCTCCACAGATGATAATAAAAATGAGAATGACAGAAATATGAGGAAAGGTTTGTGGGCTAAGAAGCTTGAGCTGATCTAATGAAAACCTTACAAGACTGACATAGGCAATAAATCTGTTATTAGAACAGCACAAACAACAAAACAGCCAGTGAAACAATTGTACTAAATTATTAGGTTTCTTTGGGCAATGTATAAAAATTAAATACATAGACTGACTTCTGTTAGTGGCATAGAATATGGGAAAGGGAAATATTGTGATGACTACAAAGAGAGTACACTTGTAGCACCTATAAAAGAAGGAGCTTTTAATTGCATGTAGGTAGCAGCTGAATCCAAGTCTCTAAAACATGACTGGAAATATGCTTGATGAGCAGTGAAATCTGGTAGTGACCCATTTATCTAGATAGTTAAGTCTTCACTGAAGCCATTCAGTAGGACAGATGACGGTGCAATATTTTACTGCCAAACCTGAACAAGCAATAACTTCAATACTTGTAGCGCTCGCCGCATATCAAGGTGCCACGATTAGATCACTGATCACCCCCCAGACCAGGGAAAGAGACAGATAACACACACAGTGTGAGCGCCAACTTCCACCTTTTATTGCGCAGTCAATTCCTTTTATACTAACAAGGGTAGGCGGGATTACAGACACATCACAAGGCTGCGACTAACCCTCTAACTTTCCGTGACATCGTGAGATCTTCCGAACGCCGAACCCTACATACTTGTGAACAAGTCTGGATTTTTGTCATCTGTTTTACTTCTGTCACTTGTACAGTCTTTTCTGCATGTCTTAGCTGATATTTACAACCCTTCACACTGCTCCCAATTCAGCCCCCCTCCCCCAAACCCACCACTTTTTGGCTGCTCTGGCCAAATTTCTTCAAATTCTTCTTGCAACAGGAGGACTCCTAGGTTTAATAGGCTTTTAATGACTAAAGAAGTTGCCTTGCTCTGTGACTCTGTGAGGATCATATTCTCCAGAGAGAACTGCATGCATTGAAAAAGTGGGTACAACATGTAAGCAGGGAGAGAGTAAGAATGTAAAATTTGGAATTGCTGCACATTGTTTTTTCAACTGAAAAGGAAAAAAAACTGTGTGGGAGAGATTCCTTGAGTTTGCATGGTTTTTGTCTTTGTTAAATGATTCTCATTCACCATCCTTTTTTTATGTAGACTCCACTGCCCCCTATATAAATAAACTTATTATCTTTGCTCTAACATTGTAAGATTATAGTATGCTTTAGAAGATGCAGCAAGAAAATATTTTCATAGTATGTTCCATCACTTACCTAAGAAGGATCTTGCCAGGTATTTATTGATTCTTGCTTCAGTTTTATGCTCACTATTCTGTCCTGCTACCTTTTATTGAAAACATCTTATGTCCCTTTTCCATATCCATATTCATCTATCTTCCCAGTCCCATTATATTAGAATATGTGTGTGCATCGGTTAAACTTGTAAATGGTTTATGTGCTTATGCCTGAAGGCATTCTGGGATGTTGCTCATATATACAACATTGAAAGCAGTTCACAATGATAATAGCATACACAGAGGTATATATTTCAGTGGGAATGCAGGCAAGCAAAGAGCCATATATACACATAACAGAGACAAAATCAAGAAATTAAACGTTATCTTTTTCTAAAAAAACAGCTACAAAGGCTTCTCTGCTGCTAGGAGGGGAAAGAAGGGCTGAGCTGAGGTTCCCCTTCTACCTCCCTGTGCTTGCTGAGCTGCTCTGGGGATGCTACTGGGGTAGGGAGCAATGCAGCCCTAGAGGTTCTCTCCTCCCCTACAGCTCTGCTCTGCTGGAAGCCTATGGTTGTGCAAACTGTCTGCACAGCACATGCCCTATGTACAAACACACAGTTACCACTGCAGAGTTAGAACTGAGAAGGCACTTGGTGCAAATGTGGGAGCATCTGAACAGAAATTATTTTCTGGGTATGCTAACAATCTGCAGCTTCAAAAAAAAAAAAAAAAACAACCCCCAAAAAAAGACTAAGCAATACAGTCACTAAACTAGAAGATGAAAACAGTCAGAAATGTTTTCTTGGATTCCACCCACCCCACCCCCCATGCCTAACTGAGTCTACAGGTGTAGTGTTAATGTCCTTTCATTAGTTAATCAGCAGTATGTCCTGCACTTAAAAAATCACTCATTTGCCTAGGTCACAAGAAGTATGGAATTTCTCTGTTTATTAAAATATGGCAACCTAGAAAAGAAACACATTTACATATTCTGTTCAGAACCCTTTAAATATATATAAGATAGAAGTGTGCTTTCTGACTTTTTCTAAAAAGTAGTGTAAATTCTTATTCCATAAAAATGTATTTAGCAGATTCATAATATTTGAAAAACCTTAGCCTTTCTCAATAATAATTATTCACCTCTCATTCCTTTGTACAACAACAATTACCACAAATAAGCAAATAAATGAGTGATATGACCTTCAAGTGAATGGCAAGTTCTCAGCTGTCAGAGATTTTCTAGGAAATAAAACACCTTTCTTACACACCAAGATATAACAATGCTTCTATTAGTACTAATACTAATATATCCTGAACAATTTACTAGCTATACTAAAGGATGCTATCATTCTTGCTTATCTTAATACTAATATGCTGCTTCTTCAAAGCAAATATGGACTTTGCTAACTGTTAACTGATAGCAAAGCGCACTGGATTTGTTAAGTGGTAATAAACTTCTAAGATTCACATTTAAACTTTGGACCATCAGAGGTTCACAGCCTACAGTCTGAAAATCATTGGATCACTTAGTTTAATATTTTCTCTCACAAAACTGTTCTAAACCATGCATGATTTCTATGGTTGGGTGGCGCTGAATATGAAGACTTAAGGTTCAACTGCAGCTGAGCTCCAAGGGGGCCCCATCAAGATTTGGAGAAACCATGAACTTATGAGCTGTTCTTACTTGGAAATGTTGGAGATAGTTGATGCATAAAACCACATGCTCTGTGGCTCAATATGCCAGTTGTCCATTATCTAAAATGTCATTTTTTAACTGTCTTAGCCAGCTGGTAATATTGCTTCTTGGGAAGTAATCTCTGAACAACCACAGGTATGCTTAAAAGGGAACACTGCCAAAACATTTGCTATTCACATTATTCAAATACTCTTCCTCCCAAGTACATTATCTTTCATTAGAGAAATCATCCCCTTTGCATTTACATGGTCAGTGCATCTGTCTCGCTCTATTTCTGGCTCATTGAGAAAAAAAATCTTGGTACCTTGCTAAATAAAGGAAAAAAATTAGCAAAAGGATTAATGAAACCAAGAAAATAAATCATTGTTGGCATGAGAAGTACAAGGATATACACTTCTATAAGAGTTCACTGTGTTTTCTGGCATAGGGTATAAGGTTTAAAATGGAAGGAATGGCTTTTTCTGAAAGTGAACATTATTGGTGGAATTTTTTTTTTTTTTTAAAGACTGAGAGTCCAGAAAGCACAGACACAACATAGGGCTGTAATCAGCTGCAATATTGAATCTAGTGTAGGCTTCTAATTTACACTGAATTTCACTTTGTTCAATGGATCCACTTGCTGGCCATACTCAGTATGTGCAAACATACACCAGCATTGAGGCTTTAGATCATGACACTAAAGCAGAACTGAACTCAAATCCTGCGTCTTAGAGAGATTTCCTAAATACTGTGAGAAAAATAATGGAACCACTCAATTGCAAATGCCAAAAAGCAGATAATATTATGTCCTTTTTTACAGATAGAGATTGGAACATCTTCACAGCAGGGTCTTCTTGCAAGTCCGTGTTTGTATGTTGTTAAATGTAAAGCCTGCCCTGACTCAGGCAAACCCTCTGGGCTGTAATGTAAGTAATAGTAGCAAAACTTAGAATTCTCCTATTTCTCTGCTTGGAAAGTATTATTATGGAACCACAGGTGAGAAAATTAGGAAAAAGTATTGATTACAGTTGTCATGTCTTCTCTAAACCATTTGGATGTGCTTAGCAGCATTCCCAAGGCATATACCAAGTTAAATATGTAGAAGAACATTATGAAATCCACATGATGGTGCTTGAACAGACTCATTGGCAATTAACTTAGAGCTGCACTTGCTTTTCATGGAATCTACAGCATTAGCTCCAGAAACCAGTGAATGTGTTGCAAACCAGACTGAAGGACATTATGGGGCCATTTTTTAATGCCTGACTAATTTTCAGTGGGAAAAACTTCCATCTACACATTCTGCAGCACCCCAGTATTTGCACCAAAGTATCCTTTGCCTTCACGTGAGATGAAGCTTGATGCTGCAAGAGCTTCATGCATTCAGTTGTTATTTCAGCAGACTACAACATAGAAATAAGAGAAGGAAACCAGGGGCTACCAGTTCATAGTTCAGCAAAATCTGACTCAGATTTCATTCACTATCACCAGAAAAATTTTCAGCCTAAAGATGACAGCTATCCCTGGCAGGTAGTAACAGCCCTGTCTTCAAATATGGGTGGTGGAGGCTTGTCCAGGAAAGGCCACAAGGAGCCTTATTACAATGACACGTTCAGTGCCAGGTCCCCTGAAAAGCAACATGGTTTTACCCTTCTTAAGCCATTCTAAATATTGAGTTTGAGGAGGGATCAGTTTCCAAGTTATTGAAAGCAAATCTAAGCTGCATGTTTTTAAACCTATTTCACCTTTTTGTAGCATCTCTCTAACTGATTTATTACATTTTTCCTTATTTTTCATGAGGGAAACATACTAATTTTCCCCTTGCCTCTTTTCCTCAAGGAAAAGGCTCCACTTACTCATTAATTTGATAAATAAGTGAATTTTCTGTGCCAAGAAATTAGTCTTGCAAACATACTATAGACATTTCTGTACAATCACAAGGCTGCAAAACCAACCAACCAGAGAAACATAATTTCGCATCATCAAATATTAAGTTAATGAAAATTTTGACAAACAGCCATATGATGGCATGAGATTAACTGCCATGTGTGTTTTTACTAGATATTTTTCCTTTGTAATTAAAAATGAGTTTATATGTCAAAGAAAATTATATGAAGAAATGAAATGGAATTAAATTAACTTTATATTATAGTTGAAAATGAAAATGATACTCTTTCGATAAAAATGATAGTCTTTTTCCAGGACCACCCTTTGTAATTCAGAAGCAAAATTAAGTTAGAATTTTACAGGGAATTCTAATAGAGCAATTATTAGTATTATTTATTAAGACAGTAGCTGTAGCACTGGACAAAAATCTCCTCTGTGCTTCAGAAAATCTTTCTTATATTCTATATCTGTGCTCAGGTCAAGAAGATTTTAGAAACATCAAAACAAATGGGCACAAAACTGCACAGACAGTATTATTGAGAAAAATATTGTAATAATGAGAACCGTGCTTAAACTAAGTTTCTTTTTCCCCCTTTTCTCAAACGTTGCCACTCTTGCAAGAAACCACGAGGAGTTACACACCAAATAAAAAGATAAATTCACAGTGTAAAATTCCAGTAAAGAAAAAGACTAGGTCCTAACTGTTAGTAGGCAATTATCTACCAGGTACATTTGCAAATCGAGGTGGCCTAGAGCAGCTAAGGGCAAGTGGAGAAAGGCACTTTTGCATGGTCTAGTTTCAGGCACATTCCCATGGGAAGTCATGGCCTTCTAAAACATTTTGTAATATTTGTTTTGCAACGTATGTTTTGTGAGCATTCAGAAGAAAACAGTATGACCTGTAAATAAATGTCATTTTTAAGGACAACCATGTGTGCAATTACGATATTCCCAAAAGAACTAAGTGGGGTTTAAAAGCTACTCCAGTGCCTTTGGGCTAGAAACCTTGGCACGGATTGAACCAGAAAAAGATAATCTTGATTAACAGTTTCTCAGAGGTAGAGATAGAGAGAAAGCGCTGGTGGTGCACAGCAGCACTGCTGCAAGGCCTACTGGCCAAAGCCCAACAGAAGAGTAAGCTACACTTGTTTTTTATGTGTGAGGAGTATTTCTCTCTAAAACACTCTTTTGGGATTATGTATAAAGACTTTAGTTCTTGCTGCCCTCAGTAAGGCTCCTAGTGCTACTGGCAGAATAGGCTGGGGACTGCATGGTCTATAAAAGACTCTGTAACGACTACTGGAATTTAGGAAAATTCTGGTATCTATGCAGCACCCCCCATCATTCCCACCTCCAAAGCACAATATAGAATCATAGAATCGTAGAATCATTTAGGTTGGAAAAGACCCTTAAGATCATTGAGTCCAACCATCAACCATGTCCACTAAACCATGTTCCGAAGTACCCCATCTACTCGCTTTGTGAATACCTCCAGGGATGGTGACTCAACCACTTCCCTGGGCAGCCCGTTCCAATGCCTGACAACCCTCTCAGTAAAAAATTTTTTCCTAATATCTAATCTAAATCTCCCTTGCCTCAACTTGAGGCCATTTCCTTTCGTCCTATCTCCAGCCACCTGACAGAAGAGACCAGCACCCACCTCACTACAACCCCCATTCAGGTAGCTGTAGAGAGCAATAAGGTCTCCCCTCAGCCTCCTCTTCTCCAGGCTAAACAGCCCCAGCTCCCTCAGCCGCTCCTCATAAGACTTGTGCTCCAGGCCCCTCCCCAGCTTGGTTGCCCTTCTCTGGACACGCTCCAGCACCCCCATGTCTTTCCTGTAGTGAGGGGCCCAAAACTGAACACAGGACTCAAGGTGCAGCCTCACCAGTGCCGAGTACAGGGGGACAACCACCTCCCTGGTCCTGCTGGCCACACTATTTCTGATACAGGCCAGGATGCCGTTGGCCTTCTTGGCCACCTGGGCACACTGCTGGCTCATATTCAGCCGGCTGTCAACCAGCACCCCCAGGTCTTTCTCTGCCGGGCAGCTTTCCAGCCACTCTTCCCCAAGCCTGTAGCGCTGCATGGGGTTGCTGTGACCCAAGTGCAGGACCCGGCACTTGGCCTTGTTAAACCTCATACAATTGGCCTCAGCCCATGGATCCAGCCTGTCCAGATCCCTCTGTAGAGCCTCCCTACCCTTGAGCAGATCGACCCTGCCTCCCAACTTGGTGTTGTCTGCAAACTTGCTGAGGGTGCGCTCGATCCCCTCATCCAAATCATTGATAAAGATATTAAACAGAACAGGGCCCAACACCGAGCCCTGAGGAACACCACTTGTGACCTGCTGCCAACTGGATTTCACCCCATTCACCACAACCCTCTGGGCTCGTCCATCCAGCCAGTTTTTCACCCAGCGAAGAGTACACTTGTCTAAGCCATGAGCCGCCAGCTTCTCAAGGAGTATGCCATGGGAGACAGTGTCAAAGGCCTTGCTGAAGTCCAGGTAGATAACATCCACAGCCTTTCCCTCATCCACTAGGCGGGTCACCTGGTCATAGAAGGAGATCAGGTTGGTCAAGCAGGACCTGCCTTTCGTAAACCCATGCTGACTGGGCCTGATCCCCTGGTTGTGCCGGACATGCCACGTGAGCGCTCTCAAGATGAACCGTTCCATAATCTTCCCCGGTACCGAGGTCAGGCTGACAGGCCTGTAGTTCCCCGGATCCTCCCTCTGACCCTTCTTGTAAATGGGCGTCACATTGGCAAGCCTCCACTCCTCTGGGACCTCCCCTGATATCATTACTTGGACAACTGGACAATTAAAAAGAGGGGAAGAGAAAGAACATTTACAGTCATTCTCAATAGAAATGCAATGATACTATTTAAAGAACAATAAAACATTTTATAACTTATTATAATCCAATGTAAAACTGATGTTATTAATTGACTTACAAGTCAGAAAATAGTCCAAATATTGTAACTACATTTCTATTCAGCATAGGATCTTCTTTGCTGTAAGATTCAAATACCTCCCAAGAGTGCTTACCCACCTTTGACTAACTTTTTTTCATCTTATTCCCAAAGGGAGAGAAAAAGATCTAGATTCAGTCCAGAGCTGAGTTTCACTATTTTACGTGATATCTCTGCCTCCTCCCATGGATGGCACCTCAAGGAAAAGTATCAACCTCAGCCTCCTTCAGCTTAGAACATGTGGTGCTGTTTGCTGTGTACTGTCCCCCTTCCTCTCATGTAACTCATTCGATCTGTTTTTCAGAGAGAATTTACGGCCCGTGGGAACAACTCTGCAAACTATTTATCCTGAGACTGGTTTCAGCGTACCTGAAATATAACCTGTAACTAACTTGTTTTCAGCTGAAAGAACATTTCAATCTCTTTCTATTCATTTTTTTGCCCTGTGCAATGAAATTGCCATATGACTTACAATTACTCCTCATAGCCGAGAATTTCTGTGATGGCTAGTTGCCCACTGAAACTAGATTAATCCACTTATTTACAAAGTGTATCAGAGGCATCAGTATTCTGAAAAATCCTACTCAACACTGACTCAAGCTGGCACTGAATCAGTGGCCAGACATGACAGCTCCATATTCAATGCAATGAACTTATTTTTGAGTATTATTATATCCCTCTTTTTGAGTGTCTTTATGTATCTCAGTGAATACTTATATCCAGGAAAATGACATTCAAGCTTTCAAAAAAGCTTATTTTACTCCAAAACAGACTTTGTGAACACGTCACTGGAGATACACATTTCTTCTGATTCCCTGATTCAGTTATCAAATTTACCCAAGTGAGAGCTGAAATAAATGCTTTTGCCTTTTCCTCTAAATGCCACTCAGGAGATGACAGATTGTACTTACAATTTGAATTATTTGTGAGTACGATTTTATAAAGACTGCTCTTGTATGGGCAGTTATAGGCCTGATTTTGAAAAGAATCTTCCTTTTTGATAGGAATCAGAGTAGTACTTCAGCATATGTCTAATTTGAAAGCTGTTCTCCTCTCTCCTTAATTCAGTCAGGTTTACGCATATGACTCAAGTTAGCTCTTGCTGACGTGTTTTCTTGATCTTCTTTGAAGAAATATTTACAAATCCAGAGCGTACTTATTGTTCTTCTAGATTATGTTGAAATCTTACTTTTTACTACCACTTCATTATTAAATGAATCAAATATTGCCATGGTGTTATACTGGAAGTACTAGGGACCCTCCTCAACTTTAGATAAAGGTAAGAAGCAACCACCACGTAGGCTTTCACATAAATCAAATTTAAAACAAAATCCCCAAATTCTCAATGAATTTTCCAGCAGTGGTTTTCTTCATTTCCCCAACAATACAGTGTTGATTTTCTTATAATCCAGACAGGAACTATGCTCTAGATGAATTTGGCAAGTCTGTATTGAATAAACCTTCTAATACTTTCTACAGCACTTCCTTATCAGCATTATCTAGGTAAAGAACTACCACTTCTGTTTCATCTTGCAGCTTCAGTGAATAAAGCCATTCCCCTAACACCGTCCTATACACCCACATAATACTCCCTGAAAGTTCATCTCCTACCTTCTTCACCTGCTGCCCTTATCATAGAGTCACGGACAAATTGTATCAAGGTAAATTGAGTTTTTATCATATTTCATTTAATTCTGGAGTAATTTCTTTTGAAGCAAACGTGTCTCACATCTTGATAAAGCAGACCTTCTGCAGAGCAAAATTCCTACAATGAAGCACAAATTGAATGTATCAGAGAGCACTGGACTTGTTCAGAATACCACATTTAAAGCACATAGCATAATGTTACTTTTACCCTAGCAAAATTTCATACTATGCATTATAATAATTGCCATTTTTATACAAAGTAAACCGTTAGCCACAGACAGATTAAAGTCATCTTAAGCCTTCCACAGGAAAAAGATTTATTTTGGGGTACAGGTGGTGATAGTATTTTTTCTAAACTGGACTATTACTATGGTCTTGTATATGCTGCACAGCTTTCCTTCTGATTTGCTCTACTACTATCTCCAGGTGAAGAACAAATGTGTCAGCTCTATCTGTCTCAATTACTGCCTTTTTGAGGGTAGCAGATAAGATTTATTAGGCCCATGACATTACTACAAGTAGATGAGAAAAAAAGAAAATAAATTCTTTCTCATTATGGTACATCAGGAATACATACACACTTTAGTCAGGTGCAAAATAGCAAGAAATATCCATTGTTCTGAACAGAACCCTATTCTTCAGCAAAAAGTGATAAAACTGCTCAATACCTTTGTTTTCTTATGGTAATTACAAAGTCTTAACCCTTAAGCAGACTCCTACTCCTTTTCAGTGCATGAAATTGGTTTTAGAAGGAAGACTTTATTTGGAAAACAGCTACAGCTGAGTGGCTTTTAGCATGGAAAAAATGACAGTGATCATCTTGAGTCAAATAAAAATGCAGGAAGATGGGTATACACGTGCAAAGCATTCATCTGTTTGGATGGCAAGGTGAAAGAGCACCGGCTTATGCCTTCGGTGAGGCATCATGGCTTAGAAAATGGGTGAGGGTTTGTCCTGGAAACTAGAATCCTGGTTTGCAAAATTTGGGATTACTCCAATTACTTCCAACTAGGAAGACAGTTAACTCTATCCCAGCTGAAACCAGGACATCCAAACAAACTTCTAACACTGGAGGAGGGTGGTGAGAACCGTGTATGTGAAAAAAGGAGACTGATAACACACAGTTAGCAGCCTTCCTGAGCTTGGATTACCAGTGTTCAAACCCCCAACACAAAATATTCCAAGTAACTAAATCTGCTTATGAACAATTTTTTGTAGATATCTTTTTCCATACAGACAATGATCACAGAAGCTTTTTCTTAGAACTAAAATTTCACTTCTGAGGAAAAGACAACTTCCATTGAAAAAACCATGCAAAAAAAATTCAGCAACGTCTCACAACTACAGCTGGATATTACATTTGATCTAAAGTTAAGGTCATGAGGCTTTGAGAGGAACCCAAGCTGACAAAAACATGATTTAAAACCAGAATCACAAAATGGCTGAGGTTAGCGGTGACCTCTGGAGATCCCTTACACCACCTGCTCAAGCAGGAGCAGCAGCACACCAGGGTGGTAGCCAGCCGGGTCCTGAGTCTTGCCGTTGATCGAGCCACTGCATCCTCTCCAGGCCAACCCATTCCAAAACTTCTCAGAGCTCCCACTGTCCTCAGTTACATGATGCATTAGAAAACAGAGAACTATAGAAACAAAGAGGGCATCTATAGCATGAAGAAGACTAATTGAACTTATTGTGATTAGCAAACTGAGAAAACTTAGTATGGAAATGATAGAGGGAGAGTACATACACATCATCAAGTTATTGTTTTGACAAAGTGACTTTTCTCTCCACAGGGACATTTTATGTATTTATGTAACCAGAGAACAGTCTGCCTGGGACTTGTAGAAAACAGAGGCTTTTGCACACTGGGAAGGAAATGGGACTTTTCTCTCACTGAATGCAATTATGCAGCAAGGAAATAAACATGACTATTTTTAAAGAAAGTGACATGACATAAAATGTGTAGTCTGTACCTTTGCCTATTCCCCAACACACAATCCTCGCACAAGTCAGATTATTCCCGCTATGTCAGCACTCTGGAAGCAGGGCTGCTAAGATATGGACAGGTGACTGTACTTTATTTCCGATACTCTCTACTACCTTCTAAATTACTGTCACAGTGTGCTCAGGAAAATTATATATTTGACATTACTGAGTTGCATGACAGGTCACTGCAGAATTTATTCCCCACACATTCAGTATTTGCCACTGAAGACACCTTTACTTCTCTTTGCCAAGTCCATTAATGTGAAGGGTTAGTGTCCTGATACATTGCAATGATACTACATGAGTTTTAAAAGTTAAATTAAATGTTACAGTACATTACATCAGCTGAAATGACATGTCCTGCTTATGTCTTAAAAAGTGACTTATTTTGTAAAGTATGGCTCTGCTGAGAAGTTACTTTATAAAACTGGTATCAGGTTTCTACATGACATTGTGATGACTGACTTGCATCATATTTGCTGAAGTTACAGTTAATTTCCCTCAACTTCTACCTTCATTTCAACTGACAGTCAAGAAAATTTTTCTTGAAAGCTGAGACTCAGGCAGAGATCCACCCAGCCCTCACACCACCACCCCCCCAGCTCAGCTGCCCCTGGGCAAGCCCTTGCTGCTCTTCCACAGCTGCAGCTGGGAATAACATGGGGCTGGACGAGAGCAACGTAACAGGAATTTAGAAACATACTTGTAAACATTAACTATAGCCTAGTAAGGCTGTATCTCTAGTCTTGCTTTGTAATCAACCAAGCGCCCTAATAACCCTCACCACATGATTCAGTAAAGGCTTCTGCTCGGACTCACAACTCCACAGAAGATTATTCCTTCTCTGCAGTCAGTGAGGAAGCTGGAGGTAATTTGACAAAGCTGCTTTCGTAACTGCTACCTCGTGACCACTTCTGTTTGTAATGCCCAAGTCAGAAAATAGCATCCATCTGAAACTTGCACACATTCAGAGCTTTTGAATATGCACATGAAAATCTTTTATGAAATGTTGTTAATTAGAATATTTCTACAGATTAATGTCATACACTAGTTCAGCTAGTGAGTGTAGCAGCATATCAATAGCAGGATTACGTTCAGATTCTGTTCTGATTGCACAGATAAATTGGATCCATATTTTTGGCAGTACAATGATAGTTCTGCCACAGTTTCCTCTCTGCCATGACTCAAAAATGGATCACAGCCTGACAATGCAATGGTCTAAAAAGATACAGTTTAGCATTTGCATGCCGTTTTAAAATTGTTGGAAATCTCCTTTATTAATGATGTCTTCCTCAGATCTCAGTACTGTCTTTGTAAATCAATGCAAGTCAGCTGAATTCAAAGTGTTAAATCAGTGTCAAACCAATATAGCAGTGAGCCAAAAAGCCCTTGCAACCACCACAGCTCCACTTCTGTTTTGCCAGTCTACCATAAATATGTTCACATATTAATACTGTAAATAAATATTTGACCTTGTCCAGTCCCATAACTAAATGAAATCTATACATTAATTGATGTATAGAGTGGATTTTCTACACAAGCGTTTGCATTTCTTTTGCACAGAGGAGGCAAGATTGGAGTCATTGATTGGACAATAATCTAACAACAGAACAAGGCTTGACAAGACCGATTGAATTCAGAGAATCCAATGGGCTGTGGATAGATTTTTAAAAGCCTGCTGAAAACCATGAGCTGAATGTCAAATTAACACACCTGTAATTTAATTTCTGACCTGGAAAAATCACAGAAAGGAGAGCAACAGTAAATGAGTATTCTTTTTGTTGTGGTGGTTTTGTACTTTTGGGGTTTTTAATAAGGTTGTTAATTTAATACTTTTGGTTTTTATACAGTTGGGGGTTTATATGGTTGGTTTTTTAATGGCTCAATTTAGGTACAGTTGTGGTTTACATATTTTTTTTAAATATTGTTTTACACAATTGGTTTTTTATACATTGGGATTTTTATATGGCTTGTTTTTTATAGTTTGGATTTTTTTCTATAGTTGGTATTTTATACTCTGGTTTTGTATATGGTCTTTTATACTTTTTATACGGTTGATTTTTATATGGTTGGTTCTTTATATGGTGGGGTTGAATATTGTTAGGCTTTTATAGTTTTTTGTGTGGTTTATTTTTAAACTTTTGTTTATTATACAATTCTTTTTTCTACACTTCTTATACAGTTGGTTTTAATTTGGTGGGGTTTTTTAAATGGTTGATTTTTCTGAAAGTTCTTTTTTTACACCGGTTTTTATTACAGTTGGTCTTTTGGTATGGTTGGTTTTAATACAGTAGGTTTTTTAAACATTTTGTATATCATACTTTGGCTCTTAAATGCGGTTGGGCTTTTATAACTTGGTTGTTTAATACAGTTAGTTTTTATACTGTTTGGTTTTATACAGCTGCTTTTTAATACAGTAGGCTTTGGGGACAGTTTTTCATAATTTTTTTATATGGTTCTTTTTTTTCCTACTCTTTTCTACTTTTTTTATATGTTGTGTTCTTATATGGTTGGTTTGTATGTGGTTGTTTTTTAGACGGTTATCTTAGATGCATGGGGTTTTTTAGATGGTGTTTGAGGCTTGGGGTTTTTTATACTTTTGGTTTTAATACAGTTGTTTTTTAACATGATTGGGTTTTATACATTTGGTTCTCATACAATTGGCTTTTTTGTTACAGTATTTTATATGGTTGGTTTTCACTGCAGTTGGTTTTTAATGTTTGTCTTTAGTGCTGCTGTTTTTGAAGTGGCTGGTTGTGATGCAGTTTGTTCTGATACAGCTGGTTGCTTATATTGTTGGGGGCTTTAATTTTTTTTTTTTTCACCTGTGGGTTTTTTCTACTATTCTTTTTAATATGTTTGGGGTTTTATCTGGTTGGTTTTTTACACTTTGGTTGTTTAATATGGTTAGTATTCATATTGTTTTTTTAAAGTTTTTTAAAAAATATGATTGGTTTTTAATGCAGTTGGTTGTTTTTATACAGTTGGCTGTTTATTTGATTGGGTTTTGATGTGGTGGTCAGTTTTTAATATAGTTGGATTTTTTATAAGATTTCTTTTGGCATCCAGTTGGTGTTTCTGTGGTTGGTGTTCTATAATTTCAGGTTTATATGATTGTTTTTTAATACAGTTGGGCTTTTTTTGTACAGTTGTTTTATTATACTTTGGTTTGTTATTTATGCCTTCATTTTGTAATAGTTTTTATACTGTTAGTTTTTTATACAGTTGCTTTTTCATACAGCTAGGTTTTTGTACATTTGGGTTTTATAGAATTGTTTTTTACACAGTTGGGTTTTAGACGATTGGTTTTTTCCACAGTTGTTCTTTGCACGTTTGGTTTTTTACATTTAGCTTTCGCACGGTTGGTTTTTGCATGGTTGGCTAAAATATGATTGGTTTTTACATGGCTGGTTCTAAATCAGTTGGTTTTTATGAGGGTGTTTTTAATATGGTTGGTTTTTTATATGGTTGAGTTTTTATACAGCTGCTTTTCACATGGTTGGCTTTTATATCATTTTTACAAGGTTGGTTTTTACAGGGTTGGGTTTTGGTATGGTTGGTTTTAACATGGTTTGTTTTAATATGGGTTTTAATTACAGTTGTTCTGTTACGCTTTTTTCCCCCACATTTTACACAGTTGTTTTTTACGTGGTTGGGTTTTATATGGTTTTAATACATTTGATATTTGGTATGGTTAGTTTTTTATATGGTTGGCTTGTCATACTTTGGTTTTTTAATATGGTTGGGGTTTTATGCCTTGGTTTTGTAATATGGTTAGTTTTTATACTGCTGGATTTTCATACCGTTTGTTTTTATAGGGTTGGGTTTTTATATGATTGGCCTTTTTACAATGGGGTTTTTACCTGGTTGGGTTATATATAACTTCTTTTTTAAACTCTGGTTTACAATACAGTTGGCTATTTTTATGGTTTGTTTTTATATTGTTGATTTTCAGTGCTGTGAGTTTTTAACATGGTTGTTTATATTTTTGCTTTTTTCTACAATTGGTTTTTAATATGGTTTGGTTTTTTATATATTTTTATATATATGTATACTTTGGATGTTTAATATGGTTGGTATTTATACTGTCGGTTATTATACTTTTTTTTTAAATAAAGTTGATCTTTACACAGATCATTTCTAATGCGATTGTGGTTTTAGGTGGTTGGGTTTAATATGGTTAAAATTCTTTTTTTTTGTTTTTTTTTAGAAGGCTGGGTTTTTTAGACCATTGAGGCTTTGTGCTGTGCTTTTTAATATGGTTACTTTTTAAACATCTGGGTTTTTAACAAGGTTTTGGTATTAGATGGTTGATTTTTTAGACAGTTTGTAATTTTGATACTGCTTTTTAATTTTTTTTTTTTATATTTGCAGCTGGTTTTTTTCCTACTCTTTTTTAATACAAGTGGAGTTTTATCATTTTGGTCTTAATATGGTTGTTTTATCATAACTTTTTTTAAAATATGTTTGAAGCTTCAATTACAGCAACAACAGCTGAGAGTTCATTTCTATACAGTGTGCATTTTGATAGCAAACAGCATAAGATCCTCTAAAAACTTTTCCCCTCATTATTTAGAAAGATAAAAATGAACTAATTAAGTAACATAACAGCTATGATTATCTGCTGGAATAAAGCAATTTCCATAACGCAGGCATTTCATATATTAAACAAATGTATACCCACATACAGAGAGATACATCCAAAGTAACAGATGTATTACAGAAGACAGTGCTATTATTGAGAATACGGCGACTGGAAAAATATCAATACTATTGATAGTGACATTATTAAACTCTTTCAATGTCAGTGCTATGGTGAGAGACCAGCCCTGTGCACTTCTAGTACAGTAGGCTCCTGCTTTCCTTCTTTCTGCCTTTGGAAAGGGACTGAAGGGTACCTGGGACATAACTAACCCACTACTAATCCTCAGAAATGTGCAGTCTCCTCTAATCTTGAAAGTACATTTGGACCCGCTTAGCATGAATGGGTATTTTATGGCCAAACTCAGGGAGCTGAAACCTAGTCAGTGCTTCAGCCTTCAAGACTTAATGAGAAACTTAATGAGAGAACTCTGACCTTTCCATTTAATCTTTTTTTCTTCTTCTTTAAGCTCACATGCATACTCAAATTTTCTCGTCAAAATTGCAGAGTACCTTCTAATTAAAAGTTGGGATAATATAGAGATCAATTAATTTGGAATCAAAGAGCAACATTACATTTGCAGTAGAGCTTTTTAAATAATTTAAATGAAAAAAAAAATCATGCATTCTGCTCATGGGAAGTGAGAAGAGCAACGATTTTTAAAATGTAGATTTTTGATTACTGAATTAAATGATCTAGAACAGAAAACTGTCATGTTTAAAGAACAGGAAACTTTGTTTTATAATACAATCCTCATTTTAAATTGTTATTTGCACAGCTGAGACCCACTGAAAGCTGTTGCTATACACCTAATTAATGAGCCATATATATTTGAACATCTGTATTTCACTCTTCATTTATTTTCTTGCTCATCCACTTGGAGAAAAAACACTCAAACATTTAAATGAATATCCAGTCAGTAGATAAAATAGCAGTTGTCTGGTAAAGGATCACTTACTATATGTATGGTTTGCAGCTGAATGACCTTCTGACAACACCTACTTTCTGTCTTCTACACCATCAACTCATAAATACAATGTGTTGTACATTCTAAGGTATGTAAAATTCAATTCAACTGCCTCAGAGTGGAACACCATTAACTTTGTTCAAATGCTACACTAGGAGATGCTCTGAATAAACTGATAAACTGCATACTGGTCATAGCTGGCTACTGCAAGCTATACATTGGGGGAAACAACTTATCATTCATTGCCTTCATTGCTATTAAATAGGACATATCAGCAGGCTCTTCCTGCCACTCTTTCTTCTCTAGCATTCTAGACCACATACTCTTTAAGAGAGAGATATGTTTTAACTATAATGCACATAGCGGCTTTTGGGTTTGGTTTTTTGTGGGTGGTTTTTTTTTTCCTATTTTCCCATTTGAGTGCAGTTACTGCACCCTTTTTGCATAGTTACTGAGTATAGATAGCAGTTTGCAGCCTTAGTGGAGACAGATCCTGACACTGGCAACTTAGTCACACTGTCATCCTCAGCAGGAGCCTCTTACTGACCTGCCTCATTGACATTTAAATGCTATATAACAAGAGATAAATGTTTGGCAAATATCTCCCAGAAGTATTAGAAATGTTTACAGATAATGAAGTAAAATTAGCCATCGTGATAGTATCAAACAGGAGGAGAACAAAGTGCGTTTACTGATATTAAACAGAACCTGAATACTTGTGGTGTCCAAAATAAAAAAATGTTAAAAGTGAAGAAATTTAACAGAATGAGTCACATTTTACAAGCATATAATCCTGAACTCTATGTTTAACAGTGTGTATGACAGTCTGACTATCATAAATTCAATCCCATACATGAATGTATTTAAGGACCATTGAAACAAACACCAAAACATGGTATTTCAGTTTGACTTGGTTAAATTTCATACTTATAAATTCAGTAGGCACATGCATATTTTACACGTTTCAATGAAAGCCTGACATCTCTCATTTAATTTCTTCTAAGCCTACAGTAATGAAATGAGTCTACTGCCAGAATTTTTCAGTCACTGAGTGACTGAATTGTAATACCATAAAAGTTTGGAAAATATCTACCAAGAGACTTTACTCAGTTATCTAACAGCTAACAGGAAATGAACAAACTAATCAAATGGATTCCTGTAAGAAGCAATCCAAGGGAGATTATTTTTTCTTTTAGCACCGGAAAATAAAATGTTACTGAGCACTAGAGAGAGGGTTGAATACTCTGGGCACCAACTCCAACCATTTCGTATCACCACATCCCAGGATGTCAGCTCTTTGCTGTAGTTTCCCTGCTAGAGGCATTACAGGCATGTCAACTTAGAGGAGTCCATTTCAATCGTTTTCTACAATCTGAAGTACTCCATCCATTTTGAAATATTTATTGATGCAATTTTATATTGAAATTTTTAATTTGCTCAATGCATAGACACAAGTTAAAGAAGAATCGTGTAATTTTCAACCCACAAGATGACTCCAAAGAAATACTTAGTACAAAACGCAATGTTATATTCCTCTTCCAGCCATGTTACTTCTAAATGTTTTTGTTGTTCAGTGAACACCAGTCAAAAATATAAAAAATAATCATATTAAAAAATCTCACTATTGAGGCTTTCCTAAGCATATGTTCAAGATACACTAAGGTTCTCATCAAAACACAAGCATCAAGAAACTACGATTAGGGACACAATTTAACAGTCTGACCTGAACAGATTTAATCCACCTCAGTCATGTCTGCCCTGCAGTGACATATTAAATACCTGAGCAACATACCACTGTGGCTACACTTCAGCCAATATTGAGTTAACTAGTTTGACATGAATTTAAAAATATTATCACATTGTAGACCCCTTACAGGGTAATTTACCTACCTGTCTACAATGATAACATGTTTTGAGGTTAAGAGGCCAAAGACTGAGCATGCAGCAATGTGACAGTCCTATTGCCGCATGTCTGTCCGATCTGAGTATCTTCTGTGTTATGTGTAGAAAAGCATAATGGTTGGCACATTATAAAATAACTTTTACGGAAGAAATGCTGACTTTTTGAAAATGAATGTTTCACAGGAATGTATTAAATCTGTTGAGATTTTTACAGTTAAAAAAAACCCACAAAAATAATTCTGTTATGGTTGAAATGTTTTGTTTCAGCTTTACCATTTTGATTATAAATTGCAAGAGCAATTATATTCCAAGAGCTGTAACAATAAAATTCAAGACAACCACACAGTAAGAATTCCTCTAATGGCTATATTCATATTTCTGAAGGGGTTTGTTTTCATTCTCATTTAATGTGATATTTTTGCTCTCTGTCATCCATCAAGTGAAAAGAGAGAGTAAAATGTACAGAGTCTAAGTAAGTTTTTACACACAGACAATCTGTTCATTCCCTATTTGTACATAATTTAGTTCAATTACAGTCAGTTTATATGTTATTAGGCAGTATAGAAGCAGTTCAGTCAGAAATTTAAGGTGATATACTAACTGGTGAAATTCTTAAGTAATGTATTCAAATAAACTTGTACAAAACCGTAAGATATACAGACATGTATTGAGAAGCTATAGCTTCTTATTTTAGTTAAGTCACTTGATCTCTTTGGGTCCAAACCTCTGCCCAGCCCCTCACCAGTTTCAGAGGAAATGTTTTCTCTAAAAAGACGCATTTTGTCTAACGTATATACCTAACACTTGGGTGTTTATTTTAAAGCTTTTTAAAAAATTTTTGTTAAATTGTTCCAATTAACAAATAACACTAATATGCAGAAAAGCTACTGTTAGTGAGTACTAATATCACATATAGCAAAAAATGAAAGAATAAGTGGTTTTGAAAAATTCTGTGTTAACAAATATTTTATATATCATGAAGATATACTGCCATCAGTAAATCATATGTATGTTTTCTTAAGATACCTCTAAATGTATTTCTTAACAAGTTAGGGAAAATATAGTTCAAGAATAATATACTCATCTGCAAAAACAGTAGCTGATTTGTATAAAAATACACATATGCACACAGAAAATTATTCAACTGTTTCTCTGCCATATCTTATTTCATAAAATTACAGTAACTTACAGCAACCAAATTCTCAGTGCAAAGGCTTACAATATGTGATATTTTAAAGTATATATAGCCATTCATGATCAAAATTATATCCTAATTCTGGAAAAAGAAGTCATTAGTACTATAATTAAATTGTCAGTCAAAAAAGTGGCTAATACTGTCGCTAGAGGCAACATAGAAAAACTGTACTGGTGCTTAATCAGTTCCCCTGTCCCAATCAGGATTTTCCATATTGACCTTCAGTGAAGGATTTAGCAGTCATTAAACCACCACATAAAACATGTCAATCCCTTCAGACCTTTTGATATGACACCAGATGAACATTGCTTTGGAAAGAGAATGCACTGAATTTTCAGTCTCCAACCCAGCAAAAGAACACCAATTTCTTGATCCTCTTTGGACTTCATAATCATCTGGGGACTTCGGGCAGACAAAGTGATGGAACAAAAAATGAACTGATTCACAGTAATGCAACACAACTGAAAGCTTTTTTACACAGAAATAGACCTGAACTATAACTTCCCCCTCCTTTAATCATATGCTGCGACATTCTCTTTGCTACTTGACAGCTAAAAGTACAGGGAAGCAGCTTCCTTCTACCATTGCCTTACATTAAAAAGATAGGCAGGAATTAAAATTACTGTCTCTGTCCCTCAGCCATTGGCATCAATCTGTTTGTGCACATTGAGATTGATTTTCCCCATAATTTTAGAATGGACACTTGGGTACGTTAACAAAATGAATATGATCATAAGCATGAAATATTACCCTGATAACCATTTGCATTCCTGGAGTAAATGTTATCTTGCCACAAGATACACTCCATTTTTCAGGGGTTTATAATTCAACTGTAATATTCATGGTAGGCTGAACTTGACATACAGATCTCTGCAGGAAAATGTTTTATACATTTTCATAACCTATAGGAGTTTAAGGAACAAAGAGCAGATACGTTCTTTGCAGTAGTTTATTTATCACTTAGAAATACTTTGTGTCTGAAATCCCTTGTATTTAGGGGCCTGAGTAAAAAGCCAGCATAAGAACGGCAGGGTTTATTCTACTGTCCTTGCAAAGCTCAAGTGCAGCTGTTGAGTTACAAGCAAGAAGGAAATCCTGCCCCTTTAAGTAAGTGCCAAAACTCTCACAAGAACTGCTTGTTTGCAAGTCATCCAAGTTATTACCAAGTACTGTAGCCTTGTCTGTTCATTTGCATATCTCTTGCCTAGTGGCTCTATGCCACACCAAGTCATATTTCGTATTACGCACTATTTTCCATAGAAATATCAAAAAGTATAAACTATTCTATTTTCCTGAAGTTCTCATTGGAGAAAAACAGCTTTGCAGAACAACAACAAAAAGGAACAAAACTTTGTCTTACAATATTAATTTTAAATGCAAGTGAATACTTTTAAAAGAAATTTTATCCTCCAAGCTCTGTTCCTCATGAAATCAAACAGTCCACAAATTTTTCATCTGCCTTGATTTTCAAACACATATCTTACTCATGTTTGTCTTTAAAAGGATAGTCAGGTGTCTAATTCATTCTCAGTCCATAGCAATCCACCTCAAATAGTTGTTTGCAGTTTGGAGAGTTGTGAAAGTACAGCTTAGAAAACCACAAACCTAACATGAAAACCCCCATGGGAGGCTGAAGAAACAAAGAAGACTTAAGTATTAATATACCCCACTTCATTTCATTTCAGTCCCATTCTGTCGTATCAGTTGTTTCCATACATATAGGAAAATCATCCAGCCGTAAACTGGCATTGCTCAACCGCACACATAGCTGCGTATGATCACCTATGTTGCTGCACACCAAATCTGACCATTGGTCAAAAGCAAACAACCAGCACTAACATACTGTTGTAGGAAATGTTCTTCTGCCACGTGCTGGGGCAGCATGAATGATAGCATATAGGCAATAAACATTTAGAAAAGAAAACTTTTTGTAGAGGTTCTTTAAAAGTTCTTACAATCTTTACAGCTTTTACAGTTCTCACTGAGTTTATTTTACCACAAAGCAATTCTGAAATAAAACAATCTTAGCTATCCGGTAAGGAAATAGAAGGAAAGAATAATCAATCACACAGTCTATGGCATAGTTCTTGTAGCTATCAAAAATGTAGACCTAATACAGTTTTTCCAGCAGATCAAAAATCACTGTCAAAGTTAACTATTTCAAACTGTGGACTCTGTAAAAGCCTGTAAACCCTATTTCTAGAAATAGGAATCAAAGCCAACTTTTGAGATAGCCAAAATTTATTACTGAACTTCTGCTCATTTTATAGAGATAACTTCAAGTCAGAAATAAACAATACAGGGGAGTCTGTTGGGAGTCTCCAACTTCCAACTCCTGTTCAGCAGCTCTATCAAGTACTTCAAATATTTGGCAATACACTAGCGGGGCTCGCCTGCTGAAGACACTGTTTGAATGATTTCCCCAAAATTAATCAGTATAACCCCATGTTCTACCCAAGTGACACCACAATGTGATGTAAAATCAACATGTCAGGGATTCAGAAGTGCCATTAAAAACCAACCAACCAACCAACCAAAACCAATAAAACACCCTAGAAAATAAGATACTACCTTAAAAGACAGGATTGTACTAATAGCAAGGTGCCTGCATTTCAAATGCTCTCAACTAAATAGAAGTTTAAAAAAAAATAAAATTCCTTGCTACTTCACTACTCTGTTCTGTCTGATACTATTCAGAATCTTATGTCTCAGAAAGCCCAACACGTTAAGTGACTAACATCTATTATATGTTGTTTGTTTTCTCTACAGGAGCTAAAGGACATGCCTTAGGAAAGGATTCTTTTCTTTTGTTAGGATCTTTGGTTTGGATTGCCTTTTGGCTACCTTTTGTTTTAATTTTTCCTCTTCTTACAGTGCATTTACCTATGGTCTTTGCTGAAGGCTGGATACTGATGTTGATGGACCGCAGTTCCAGTATTATAAAGTAACTTCAATACTATTTGAGACATGAAAATTATTCAATTTTTTTCTTCATTTTCTTTCTGTTTCTAAAAATAAATGACAGCTCATATTGTGCGTAGGTTCCTGCTCATGACAGTCCAGGCTGCTAACAGATTGCTAATCTGTTAACTGGTCTATTAAAAGACCTTGAGGAGACAATTTCCTCTTGCTTTCCAACTACAATTTGGGAAACTTATTTCCCTGTATTGAATTATTAATAGTATAAATTACTGCCATGGTACCTAAAAAGATAATGTTCTTTAAATCAGTTCCACACATTCAAAAGTACTCAGTCTGCCTCCTAACCACTGCCAAGGATCAGAATGTACTGTGTTGTGATACAGGGACAATATACTAGAGTAAGGAAGTTTTCTGTGTGAGAGGAGAACAAAGCACACCAATTTATGGGCAAAAGCAGTAAACATGAGCTAGGAAGTTGACAGATAAAAACAGCATGGCACTGGCAAATGTTCCTGTCTACCGGACATGTATTTAATACCATATTTGCTAGGCTGACAGATAGAGACAGAGTACCCTATACAGAGACAGTAGCTGCAGATAGGAAAAAAACCCACTAAGAAATTAATTGTTCTCTACTGATTTAATACTATAGGGATATTATTCTTGAATTCAGTTTGTATTATGAAGTATATCATCAGTCCTAACAAGGCAGAAGAACTTCTAATAAGCCTTTCCATCAGAGTTATCTTTTTTATGTAAATGTAGAGAGAAGTTACTTCCCACAACAACATAAAGTAATTATTCCTCAGTGTCCAAAGAAGCTACCAACCACTTTCTTCTCATGCAGCCCAGATGAGTTTGGTGATTAAACCATCTCAGCAAGCCTGGAAAACAGATTATTGTATTCTTACTTGGACTAAAATGATTCTTAGGGTCCCAGAAATGGGGTAGCATCCTGCTGTATTAGGAACTGTAGAAAAAGCAGAACCCGAAGACACTTTGTTTCCTGAAGTTATATAGAATTGCCAGCTTACAGGACAAATATAGGATGACATGACATTTCTTGGAAAAAGACGTTAAAGTATCTCTGTTTCTACTGGCAATTATTAGACTGTTGGACTCCCATAGATGGAGTTGGCGGCACCAAGCTCCTGAGCTGTTACTGCTCCCCACGCTCATCTGCTAATGTCCTCAGAGGGGAAACAGGCATGGACTGGCTGAGCCACTCAGTTGCAACAATAGCTAAAGGTCTCTTCCCTCATCTAGCTTTTGCACCAGCCTGAAAATTACATTTTTTGTGTCTCTCTAGAAAGCCTGCTACCCCGTAACACAACTGCACACCTATGCAGCAGATGCTATTGAGAGAAGCCACCACTCCTCCAAAATCCCAGTAGCAGCACGGGCTGAGGGTACAAGTAATCAGCCAGAGTAGGTGTAGATGCCTCTTCACCCAGAGTTTATGTTTAAACTAAAAAATAGCCCCCCAAATGAGAACAATAATGATCTCGAATCCCACTTGCTTTGTAAAGTTCCCTCCTAAAATAAAACCAGTGAATCAAGAACTCCTAGCTTTCTGTCTAAACATATTTTGAGAAAAGTAAGCTTACAGAGTGCTTAGAAAGTTAATTAATGTAATTAATAAGGATAACACATGCAGCTTGAATAATAAGCACTTGTGAGGTAAGTACTTCAATTAAGCAATGGTACACACTCACATGTTAGTAACTTACTGACTCACCTAGTGTAAAAAAAAAAAAAAAAAATTACATGACAGACAGAGCTAAATCCAAATTCTTCATTACTCCAGTTTCTTTATTGCTCCAGTTTGTTGACACAGCACTTTAGGCTTCTAGGGCTGTAGCCAAATGTGGGGTTTGAGCACCCAGGTAATTTTTAACATGCATTAAGGTAGAAAGAATTATGTTTACTCTAGCCAATATTACTTCTATAGGACTCTTTTTTTTTTATAAAATAAATTAATTGCTGAATGTCACCATTTCTTTTGTATGCTTTTGGTATTCTAAAACAAGCTATACTGCAGCAAGGAAGAGAAATAATGTTTTTTATTAACTGCTTCTCTAAAGATGATAAAATAGCAAGTAAAACAATGGAAGTGAACTAGTAGTCTGCCAAATGATTTCATGAATAAGAAACAGAGACAAGACAACTAGAAACTGACAGCTACTCAACAGCAACGCTCAGCTGATAAAAGGTGAATTGGACAGCAGCAAGCAACAATATTTGTGCTGGGATTCTATGTGAGGGATCATTAATCTAAGAATAAAAACTGTCTGATTCCATATCAAAGCATTTACAGACTGGAAATATATCTTGTGAACTGCAAGACACTTTGTTCCTGTGGTTTTTGAAATTAAAAGAAATTCAGAATAGTTACTTTTCAGAGAGCTGTCTAGAGATGGAAGTACAAAATACTACAAAAAGAGGTAAGAAACAAAAAAAAGGTGCTATACAAGAAAAGCAACCAATCATCAGGTCATTTTGCTATCTCTAGTCATGTTAACTGATATTTTACTTTAACTAGACTCAATGAGATCGTATTAATGGGTAAGAGAACATAGATACCAAGGTTATCAGAACACAGATAAGGTTTCAGACACTGAACACATAACTTTTCTCAGAAACAGAGAAACTATGGGTGAGACGCAGAAGTTAAGAGTCTGAGATTCTGACCAAATCCCACCCAAATTTGTTAAAAGCCTCACACTGACTTTAATGAACTTTGTCAAAACTAACTCTGATCTAATTAAAGGAGCATCTTTTTAAGTACATACTTCAGAGTTAAGCTGGCACAGGAGAATAAAATTCAAAGAGAACAACAGAAAATAAAGAAGACTGCCTAAAGCATGTAGTGTCTCACATCTGGTTGGGTTACCATCCCATGACTGATAATACACATTGGACTGTAGGCAATGAACTGAATTTTGTCAAACAAAATGAGCCAACAGGAGAATTTGAGCAAAGACCTTTAGAACCAAGAGCATGAAGTATTATCTTCTCAGATAAAGCTATATTGTTATGTAAGCAACATAAAGATAGCAGAAATGTTAGCAGAAAGGTTAATCTTACTGGAGCAAAATGAGTAACAACCTCAGAGCACAAACAACACCATATATACATCAAATCCATTGCTGCATCCACACTACTATTTTAGTTTGGCTCAGGAATGTACTTCTAAAGCAAAAACTCCTGGTTATTGCAACCTAGCATGCTTTGGTGTGCATTGCAGTGTGCTCTCAGAGCGTGCAAAAGAAACTGTGTTTCTTTTGCAGAAAACTGAATTGGAAGACAAGCCTCGAGAAACACATGCTCCAGCTAACACCCATCCAGTTCAAGGCGCAGACGAGAGCTAGGACAAGGTAAGATCCCCAGACATGTATAATGTTACATGGGTCCTCAACACCAACTGTTTTGCTGTCTAGATCCAGTGCTATCAAACCATGCTACCTGTTATGTTAACCATAGCCTACATATATCATCAGTATGCATACAAATTGTGTCTGGAGAATCTTCCCAGCATGTCTTAAAGGGCATCCAAATCTTCATCATAGCAGGATGAAGAAGTGAGGTATCTGTTGAACCAGTAGTAAAAGAACCCAACCCTTCAACCTGAGTCTAGTTTGAGCTTAGTAGAAAGAATACAAGTAGAAATGCAACAAAAAAATCTGGAAAGAGCTTCAAAGGAAGTCTGAAAAGTGCACAGCTGTCCCTTGCCTTTCTTCCTTTGATGGAGTTCAGACATGGAAGACACCTATACTGCAGCAGCTGAGAGATGTTTAGATTTGGATTAGTAACACTAATTAGTAACACAGGGATTTGGAGTAGTAACATTAACTTACAATACCCAGGCTTCACTTTTGCCTGAAAGCTGGAACAGACATTATTTGAAGAAATTTGCTTCCCATTGGTTACTGATTCAAAAAAATTCAAGCCCTTATCCCACAGGAGGGACTAGAACCATTTTAGAACTCTTTAGGCTTTCATATGAGATTTAAAACTAAATAAAAGAAAACAGAAACACACCCTAAAGCTAAGCCTAACATGAACTGTAATATTAATAAATAAACTCTTAATCTGAAATAATCAAAAGATTTGAACTGCATGTAATATCTGAAAAGATTAAACACATGTATCCAAGCTAGTCTTTTCTTCCATTCTGTTTCTCCATTTAGGAACCAGGCAGTTAATTCTTAACGCTACTATGGCTGGTTTATCGCTAAAAGCTATTTCCCTTGGCCTATATTAAATGGTGTTTACTTCAGAAAGTCAATAAAGTATACCCAGGGAAAACTGAAGTATGAAAGAGATTTCTTAGAGTGGAAAACAACCAGATATCATTGGCAGTAATTTGCCTTCTTATTGACTGTTTTGACCCAAAGGTCAAGGGATGAATGAACCATGAAACACTTAACTATGGTGTTTCTTTGAAACTCAGATACTTCCCAGATTTAGTCCTGTATTAGTCTGTTGGAGTCAACAGTTCAACAGGATGTGAAAGAGAAAATGGCTTAGTTGCTCTAAGAAGGCAAGGGAAAAGATTTCAGTTTTGCCTTTTGTTTGGTACTTAATTCCTTCAGTAAATAGAAGCATACAAGTTAACACTCTTTTAAGTCGTACTTGCCTATAAACTAGAAATTAACAGGTAAATAGAGAACATCATAGAAAAAAACCTCATTGAGTTCCAATAAATTTTCTTCCAGAAAGACTGACTTATTTTTCCATTTCATTGTGCTGTTAGACACGCTCAGTAAGTTTAGAGACTGCAGACACCTTTTATACCATATTAGAAAACTACAACTTAGATGAAACTCTCAGAAATGTCATATTACTTCAATTCATTCCTTAATAAAGTTGTATATTTTATGTATTGTAGTCTCAGTAGTTCTGATCCTTGGAAATAAAGTTTATTCTTGTTCAGATCTCTTGCTGCATTTTGTAAATTCTGCTTGCCCTGACTAGGAATTGGAGCAACAGGCTTTCAAATAAAATTAGAAGAGGTGGAGGAGGTGGTGTAAATTATTTCTAGATGAATAGCTTGCAGCTAACCACAGGCATTTCAAAGGGCATCTGATGCAAAGGGTGTCCAAATAGGGCAAATGCCTAGTACACTGCACATCTCTGAGAAAAAAAAAAAAAAGTAGCCAAAATATGAATAGCTAGAGCCTATTATAGATTATCTTATGGTAAGGGGATGCCCTTGGACCATTTTTATACCTCAAATTCATCTGCAATATCCCTAGTCTTTAAAGAAAGAGATAAAGTAGCTCATGTTTCAGAATACCACATCACGTCTTCTCTTTGAGATGGTTGCATATTGTGTAACAGTGTTTAGAAACAATAACATAACATCTGTAAGTTTTGCTCTGTGGCAGCTTGCCTAACAAGGAGTTTGTGAGATGGGGTCCCAACTCTGTGGCAGTCCACCAGGCTCGTCGCTGCAACCCCCAGCAGCCCAAGAGCTTGCAATGGAAGTTTTCTTGGGCTGCTTCAAAAAGGAGTATTCTGCAAATGTCCATTCTCTGAATAACTTCTCATTCATGACTCTTTATTTTCATTTTGGAAGAGAAGGGGCTTCGGCTTTTTTTAAGTATTGCTATCAGTCTTCTCTCATGTAAAATGTACACTTATATTTAACTGTTTGTTCTCCATACTCTATTAGCTATTCTTCTCAAAAAATTATGAAGCCACAGAAGAAAGAGAGAACTCTCTGGTACAATTTACTGTAGCAAAATACCACAGCTATTTAGAATTTACAATGTTGGACAATACGGCAGATATATTTTTGTGACTACTTAAAATACTCTCTATACTTGTGAAAAATCAGGATCAAATCCTAAGGAAATTTTGAACAGAAAAACGATAACACATAACACTGACTATTGTTCACATTAGATAAGTTGCTCAGATATATTAACCCAGAGGTGACAGGAGTCACCTTGCTGCATATTGCAGGCATGTTGCAACAGTGACTCTATTGTCTAATCACTGGTATATCATAGACATAAATTTCTGAAGGGCGCTTGAGTTGCTTCTGTCCTTCAAAACATTTCCTGGGAAACACTATAAAGATCTGCAGTTTATCTATGCTAAAGGCATTATGAAACCTGGATGTAACTCGTTAGGGATGAGTGTTTAGATAACACTCTTAAGCTGGTTTGTATTTCTAGTCTATTTTATGTCCTGATGCTCTCTATAGAAACAATTTAGCTGATAGAATCAATGAAAAGAGGTACAAAATTGCTGATGACACAATGCTAAGCAGCAGTTCAAATAATTTAAGATGACACAGGAAGGATTATAAGGGACTTAGCCATTGAAAATTAACAAGTGTTTGCTGGCATTCAGTGTAGATGGCCACAAAATTAGCTGAGGCATTTGAAATAGCAGTTGAAGGACACAGAGATTTTGAACAATGTCCAGTTAAAAAGAAAGCTAACTTTTAACAATAATTGACTGTTACTGAGGAGCCATGTAAGCTAGTACTCTTTTTCAGTGTGAAAAAAAAAAAAATTGAATGAGGTATGTGATTTTTAGATGGTTTATGACTTTATTCAAAGGCATGGATAAAATATTAAGGATGATAAAATACTTTAACTGGGAAAAAGTAAAAGAAACAAATCAATGATTGGAATTATATTAATGATTTGAGGGTTTAGTGTTGTTTTTTTTAATTAGAGCCTTGAGAAATGCTAAACCGAATGCATAGCAACATTTCAAGGAGCACAGCCTCACTGCAAGCCCAGTAAAATGTTTTTCTAGTGCTGTGATCATTTTAGAAAACATTAACTGTAGAAATTAGAATCTCTTATATAGACAAAGGGTAATGATTACCACAGGACTGATCTTTGCCTCTGTTTACTCACTGGTGTCTAGATTAGAACTGAGATAATGAGACAATAAAATAAAATTCTTGATACAGTTTTGAGTTGTTAATTAGAAATAGAATTTACTTCCTAGAAAATAAGACTTAATGAGCTGATTCGCATTGTATGAATATCATAGAAAAAAAGCAAGATTTTAGCAATAGAACCCAAAAGCAGCCCTGAGGATTTCTGCCTAAGTATTTGCTTTCCTGGGAAATGAAGCTTTTCCATTTATATATAGACTGACTTGGTCACCATTCTGGAAAGGCTTCTTGTCCCAGCTGGCAAGTAATCACTAACGAATGTATCCAAACACTGTTAGTCTCTGGAACATAAATCACCAGTATAGCTATTCCTCAAGAATTTCCTAAATCCTGAACTTTCAGTCAAATGCACGCTATTACTTTCAACATCTATATGGTGACCTGTAATAAATAGCAATTAAAAAATAATTTGGGGAGCTGCCACCTTTTCTGCACCAAGAAAAGAAAAAAGTACTACCATTTGAGATGCTAGTAAGTTACATTATGAATTTGGATTATTTCTTCAAAGAAATTGCTAAAATGGATTATGAGTACGTGTCATTTTTAGCTGGATGGTTTCTGAGGAGTATATGCTCTAGGGAGTCAAACACCAAAATTCTCATGAAATTCTCTGTCTCATAGAATAGCTACGATGAAGCTAAAATTAACATTAGAGCCAAGAATATTTTGAGGGTTGATGAATATGGGCATCCATCAGATGTCCAAGTGACTGTTTATAATTCAGGGACTCATCTTGACAAGTCTAAACACATTCTTAACTTGCTCATAACCCTGGAGCTTGAATTTGCTAGTAAAAGCACACTGAGTAGCCCATCACCTATCCTCACACAACCCGTCCTTTCTGAGGGGAGCCCACAAAGGTGCTGTTGAGCACTTCGCAGTGTCCTCTTTTCTATTCCTGCCAAGGGGTTAAGCCTGCTCCTTCTATGTGGCTGATACAGGATTTTCTTCAACAGTTACATAAAATGCCATCAAGTTATCTGCGAGCAGCGAGTGCATATGGAAAATTCAGTGCTTTTAATGGCCCAACATGTTACACGGTAAGGAGCACTTCATTCACTTATGGTTCTTTTCATGACACAACATAATGTCTTGTGGCTCACTTGGGTAATAATATCAGTTTGTGAACACATATATTTATTTGAAATTTAAACAAACTCATATTTCCTTAAGGTTATTCAAGTCCAGCCTGGCAAGCATCTCTGAAAGAGAGATGGGGCAGAGGGGAAGACAGTGAAGGAAGCCCTTTCCAAATCCTGTCCTTTATAATTTGGCTTAAGTTCTGTTGATATAAACACTGAGAGGGGCATAATCTCAGAAAACATCTGCTAGGTTAGATGTGTCAATGCTAGCAAGTTTAATGCGACCTGAAACATGGTATTACAGCCAGAAGTCATCAAAAATTAGAATCAAATAGACTGGTACAAATTGCATTTTAAAATTAAAAAGAACAGTTCCTGAGGACAAGAACAAAATTATAGGCAAGTTTTCAATTTGTATAAGAAGCTAAAACTCTAAGTAGACAACAAAAGAGCAATAACAATATGAGATTGCCATCTGGCCCTCCTTATTGATAAATTAAGAGGCATAACAGGATGGACAGCCAAAAAGGAACAATGGGTGATAGATTGCTGCCTTCAATATCTCTTCAGCCTCTGTCTGATCCCTAAACTATGCTGACCAAGTGAGGCTAGGGGGATCCAAACTCTAGGCTTTTACTGGTATTTTCTTACTAATGTGATTCTTCTTAATTTTTCCATTTGTTCCTTTTTGCTTCTTGCTTTTTTTCTAATAGACCTGCCTATCACAATACCAGTTTTGAAAAACAGTTAGGAACCTTCACCTAGAAAGACAGCTAAAAAGCAACTTCTCAACTACCTAGAAAGTTTTAGGAATTTTCTTGGTCCCAAGTTTGCTGATTAATGTATGTTCTGTATCTCCATTTTTCTGGTAGAGAGACTGCAAGTGAACATTAGCATTACACAGAAGCTGCATTTCCATTTCTAATTATTTTCTCAGAGGTACACATGCTGATCGGAAGATAAAAATTAAAAGCATTGCCATAGAAACCTATATAAGCTCTACAAGTTCAACTTATTCCTTTTTTTAATGTATCTGCAGTGTGCTTTGAATGAAACATTCCTCTGAATACAGAGACATTAGAACAGTAATCCTACAAGCAACTGTGTGTTCCCTTCCTCCCCAGTAACACTCCTTGGGAAGTTTAATCGAAATTCTTTGAGACTGAAAGAAGTGGAACAATACAGGACTACACTGGTAGGCATACTGTTGGGTATATAGCTGAAGTATCCCACTTCTACCTACTGCAGGTTCCTGGAGAAAGACCACAGGGCTGCAGCAGCAGACATCCACAAAGACTGCTTTGAGTTAGCATTGAAATAATCACCTTACAGAAATTAAGAAATGGGGAAAAGAGTATTTCTTCTGCTTTTTAAAGGTGCAAAATGAAAACCCTCCTTAACCATGTGGATTTGCTAATACAATATAACCATATTTTATATATACACTTATATTCTAATAGCTTGGAATAGGTTCACCTCCTCTAGATTTACACACCAGAAAATAGTCATATGTCAACTGGCGTGGGGAACGTTTGGCATCAGCATGTAGTGACACATTCTGTAGTAACACCTGGTAAAATTACTCTGAATTTCTTATGTATTTTCTCCTAACTTTAATTCTGAACACCCACACAAATGTCTGTCTTCATAAATGGCTGGCTGGATGATACATGGGAACTAGCCTTACTGTTTGCTTCAAGGATTTTGCAGCTGCAGACCCAAAGTTTTTGTACCTCACATTGTCACAAAATTCCTGTTATTGTTATGCAGAAGTTACCTGAATGTAGCTTTAGGAATATCTTTTTCTTTTCTGCTATTGGAACTACCCATCCCAGTAGTGCTGAACAGTACAGATCCAGGCTTTACTTATGAACCTAGCAATCCAGTATCCATTTGGGCAAATATTCAACAGTGTAACATACAGAGATCATTTCATTTAAAGACACACATGCTACCAGCTGAATAGAGTGGGTAAATACCTACCACTGTCTGGTGAGGAACTCTGAGCTTTGGCCCTGGAAAAAAGTTAGCAGCCTTAACCCAAACCCTGTGCTCTCACCAAGCCTTTTCTAGACACCTTTGCTCCCCCTCTCCTCCATAGCTCCTTTTTGACCTTAAGACACTTCTACTGCCTCTCCATTGGATATTGTGCTTGGCTCCACAACTGAATTAATTCACCTGCTTCAGCCATACAATCTTTTTATTCATACACTGCTCTTCCATAGCCTTGCGGCAAAATAAATTAACATCCCAGAAGCCCCACACCTACACCACAGGCAGTACAGTCTCTTTAGCACTCTGCTTATATCCCTTCCTCATCTTCAGACCCCTTTTATCTGCATGAAAGCAATTATTCACTTTCACCCAAACCTCTCTCCAGCCCTTTGCTCCTTTCTTTTCTTGTTTAAGTCTGATGGGATTCAGGTGAAAAATTTCTTTCAGTCTCCCATCAGAGTAGGTTACTTGAATGACAGACTTCTTGTATAGTCATTCTCACAGCACCTGAACAGGTATCACCATCTCTTCTCAGCCTTTACTTGTTGTGATCTATCTGATCACAAGTGTTTAAACATCTTCTGATGCTCATATGACTCAGAACGCCTTGCCAAAGCAGACGTAATTATTAATACAGATCCTTTCATCAGTAGCAACAGCCATTAAAGCAAATTTTCGCAATTTAAGATAAGTGCTTTTACTTGTCATCTTTTTGTGAAGTGATTCTGGTTTCCAAAAGAACTGGATTTTAATACAGCCAGTTTTGAACTATCTTTGGGAATCCTTATACTGCAACCACATGTGAAGATCTCTGTGGACATCTCTGTTTTGTTTCATTCATCTGCCATGTGTTCAAGGGGATGCTGTAGGGTGGGATTCATTCTTTCTGTCTGTCAAAGTCTGCACTACCTTAACATGTTCATTAGCAACAATACCCTTATAAAAATTCCATTAAAGGGTGGTTTTACATAATACGTTTTAAAAATTGAACGTTTTAGCTGCATATGAACCTACAGATAAAAATACAAGAATATCAAGCAGGACAAATTATGTTCAGTCTGCCTATAAAATATTCTGGCTTCTTCATTCTTGTAATAGGAGAGGAAGAAATACAGGAAAATGAAAATGCCGATACTGTCCATCTCAAAGTTCAAATAGTCTCAAAAGCACTGTTTATCATCAAAGACAACAGCTTTGGATACAAGCACTTTGAAACAGAAATACCTAAAAGTATGTGTGCTTCTGAGCATGCTAACTGCTCCAATTCTGAGTAGTGATACAGTTCTGCTTAACTGTTCTGCGTGCACACTGCATATACTCCATAGTTAAACCCCCCCGAAACATCAGAAGGAGAATTCTAATTATATGTTTCATTAACTTTCAGAAAAATAGTATGCACTACTGACTTTCAGGTGCCGTAATAAATGCTGCTGGGTGCTTTTTGTTCCCCCTGAACTAATTTATTTCCTTTCAATAAGTCCCCCATGAGTTGGAAAGAAAAATGTTTAGGAAAGAGCAGAAAGCAGGTGTATTTATTTTAGACAATTGCTGGAGAATCGCAAATGGATAGTCTATATATTTTAGTTAAATAACTCTACCAACCTAATATGAAGAAGCTTTACCTGAATGTCAGAACACCTGCTAAACGAGAAGATGTTCAAAACAGCTTTTGAAAGTCTAAGGAAAAATACAGGATGGGGTGGGAGGAGTTTAATGCTTTTTTAAAGACTCCTCACAGCTGGCAGTTTGTCCCTTAATATCTGCCCTGTTGATAATGTATTGACTCCATTTTAATTCTTTCAAGGATTTATATACATATATTTTGGGAACATGTTATTTAGTATATAAACAACTAGAAAAGTAGATTTTACTTTCAGCCACATAAATTCAGATAGTCCAAGCCAGATAATTTTGGTCCCTACTGCCTCTACCTGAGAAATATTAGGCATCAGGAAAGTAGAGCTCTTTTTGCAAGCATCCATTAAAGACTGTCTCAGGTTCTCCTCTCTCTTCCACACACCACCACCCCACACATTTTCCCTTCCCCTAAATAAATTAACTTTATGATAATTTTGTTCCTGGCTCCTATTTTTGACTTGATGAAGCTGGATTTCTAATCAGGAAAGGTAAACTTAAAAGTCAAGTGCAATCAGGGATTATTAGGCAAGAAGTGATTATGATAAGTATTTAAAGATAACAACTAATGCCATACTAGTATAAAAAGCAAACACCCTTTAAACCTAAAACAAATAAATTTCACTATCTTTCTTTGTTTTGATTTGCCACACAAATAAAAATGGGTTGATATGCTCCTATCTTATAATAATCTTAGGAAAGGAAACATTTTTGAGAGGGAGATTTAACCACAAAAAATCTTCATGAAATCTGATATTGTAACTTATTTTGACAGCCTGCATAGAAAGCAAAGACTGGACAGAACTAGAAACTTAACTACCTCATAATTTGCCATGTTTTAGATCAAGTGTGTAAGTACTTTGGTTGATGCAAAGTGAGGAAACAGCTCTTGATATTATATGTACACACTGCATCTGTTCTGTCAATACTGGTTGCCAGCTCTGCAACAGGACATATGCAGCAGAAGACGAGAGTAAATGATGTTCTTAACATCAGGGAGAAGGGATTTGATTTTGTACTTGTAAGAAATTCAGATAAAGACTTATTCAGACAAGCTCACAAAATATTGTGTGCATAATATGTTCTGAAGCATCTCTCCATTACATGTGGGAATGGAACAACAAAGGCAGATATAATTTCTTCTTCTGCACACAAATCTTTAAGTTTCATTCAAATCCATTTAGTTTTGATTGTTTTTCTAAATATGATCAGGAAGTTATGGGATATGAATCTGCAGGAATTGTGTTTTCAGTATCTTTAGCCCTCTTTCACCCTAGAGACTGGACACTCTAATTATGGTGCATTTCCCATGATATACTACAGGAATTTAGCCATAAGAGAATATAAATACATCACAGGATATGTAGTCTAGATGCATAGATGGCTCCTCAAGGAATATCTGGACTTCACAAGACCTGGAAGTACAAGTTTTGTTGGATGCTACCAGGAAGCTTACAGAAAGCAATGAAATGAAATTATTACGAGAATTATGAGAATATGATTATATTCTCCAGTGAAATAGAACCATTCCACTGAAACAGAACCATTCCACAGAAGTTCACCTGCAAAAAAAACCAAACCCCTCATATAAAAACATTTCAGTGGGGGAAGAGACTTCACTGAAAAATTTTCACTTTATCACTACTTAGAAATTGCTTAAAGCCGCTGTTTAAAAATTCGTAAAGAATGAGCTCCACCACTAGGACATCAATAAAAGTAAAAGATGAGAAAATATTGCCTGTTGCAGGGCTTTGGGAAGTCACACTGCTTTCAGATAAATTGTGTTAAATTGTGCGACAGAGTTCAATTCCCATCTTCTCCATAGGTGCTGACTGCATATGAACTTGTGACAAACAAGTTGACAAAATGACAGCATTTCAGAGTATTTAAAGAATGATTTGTATGTCCTTCCAGTTCTTCCAGTATTCAATTTAGTAGCTCTAAGTCCCTGGACAAAGCACCTAGATTGCCCAGATGTTGTACTATGGCAGGTGACAGAAGTGGATTGTTTATGTGCTGCATGAACAATGTGTATGATCTTACCAATGCAGAGTGGTCTGTTTAGAAATATCTTTGGAGCATACAAATATGAATTTCTAGTTTTCCTGTTCTTCCCCTTCTCTTCTAGGAAAAGACTAGCAGCAAGGTCGCATGCGTTGATGCCACCTGCTGCCTGCCACAGCACCACTGCCTGCAGCCCTGCACCTTCCATCCCCACATATCGCTCAGTAAAGCTTCGGCCTTTGACTTCAGTACCACCAAGGCTCTCGCTGCTCCCAGCAGCGCTGGGGCATCAGCAGGCAGCTCTGCAACATGGGAACACAAGGGCACCTGCTCACAAGGAGCTGTTCCCAACTGAGAAGAGAGCAAGCTGCAGAATCTTTCTTACATGCATAGAGATGAAAGTTCAACTTGTGTTTCTGAATGCAAGCGCTCAGACGTAAAGGCTTGCCTCCATGCCCTACCAACTGGAACTGAGAAGTTAGATTATTCTGCATTCCTACTTTTTCTTCTGAGATGTTTCCATTAAGTATACTTTTCATAAAATCCCCACAAAGATACAATTAATTAGAATTTGGTTTTAGAATGAGTTATTATTCTAAGTGGTAACTTATAGTAAAAAACGTAAAGATACCGAAGAATTATCAGAACATTAACAGAGATTGCTCATTGTTTTGTATCTTAGCAGCAACATCTATCTGCAACTCAAGCAATACAGACTGTAAAAAACTGCAAAAGTCCAAACTTTATACTTGGAACAAATAAAATAAAATGAAACAATTTGTTAAATGTCTTCTTTGCATACATAATAATTAAATCTAAAGTTTAAAGAACTTACCTGTGCTATTTCTGAATCAGTTTGCATGCCTCAGAATGGTAAGTATCTGTCACGAGTTTCCAAAATTTCAAGCTAAACCTAGGATCTTTGAAAATTATTTTTTAATTGTCTTTTGAAGTTTCAGATGCTTATGTTAAAATATTTTATCTAGAGAAATTATGAAAAAAATGAATAGAAGAATACTGATCATTATTTCTAGTAGAGTTATACTTTACACCTGTATTATATTAGAGAGATAATTAACAACCAATGTCATCTGAAGACAGTGCTAAAAACTTACATTAATTTATAATTTTGAAACTGAGTAATTGCATTTATTATGGGCCCTTCAGGGAATTAGCATGTGAAGGTCATCCTCCCTATTTCAATTACAGATATAACACAAGTAAATTAAGCCACATCAATATTATCAGATGTGAATTTCATATATGCCAATGTCTGCTCGGATTTTCCAATAATCTGTGCATAGCAAGGCACACATGGGTTTTGGTTTTGTTTTTTTTTTTAATCTAGTCTTTTGCCACACAAATTTACATGCATTACCATTTATTTGAAAGAATCTTATACTCTGCTCTTATTCCATGTTTGCCTCATTTTTTCAAATCTTTCTTTTTCCTATTCATTTCAGTATTTCTGCAACGTATTTATTTCCTTCGAGCATTGAGGCATCTTACAAACTGAGGAATATAAATCACCTTGGTGCCATTCATATTTTATGCCACTACTATACATTGGTGATATTGGAATCTATGATGCTACCTTATACTCAATGAATTCTTTTATATATCGTCATAAGACAATATGAACTAAAGGGAATTGCCATGGTTCCATGGCAAAAACAGAGACTCGAGGATATAATTATGCCCCAAATCTGGATATAAGCAGAAAAGAAGCATTGATCTTTGTGGGTGCATCAATTTTAGCAGCACAAGAGTGTAAGGGCGAGACTCATGGGTGGTCTGCCTAATGTCTTGTAAGGACCTCAGGGATTTTATTTGTATGCCTGCTGAAGTCTAGCACAAAGAACATAGAAAAATTTCCTCTTACCAGGTTTTGCTTCCTTACTCTTGGATTCTGGGATTTTTGATGATTTAACAAAGCACTTACTGTTGGGTAGGGGGTAAGAATGACATAAAGGGACAACAGTTTGGGTTACCAAGCTTGTCTGCTGCACAGTCCAGTTCTTTCAGTTATGATTTGCTGAACACCAATTTTTTAAACTTTCTTGCATATACCAGCAGATGCTTATCCTCAGTCCAGAACAACTTTTCTTGATCTGGTCCACTCTAACACAACTTAAATCAATAACCTATCAAGGCCTTTCCTTGTATCTGTCCTATCCTCAGAGGAGTTACTATCCATGATTTGAATAGGGTCCGAGAAGTAGCCTTCCACTGGCATTGAAGCAGCAAGATGCTGGCATTGCTGCCTTGGTGTCTAACCCTTGCCAGCCAAATTAGCAGCAACGTCCCACAACAAACAGCCACATTTTAAGATTTCTGTGTCTGAGAGCCCTAAGTGCAAGTACTCAGACTCATCCAGCTCAACCTTACCCACTGGAAGGAAGTAATGGCAATTTCTCTAGATTACAGCAATGTACTCTGTGCCACTGCCATTGTGGCCTTCTGTCCCTGCAAGAGAAAGGTGTCATTGTTACAGACCTCTACACAATTTCCTTTCTGGAAGAAGAATTAGTGTAGAAATATCTTGCAATGCCACCTCTCCTTTGATTTGGTAAGTGTATACATAATCACACCAGATCCTAATTCACCACTTTAGTTCTCTGTTACTATCAGCAGCATCACCTACAGTAAACTCATTCATTTTTTATATTAATCTTGGCCAAAATCTAATAGATTGTGACCTAGAAAATAACTGTTTTCACATCTTCCCGAAAGGAATAAATTCACTACTTGTAAATCATAAAGTTGCAGCCCTCCAATGATCAAGGTTGTCAGACTAATGTGATTTTATCCAATTAGGATTTGTTCATTTGTTCATTCATACCAATAACAACAATAACCTGAGCATAGTAAGAACTGACATTAAAATATCAGCTTTCAATTGAAAGAGAAGGATTGCAGATTTCTATGCCTCACATACAATTTCTCAGCAGCTGCAGCATATGGATTAAGTTAAGTTAAAAGAGTTAATTTTAAACTTAATTGGCAAGCTTTGACTGATGCAACAGACTGGCAGTGAACTGTACCTATAGCTAAATCCTATAACTTTTTTTAACCTGTCTTCCACTCAATCTTCCTCTGTTGCCTAGGTGATGTCTTGTTTTCTATATCATTCTATCTTTCAGCCCAAAGTTGTCATTAATTGTATGCTCTACCTTCTAGGCCAACAGAACACCTACAGACATGTAATACAATAATGTAATAGATGAGTTATAGCCATGTACTTATATTCACATTCACTTCTTCTGGATTGGTTTATGATTCTTTAAGGAGATACAGATGAAGTGCTTGGGATTTCCACAGCAGTTTCCAATATTCATCTTGTGCAATTTTGTACAGATATTGCTTGAAGACCAAGTAGGCCTAGTGATCTCTACAAGGGCTGAGGGATGAGTGGGTTTTACATTCAGAAGAATGGCAAATTCTGCTGCTTTTCTTGTTACATTTCAGTGCTGGTGCTTGTTCAGTTGATGCATCTAAAATACATCAACAAGCCCACAGCTACTGAGAATTCTCTTTCCTGCATGTTTTAAATATCAGTGGGGTAGGCTATATCTTTAGGCACAATCTTTAGTGATTGCTGAGTAAATGATGTATCATTCAGGAGTAGAGATGAGTGATACTGTGATGCTGTCTGTGCACTAATTATTTTTCTGGATATTGTTAGTGAGCACTACAAGTAAAGTAAATTACATCCCATGCAAAGTGCACACTAAGCATTTCCATGAACCAGGGAATTCCTACAACTGTGTATCATGATTCCTATAACATAGCAAGTAATCTACAGTACAGCCTCTCACTACATGCTAACTTCACTGGCCAGACTGATGAACTTGATAAAATAAGAGAATTTTTATTCATTTCCCTCTTCTGTTCAGTTTTAGAACCTGTAGCAACCTTGAATTGGCTTGAAAATTCACCTAACTTCTTCCACTGCTTCTTCCCCCAAAGTGTTGCAGCCAAGCATAATACTTCATTTGTACTCAAAACCTAATGAGAAAAAATACTTAAAAAGTAGATGTGACGTTTCTTTTAAACACTATCATAACAAGCCAGATGATACATTCACCTGCTGCTCATGCATGGCAACAGTGAATTAGGATAAGATACAGATTTGTTAATGAACATTTAATTGGCATGGGACTGAAGGTGTCTTGGGTGTTATGCTGTAATATTTCTAAGGCTGTACCCATTAAATGCAAATAAGTACGAAAGAAGTCTTGATAGATAGAGCAGGAAAAATGATGCATGTTTTATGTTCTTATTGAATTTCAATATTATTTGAGGCCTGACCCTTTCTTTGTCTGGCTCCATGGCTGAGATGCTTTTTGGCTGCTTAATTTTCAGCCTGATTGTTTCCTGAGAACTGCTGTTCAGCAGCTTCTCCCACTTGCTGAGTAGTCGTCCAGAGCCATCCCCAGGCTCTCCACTCCACACTGTCTTTGAACCATTTTATATGCATGTGAGTTTTCTAATACAGAAAGATACATAATTTCACATCGGAAAAAAAAAGGGGGAGCAGGGGAGGGGCACAAAAAAAAGGTACCTTCTTGAATACTCAGGGCAAACCTGTGCCCACTGGGAACATTTATGGCAATTTAATGATAACGCCTAATGAAGAAGGGTAAATGCCTGACTCCTATCCTGCTGTTTTAGAGGGTGACTAGCTGAGATTTAAAGGAGTTAAATAGCTTGACAAAGGCACTAGCAACTCATGTCTTCCAGCCACCTGCTCCAGGGCCCTCTGTGTAAACAGTCTTGCCCATTAATCAAAGCTAGTTTTCACATTGGGTTCTGAAGGAAGAGAAGGGAAATAAAACCGAGTCTGATCTAAACTTTTTTCATCCTGTCTTTCTGAGGAAGGGAGATGTGACTGAAGAGAGAGCGCTTCCCTGATCAGCTGAGCTGCCACAATGAAGAAGGCACTCTCAAAATCATTCTTAATTAATGAGCGTATGAATTGAGGGATGACTTCAAGGCTGAGAGTCACCACTGAAACAGTGACTGACTGTAAACCAACAGGACTAGTTCCTCAGACGCTATAAAATCACAGTAGCACCATCTGGCACTCAGTGAGTCCCTGCGGAATTGAATCGCCTGCCTGAAAAAGGCAAAACTGCACTCTCCTGTCCACTACTCAATTGCTAAAACCTTAAGTTTCTCATAATAACCTTAAAAAGAATGCATTACATTTTTAATCTGCCATTCCTCCGTTGTCTTGAGAACATTTCTCTAAACTATAAATGTAGTGACATTTTCTAGTTGGCTTACCCTTAGGAGTATTCTATTCTTCTCAAAAATCCAGTGAGATGAATACACTGGAGAAAACTGATAACCTAGCATCAGCCAAATCATGACAGCTGGAATTATTGATGGGAAATGCCTCAGACCATGAGGTGAAAAAGCATTCATTTTTCTTTTCACATTAGACAAAACCCCTTCAATGGTACTGAATAGGAATAAAATCTTAGAACACGTCACTGTCAGGCAGGCAGGATGACCAGTGTTAAAAGTTCTTGGAGTTCATTACAGCAGATTCTGACTGCAACAGCCAAAGCTTTTGTAAGAAGACCCTGTTCATATCTTAGACTTTTGACAGTGACAGATTAAAATCACGGTCATGCAAAGATCTGGTCACAGAATCAAACATTTTGTCTGGTTAGTCACAACTACCATGATAGTTTCCTCTTAATCCTCTCTCTGCAAAAGAAACATGCATATTTGAGGTCCGATTTTAAACAAGAACATAATTCCATTCTTAGAAAAGCCCTTTAAGGACGTCGTTCACTTGGTTAATTTTCAAACTTATTTAGCCATTATCAATACATAGTTACTAGAATCTACATGACATTTCTGAAAGATGGTTTTTTTCCTCCAAATTAATACCAGAGTGGAGGTTGATAGCACTCTTTCTTAGACAAACTTTGAGATACAAGGCTCTGGAATATAGGAAATAAAACTGACTGTGCTATTAAATAATAATACATTATGTCTGAAGTTGCATGACTTGGTCAATGAGTTGTTCCTTACAGTAGTTAAAGTAAAATAAATAATATTTTATGATTCTGCACAAGTGAAAAAGGTAATATGGTTTTATTTATCATTAATAAATCCACTGACACTGTTATCTTCAGGCAAAGGAACATTCATGCTCTAGATCATAATTCCTGTTCTTAGGAAATGTAGTATCTATTCTACAAAGAGAAATGTATTGAAACTTAGTGGCCATACTTGCAGTATAGCGTCTGTCACCTTTAAAGGTTACAGAATATATACATATACACAAGATATATATTATATCTTTTATATATATGTATATACAATATATACATTTATAAAAGAAGACAGAATCCATACATGTATCGTGCAAGATTCTTCAGTTAGTTCGCCCTTTCTCATTATTGCAGCTGGTTCAGTGCTAGATGAAGTATAACTGGATTTTTTTTCCAACCATATGCATTAACATTTCATGCTTTTCCATGGCTTCATCACATTCATTCTTTAGGTGACAGAATGCTTCCAGATCAGATAATGGCTGAATACAGACCTCAGTGAATTAAAGTGTTATCTTTTGTTGCTCTGAGTATTGCATTTTTCTAGTCTTTCATGGCAGTAGATCCTCAGCTAATATTAACTCTCAGCTGGAAACACTTACTCAGTCTTCAGTTTACCTACCTGCCATTCCCTAAACTGTTCTTTTCTTTAACTCAGCAACACAGATTGCTTTTGTCAAATATATTCTGACAAATATTCTCAGTGCTTTACAGTGCAAATATAACCTGAAGGTCTGTCTTTTCTCTCAAAGCAAGTCAATGTTACGTTAGCATCATCTTAGAAGCAGAGAGGGGAGATTCCCCCAAAACATCGTTAGTGCTACCAGCAAAGTTCATTCTAATCTTGACCAAAAAAAAAATTTAAAAAAATAGCACTTTTGCTCCTTAGGCTTTCACAGCCCCACTAGTGGAGGTACAGAAAGCAAGCTGTCAGAATCACATACTGAGAGGAGGCTTTCAAAGGCACTCAGAGGAACAATAAAAGCCTGTAAGATGCTGATCACTTTTGAGAATCTGGACCCTAATCACTCTTATTGAAGCTTCAAATGGCACCAATCAGCAAGAAACATCAGGCTAGCCAGCATACTGTAATGGAAGCAATTGAGATGCAGTCTGTAAGGCGTCATCTTCAACTAGTACACCTATTGAACAAAAAGCAGTCCCTTATTTTGGGACAGACATACCCAACTAAAATTAAAAGGTATTTAAACCACATAGCCTTTTCTTCCCATTTTAAAGGGATTTCTTTTTATTAATTTGATGTAAAGAAGAAATGGTGTTTAAGACTGTAACATTGTCATAGGCTTCAGGCACAAAATTAAACACATTTATCTCTTTTGGGCTATTACAGACCCACAAGAGGAGCCTCTGTTTTTATCCCTAAGTGTTACTTGTTCATTGTTTCTATGGACACAGTAAGAAGTTTCAGCTCAAAACAGTATGTCAGCACTGCCTGCTTAAGTCTAGGGATACCATTTGAGAGCCTCATAAGCAAGCAACCACCATTTGTCCTTGCAGGTCAGCACCTGTACACTTTATAGCCTATATGCATGAAAGCACCTCAGCTCTTCCTTCTATAAGGTAATGGTCAAGAACAAAAGTCAGTTGGGGCTGAACACCCAGAAAGGAAAGGGGATAAATCACAAGAATATTGATCCTTTTGCTTAACAGAAACGTATTTTGAGCTATTTTCACTTCTTGCTTTGCTCGGAGTGCAAGAGCTTTGTCTGTACATTACTTTTATGCTCCTATATATATTTATGTATCTTAGCAAGATGAGGGAGGTCTTAAAACCATTCTGAAGGACAGTCATTAAAGCAGAGCATCACCCTCCTGTGTAATGAAGAAACTCAATAAGCAAAATTAGAATACGTTTTAGACTTTAAAATACTGAAAGATGATACAACCAGAAATTTCTTACCTTTTTAAAAAAGGGTAAATTACTCATGCTCCCTTGTTACTCCTCTGCAAAGCATCCTTAACAGCTAAAATTGGATGATTGGGTTTTCTCTGCCTTGTAGAGTGAACACTCAAGTGACACAGAACCTTGCTTGAACTGTATACTCCATGCTTGAACTTTCATAGTGGATAAACAGAAAAAGGAAAAGCTACTTGGTGTGCAAAAGCTTGCACAGTTCATAGAAATTAGAGCATTTTCAAGATGAGGGACCACATTTACATAATTCAGCCAGAGTAATGAAGGGCAGGTGTCTTTGCCTTCCCTTCTGCCCACTGCAGTTTTGCTGTGAATGTAGCTGTGTTGGCCCACTACATGTGATCCACTAAGCAATCTTACCCACTAAATGCAGGAAGTCACACTACGCGTGTATGAGTGTCTGTATGTATGTCCACACACAGCATCTTGGAAAATGACACAAAAAGACTTTACCTCTTTAACTATCACACCAATAGCAATTTAACTGAAAATTTTGTAAAGGAAAATCTACAAATCAAAGTGTCCTTCATTTTAGCTCAAACCTCAGCTTTGTGGTTTATTCCAAACTAAGAACAATCTTATTGCTATAGCCTAAATTCCTACTTAAGAGTCAGCAACTACTCTGGAAACTATTCAAAGGCCTACAAAGGAAGTTGAGGGAACAGTGGTTTAGTTAAAATAAATCATGGATTGGCTTTGGTTCAGAAACTAGCACATGAAATTCAAATATGTCATACAGAAAGGCAGACTAATTGATTCAAATTGCTTTTGGTAGCTTACCAGCTGTGTGTGAAAGAACCACTACACCAATTACAGAAAGCCAGAAATCTTGTTCAGACAGGCACAGCATTATGAATGAATGAGGTTTGCAGTCCATAGCCTGTAGGAAAGAAGTGTGCCTTCAGATCCTCCTTTTTCAACTATTAGCTTTTAAACTGTTACAGGACCATTGCCTTTATATAATGATATAAATTCTTGATGAAATCTTCAAAGAACTGGGGTCATCTTCTTTTGTAAAGAAACAGATAATTTCTTAAATTTTGTTTATACAGTGCCTGGCAGAGCACAACATCTGTCTCAGATGGGCCTTCTAGGCATTAATGCCATAGAAGCACTTTAAGCTACCATACACATCTTTGCAGCCTCTGGTGTTCTCTTTGGTTAACATAACTCTATAAGAGTATAATTTTATGTCAAAGATTTGGAGTTGATGGCACAAAATCATTATCTTATGGTTTCATTTCGTTCCTGTTCACTTTCATAGTGGCTCAATTATCACGTTATTTATAGCCTTTTCAGAATCTAATTATATTGCATTAGACATCCTGAGATATTTGTGCAGGGTATTTTCTACACAAAAACTTTGTACTTATTCTTATTATTATCCTAATAGCTATGCAGTTCCAGAACACCAACCAAGATTAATTAAGTAGGCACAATATTGCTGAAATCTCCTCTGGTTTGCTCTGTCTATTGTCACTGACGTTTCTACAACCAGCAAAAGACCTGCTAAAGAAATATGTGACTAATGCTGAAATCCTGTCTAATGAGACCTCCTGGGAAACCACCTCTCCTTATGTGATCGAAGGAGGAAACTTTAGTTCCTCTTTGTTCACATGGGAGGGGTAACAGGCTGCATAAATGTATACAGTAGCTATCTATGCTAATCTGATAAGGAGCCCAATAGCTTTAAATTACTTCATTTGACTTCACACTGAAATATAAGCCTAGTCCATAAGGCTTACAGTAGGCTCTGCATCTGTAGACCACAACCGACCTATTATTAAATCCCGGTAAGCTCAACAAACCATACGTGACTTGATGACTGCAGTCTGTGTTTACCAATCTGATGATTACCTGTATGTTCACAAGAATATAATGGCATCAAATTTCATAGAGATGGCTCAGAAAAGCAAAGCGCCAATAGCTATGCTGAGATTAGATGAACTCTCCATCCTACCTAATTTCAGGCTCTGAGAGTCTTTGTGGATTCCTTATATATGAAACAGAAAGAGAGAGAGAGAAATAAAGTTCCTGCTTTGAATTGTCCTCTGGAAAAGTGTCTCTATTCATTGAATAACAAAGAAGTGTAGGCAACTATGCTACTAAATTACATATTCAAACTAGCTGCTCGTGATGCCCCATGAAGTTCCTTGTTATCCGTCCTAACCTTTCCTGCTATGGGCGGTGAGAGGGATCAAATTAGGTTTTGCCCTAAGAAGTTAACAGAAGAGCCCAAGTTCCAGAAAAATCCACTATCTGCTTTCCTTTATGTCCTGATCTGCTCAGCTCATACCATTTATATGACCTCCTGCTACCCTCCTTGGTTGGAGCCCACTGTAGCTGCTGCAATCTTTGAAGAGCCCTTGCCAAAGAGGTGTAGACATTTGTCTAAACTGTAACCCAAAAGCATTTACCCTCCAAAGGATAAGGAAAAGAGGCTACCAATGGAAATCCAGAGAGTTTTTTATGCAAGTGTATTTTCTGTATTTTCTTTTCCTCTCCTTACTGTACTTGCCTGTTTCTCTTTTTTTTTTTCCACAGAGGACTAAACATCTTCCATTTTTGCATATTCCATATTTCCCGACTCTTAATTTGTTTTTTAATTAAGTTATTGCTGTACAGTGAGTCTTCAACTTCAGGCAGTTTTGACCAAGCTCCAATTACATTTTAACTTAAAATGGAAAAGAAAACAAACTACTTCATACAGGATGCTTCTGCCTGATAATTTAGAAAATTTTACTGGAGAATTCATCTTCATTAGCATATTCTAAATAAGGTTGTATAATAAGACTTCTCATTTAACATGGCATTGCAGGGAAAATGGAAAGAATCCTACTGTTGTTTACTAACACGTTGCAAGACTTTTATTATTATTTAAATGTTAAAATCCTCAGATGTGAAAATAATGCTTCACCACAGAGAAAAAAATGCAGCAAATTTCACAGAAAAACAGAGCTTAAATGGCTTAAGTTGAACATAGGCAGGAAAAGAATGAGTTCCTTAGGACCATATATTATTGTGAAGAAAATAAAGCTGAACAAGTCAAACAGAGTGGGACATGTCAAGAGGCAAGCTAGAAGCTTTCAAATGCCAGCCTACAGCACAGACTGAGTGACAGCCCTTGCAACTCTAAAAGGGACCTGACGTGACTGGAATCAACAAGGGCTCTTGGCACAGGAATGAATCTCTTGGGTGTATATTTTTTTTAATCTTTCGTTTTCCTGAATGTTAAAGATATGTTACTTTCTAGATGCTGGAAGTCTCTAGAATACAAACAGCACAAAAACCACACAGAAGACAAGAATAAAATAGAAAACATAGTCATGGAATAGATAGGAAGATTACATCAGGTATTTGCTTTCTCTGAACTAATATTAATTCTGGATTTGTTGATCATAATACATGCTGGGAAGAAATGAAAAGCATCTGAGTACTCTAAACTCAGCCATCCTCAGAAGTAAGGACCATTTCAGGATGCTTGTGTTATTTTCTTTCCCCTTTTCTTGAAAATACACACAAAGGAAAAAAGAGGCATAATTTGTTTTGCTGCTGCTGTTACTATTCTCATCTAGTGGAGACCTGAACCACCATCATTCCATATATGTCAATGAATCTTGACAGCTCTAACATAAAAAGCTGCTCCAAGGAAATTCCTGTATATTCTTCCTTCTCTGTTGAATGACTGCACCCTTTTATGGTGATATTTTTATGAGAACTTTCTGAAATCAAGTACCGACCTGGTAAAGCTTCTAGGAAGCAGCATGGAACGCAGGCTTAACGTGCCCCCCTCTGGGGATTTAGTGCTGGTTCAAATATTGAGTAAGCATGAAATAGTGATGATAAGGGGAGATGGTGGGGAGCTGAACACCTCCTCAAAAAAAACAGAGTGGATGTAAGGCAATCTGCTACAACTTCTAGGTCAGTTACTGACCTCACTGCTTCTCAGCCAGTAGAGGACAAGCTTGTTCTGCACCAAGGCAGATGCCAGCTGCTTCCCTCAGTCTCCTTCTCTACCTAAAAGTCAGTGACTCTTACTCCTGGAACATCTTGGTAGTGTCCCGAATTTGCTGTTCCCCATCTTAAAATCTATCTATGCTATCGAATAGTCACAAGCATTTGAGGTTTAGCAACCTCAGAAGTGCTTTTTGATGTTTCCATGTGTATGCAACCACAGACAATTTCAGCAAACAATAGTGTCTGCTTTCCTGTCACCCTGTCTGCCTCTTCATGCCATTCTGTTTTCACTCTGAGACCTTTCTGAGTAAGGACTGCCAGCCTGCTGGAGTGGTAATAGCAGTTTTAGAGAGAAGGATACACTGACAGGTCTGTGTAGCCAGCATGGTCGCTGTGGTAGCTCTTAGCACTACATACAAATTTACTAAGCAAATCCCAGACCCTAAAGTCTTCAACCATCTCACTCACCACAGAATCATTTAGGTTGGACAGGACCCTCTTGAGATCATCTAGATCAATCCCCAAATCTTTTTTCATCATTTCCTGCTTAGTGCCCTAGCTCACTGCCTTCAGCATTCTTACATAAAGGCAGGGCCTGCCACCTCCAGCCCATGTAAGCAGCCAGCAAACTGCGACCACTGACAAGATCTGGACTGCTCTTTACCAGTGCCATGTGGCTGGAGGACATTTCTTTCACTGATCTCCACTGTGTTCAACGTTACTGCCAATATGTTATTTACAATCTTATTTTAGGTTTGAATAGTTTAATGTGCTATAAATTTTCATTTTTCGAGTCTTAAAAAAAAGATTTTAACTCTAGACTTCTAGGTTTTTAGGTCACTGATGTTTCTTCTAAGTGGCAGTTCATGTAGCATTATTATGCATTTACTGAAATGGTCTTCTGCAGTGTTTTTCCAAAAAGCTGGTATTATATCTCCTCAACCTTAATTCATCTTAACAAAGTTTCTTTTCTTCAGGATCACTGTATAATTTTAAATGAGCTCATGCCATCATTTTCTATTCCAACAGGTGAGGAAGGTCACTCTATGGAAACATACTATTTATATGGCAATCTACTCAAGAAATGTAGTTGCTTTTGTCCATTATTTCAGCTAACAAAAAATTCATAAAAAACTGAGTGTTTTATTACTTACTTGAATGCGAACTATTTTTATAAGAGTATAATCAAAACTGATTATTCTCCTTAGTTGGGAAATCATAACTTGCGACTTTTTGTCTTCTGTTTGACTTGTTGAAAAGACTGATAATAAAGTGCTGAGGATTAATATTAATGCATATTTATATGGTCTCTGATATTACCAGAAAATTGTCTGTTCTGACATTTAAGATAGTTTGGGTAATGCTATACCATAATACATGTTACCAGCCCAGACTATATTTGTACTGCTTCCAAAGTTCATTAAAAAATATTTATTGGTAAACAGGTATCTAGCAAAAAGCTGTACAACAATTCTTCCTAACTTAATGTGCAGATGTGAAAAGATACCACTGTGGCACCATGACATAACATTCAGGATGAGAAAGGAGATACACAAAACATAACGAATATTTTCACATAGGTAAAGAAGTCACTGTAGAACAAAAGTATAGTTGTGGTGAAAGTACTTCATAAACAAAATTGATTAAGTCAAGACGTATTTAAATTGCAACAGAAGTCCAAAATAGCCAAATCTGTCTTCAGCTACAGAGACTGCAGGATGAAATTCTACCAAACACTAGATCTGAAGGAAAATAAGAAGGCAAATCTCTCACACTGAGCTATTACTGCTTTAATAAACAAAAGTAAGCCACAGCATGCTCAGCACACTGAAAGTCATCAGGCATGAGATCCAGATGGGTAGAAATGATGCTGTATCTTAAGTTCTGTTTGATAAACTCAGAATTTTACCCTTATGTTTTCCTTATGCCTCAAAATACCACTCGATTATTGCTACTGGACATCAGTATGATAAATGGACCACATCTGGCACCAGGGAGAGGGTTCAGTGAAAACTTGGTTACTATTTCTAACAATTTGCAAATGATCTAGAACTGTATAATATGTGAATAAAGGTTTGTGAAAAATTCACACAAAATCGGATTCATGTGAAAATTTCAGACTAATTATCTTCCATGAAGTGGAAGACTGACTGTTGATCAGGAAACCACTTCATGTGTGCACTGGAAATAGAACAAGTGAAAATAAGAGGCAGCCAGTGCAGTGAAGCAGGTTGAGTTCTGGAAGGTTGTGAGGAAACTTTCAGGTCACAGAACGACACACCAGATACATCTACAATTTTCAAAAATAAGAATACAAGTTGTTTGCACTCTATTTTCATAGAAGGTCATTTTGTTGACATCAGTAGTCTGTCAGTGTTCTATTTTGTTGTGGTGAGAGTTAACTTACTCTGACACTAATACAGATGCTTCAGTCTAATTTTCCATTAATAGCCACAATTTTTACAAACTTATACTCTGTGATATCTGAGAGAAAGTCAGCCTTTATCATTATTATCTGCAGAGAAGTAGCCAGGACTTTACATTTCCTGTTAGTCCTATCGCCCTTGCTGATCATATCTGTTGAGTGTTTAATGCAGCATCAGTGACAAATAAATGCATTACCCGAGATGACACGGTTAAATACGGCTTTTGATTTTCCATGTATAAGGAACATGTTGTTGAATAACAAGTGATGCTTCAGGTCCAAACTCCAGTTTTGTCTAGCAAAGTTTTGGGATTCATTTTGACCCAAGAGGGGATGAAGCCACAGCTGTGCTGTTTTCTTTTGACCTTAAATATAGGCCTTACACTTCAAACTTGGATGTGATAATGTGATAATGGCAGTGTATCTTGTATGTGCACTGCTGAATAAGATGAAAAAGTGACTAACACTCCCGTATACATCCCCCCCATTATACTGCCTAGTCCCTGCTTGCACTGAGTTTCTTTCCATGTTGGAAAAGTATAAAATCAAGTTTTGTATGTCATTAGGCCAAACTTTAAACCATAATAACTGGTTTCCCTATGCCACCTTAATAATGATTTGTATCAGTATCATCAAAATCAGAGTTCAGTTTTGTGTCTGTGCTACCTAGGGACCCTTTCTGAAGGGCTCAGAGCCTTGAAGCTGTGCTACACTCCAGATATAGGGCTCAGAGTGGGATCAAAGTTAGGAGTTGTAGGAAGCATCATGACGCAAACATTTGAAGATGGTGCTTAGCTGTGCTTTTCGAGAGTTGTTTCAACAATCTTCCCTAAGAAACTGAGCAAAACTGAATGCGTTCCTCACTTCCATTGTTTATTTTGTCTTTATACCTAAACAGCTCTGCTAATTCTTGAGGAATCATTCCAGACTTGGAATTAATGAGATACATTATCACTGCACCTTGCCAGCCAAGATAACTTAAAATGCACTAGCTCAGGTTCCAGAAGCAGTCAAACTGTGATACCATGAAACTCCACAGGGACTAATTTATCATGCTTCTTAACAGATTATATTAAACCAAACAAACCACCATGCTTCCAGCATCTCGCTGGCTTCCAATACCCATTTCAAGCTGTTCAGATAGCACTGCCTCAGCAGCTGCAATGCAGACGTAACCTGAGAATGCCGATTCTTCAAATTTAATGTATTATAAATAGTCAGCGGATCTAAATATTAGCTGAATTACAGATAAAAGGTAATACTTATTATAAGCTTATCATGAAGCCAACTTTTAAAATGAGACTCAAACCCCTTGAAGTCTTTCACATTGACTTAGTTGGGTTTAAAAACTTTACTCCTAACTGAAAAGACAGTATGTACAAGAGATTAATGGATATACATAAGTGTATTGACCAATGACTGGTCATTAAATCATCAACAATAGGTTGAAACACTGGATTGATTTATAAAGCTAGAGGGTTTATGGTTGTTTATAACATTTGCTGAAGCTATAACCAGTAAATATAAAGGACTAAAGATGCCTCTGAAATTACCTGAGGTATACTGCTGATTTAAAAGAGAAAATTAGAGTGTAGTTTTCAGTAAGTATAGTAATCAAGGTTGATATTAACATGATATATCTAAGTATGTGTGAGAAAAGGACTGACAATGATAATTATTACCATTGAAGATTATTTTGATTAAATGATGCTTAAGTAATTAAACATAATTATTTGAAACCTTTCTATTTCCAACGTTAGCTTGTTTGATTAAAATGTCACATAGAAATAACAAGGTCCCGTATTAAATAAACCATGATTTCAATATTACAACCAAATCTTGTCTCCAGAACAACGAATAAGGAGATTATTTCATTAATTTCTGTTCTTGCGTGTTGAATTAATCAAAGCTGATTGTTTTCTTTGAACTTTCCCTGTTATTCGGTGTATGAGCAGTACAAAAGGAGAAGTGGCCACAGCTCCAGGGGAAGCCCAGGCTGGGGCGGACAAGGCGAGCCCAAGCCCTGCCCTCACCTCCCTCTCTCCTCTCTGCTCCACTTACCCCGTCTGGCTGGGGCTCCTTGCTCCCCGCCAGGCAGCCGCGGGGTACTTTGCTCTCACTCACCACCCTCTCTCACGTCCGGCACCTTCTGCTTCATGGTGGACACAGCGCAGGTCAACGGTAAGATGCTCCCAAAATCCGTGGCTCCAGCAGCACTGGGGCGTCTTCTGCAGGTGCCTCTGGGGCAGTGGGACGAGGCGAGTTTGCAGCCACGGACGAAGGCCGTTGGTCCCCACAGCTCCCTTACGGCCAGGGGACGCGGGGCCGACAGCCCTGCAGCTCGGTAGGGCTGGATGAGGGCCCAGGCCCAGCCCCTGAAGGGAGGTGGCACCCCTTTCCCTCCCGCCCCCCCCCATCCTCTGCGCTCCCTTGGCCGGCCGGCCTCCCCCAGCCCCGCAGCCCTTCTTACACCCACTGTGATGCCACCGCCGCCCGCTGCTGCTGTGACACGGCCACCACCCACCTGCCGCTCGCTGCGACGTGGCCACCGGCCGCTGCGCGACTGCTGCTCGCTGTGACGTGGCCGTCGCGGTCCTTCCTGCTCACCTTCACTGTCTGCACCGGCAATAAAGCGTGCGTGCTGTGGCACAAGCACGAGGTGTGTCCATCGGCGCAGGGTTGTCCCAAGCCAGCGGCGGCTGCTCCTGGAGCGGGAGAAGTTGGCGCTGGGAAGGGCACGGTGGTGCCTCCAGCCTTTCGTTCTCACAGCGCTGAGCTGGTACGGGGGCAGCGGGGATAGAAACCGCTGTTTGTATGGTCCGGCAGCAGGTTGCTGCCTCCCTGGAGCAAAGGAGAGGTGGGCTGAATTCATGGCAAGGCATTTTAATTGCTTTCCTACATTTAGACATCTAAATTTAGTGGTATGCAGTGTGGTGCTGAAAGATGTCATGAGGGATTCGTGTGCTCTGTGCTCTAGTGGTCACGATTCATCTGAACTATTTTAGAGCTCTGTGTCAGGATGGGATGAATCCGGGCCTAGAAGTGTTGGGTTTTGTTTGTACTTTAGCACTAGAGATGAGCCTTTATTTTGACAAATGGAGCATTTCATCTTGCAACTTAAAATTATATGAATGAATGTTGAATAGCTTATTGCATTATACATATCCTGTAGAAACTCCTGAAGACATAATGACTGCCAAATTGCAGTCACTTGCAGACACTTGTCATTGATAGGACAGACAGAAAGAAATCTGTTTGATATTTTTAGTCTAAATGTATCAAAAGTGAAAAAAAGTAAAAGCCACCTTTTTTCATTGCATTTTCAGGTGAGAAATTCATCAAAACCAGCTCTACTGGGCAAATCTTTTTTTCTTTCCCCCCCTAACTGATCAGCATTCTGTCCCTTCACTTTCCCTCTCTCACAGTCATCAAAAATTTCCTGAGCAGTTGTAAGGGACTAGGAAAGAGAATAGCAGAGTCTGGTTATTGTTTAAATTAATACCTTAGAATATTAAAAGCTCCACTTTGAACAAAAGACTAAGGTTCCAGTTGTAAAAGAAAAAATTTATCGCCATATGGACAGGCAAGCTGAAGTCTTACCAGTACATCCTACAGAGTTTTGGCTAGAGTAATTACATAACTAGTACCTATTATAACGGGAAAATACTATAAATGAATGCAGAGACATGCAAGTAATTGGTATGATGCTTGCAATGGGGAAAAAAGTAGAACAGACAATTCAGATTTTTTTTTAGCTAAAAATTATCTTTAAATCTTAAAAATTATATTAAGATAGTATATATAGTTCAGACATACATAGAACAAGTTAGAGGTAACACTGAAATGACAAACTTGGAGCAAAGACAACCATGCAGAAGAATCTATGGTGATGCAGTCATCAGGCTACAATGGTGCCACTCTAAAAGTGAGTTTCCTCATTTCCTGTTTGTGACTATGACAGGCCACAGTATTGAAAATTAAGAGGAGGCTGTGCTCACAACAATTGGAGTTCTTCCAGAGTAACCTTTAGAGTTTTTGAAATGAGTACAGTCATTTTTGTAAGTGCTTATTCATTTTTCATATGCCCAGTCTGTCTTCCATTCTGCATTTAAATGTATTACACTTGCACTTTTAATGGATATCTAAGATTTTAATGGCATTTCAGTCAACCGCACTTTGTATTTCCCCCAAAAAGGAATGATTCATTAGGAGTTAAGCCAGTCTTCTTTTTTGTTCTAGATAGTAAGAAGACAGCCTGGAGGTATATTGTATTAATTCCTAATATAAACGAAGTTAGATGACTGTAGAGCAAAATGATTATTTATGCTGAATAAGAAAACAGGCATAGTAGTGAAAATGTAAAATGGAAGGGGACAGAACAGAAAATACGTTTCTGCAAATTAGGGAATGAGATAGCAGGGTAGGAAGTTGTAGAAAGTTTACATAAAGAAATGTAATCAAATTATAAGCACTGGTTTTTTTCAGATACCATAAGCAGAATACGATTTCATACCACCTTACTCAGAGCTTTATAAATGCAACAGAAAAAAACAGAGGTGAATGATCAGTTCAGTAGACTGACAAATGAAACAATTAAAACTTTGTAGGTGCATTCTTTAATTTGCTGACTCCAGTTACAGCCACTACAGGAGCTGTCTGAGTGCTGATATCCCCAGGAATAAATATACTTGATTTTTTTAAAAAATACATTTCAGAGTGTATTTCATCAGCTTTTTGGTAGAGCAGACTTAATAACAGAGACGTGTGCATGCCATGGTAGATCAGCATGCAGAACTTTAATTACAGCTATGTCAATTTTAGGCCCTCAAATCTTGTTAAAAACACCATTATATCAGAAAAGCTTGATTGCATCAATTGTGTAGCTATTCCTTTACGTTCTGGAATGCATTTCTTAAAGATGACACCATTTATCTCCATTTTCTAGTTCATCAACATGTCCCAGATTTTTTTTTAATAACCTCAAATGCGTAACATCATATCTTAAAATCCTGTGTTATGTGTTTTGTGCCAGCAAAGAAATTAAAAAGCATGAGCTTTCACATGTAATCATCAGGGTAAAAGTGGGTAAACATTTCCATTAAATGCTTGTACAGGTTTAGACTTCTAATGAACAAAATGCTTCTTTTTTCATCTTCCTTTCATGTCCTAAACACTTATAATCCAATAATTTTCATTTTAAAGGCTGCAACTTTTTGAAAAGCAAAGCTAGACCCCATTTTAGTAGCAGCTTATTTCAAAACATGTCTAAAGGAAACCTCTCTTGGACATAGAATTGTAAAAAGCTGACATGTACCCAGGAATGTAAAGAAACTTTGTCTTTGCTGAGCATGGGTTTCCCTGATATGAGTTCAGATTAGTGGGCCAGCAGGCATTTGCCTGCGTAAATGATAACAGAAATAGAAGTTGCCCATTTAGATCAGTAATAGTATTTTCCTAAGAAATTTTACAATGTCGGTCATCACACTAAGACTAGGGCTTCCACTGCAAGAATTGATTGCCTTCAAGGTGACTAAGTGATAAGAGAGAAAAAGGAGATGGCAGAAGTTCAAGTTATTGAACAGTTAGTTTAATCTTCTAAACTGAAAATTGAAAACATCTCCATTTTCAGTTTCATTACAATGTAAGAAATAAGGGCAAGAAAGTTTAGAGCTTTTTCTTGCCTGTCACTCAGCCAGATCAACAATTAGAAAAACAGTCACATGGTCTGATTTTCCAAAGAGTCCCACTCAGGCATGCGAGTTTATCATCTTGCCTAGGAACATCGGGAAATAGAGCCATTTCATTTCTATGCCTAATTAGAAGCTGCTGTTTAACGTAGGCAGGATTAGCCTGAGGTATGTGGCCTACTCATACAGGTAAACTGGGCAACACGTAGGTCACTCAAATCACTTGGCCAACACCCAGGATTTATATAACATTCTCCGTATCCCTTGATTAACACATCCTTTAGGCTGCGTCAGAGGCCAAGTTTCCTTTCCACCCGCAACATGTAATGTCTACCATGTCCCTTAGGCGTTATGCAGTATGTGCTGTGGAGAGTATCCATACCTGCTGTAAGGAGAGGTAGTCACACTGCACTTGACTCAACAGCTCCTAACTATCCTATCAACCCTTGAGAAAACATAGCTCAGCTATTGTCAACCAGACAAAACAACCAAGCTACAAGATACCTAATGCCACTTGCCACTAAGTTAAATGGTATAGACAACTAGATCAAGTCGAGGCAGCCTAAAAGGAATAGTCAGGATGCAGTGTCCTGCTCCATGTCTGAAATGTTGGAGTTGTTTTGGTATTTCATTGTCATATTACATTTTGTTCTTTGTCAACTCACTGTCTTCCATCTGTAGTACCCATTCTCCTTTTTCTCCACACTAAATAACTACCTATTCTGCAGAAACACTTAGTTGATAGATGTACATTGTTGTATCTAACTCTTCATAAGTCTCAATTAGAGACTTCTCACTGATGTCACTAGGAGTTGGACTGAGCTGTACGAGCAGATCTGAGGCTAGCTCTTTGAGAGCAGGTATTTTTACTTCCCAAGGGTTCCTTCTCTATTCACAAAACTGAACAATTCAATCTTGAAAACGTGCGCTTTCCAGATAAATTATTGAATCTGTACACAAAATAGTTCTGAGAAAGTAGTCATTTTAGATAATGCCAATGATAAATGAACAGTGTGCTACTGATAACTACACTGGAAAAAACTGAGTTGCAGAATTTCCTCTTTTGTAGCAAGTGGTTTGAAGGCTTCTGGATTTCAATTCATAACTGTGAAACTCCTGTCATCCACGTACTTGTGAAGAAGAGTGACTCATTGATTCACCAGTTAAAAAAATATAAATGTATAAATAAAACATAAATAAAATGTAAATTGTTATGAAAAGAACTTTTTAAAAAGAGTATATTCAAATTCCTATATAGCTTGCCATTGACAAGTAGCTGCATAACAACCTTAGAAAGTATTGTCACAGTTTATGATGCTTAGTGCTCAAAGGTTTGTAGGCAGCCAAAGAGGGAGCAAATCAGCTGGGTTATGGGTACATACCACTTGAATTACAAAATTCTTCCCTCAAGTAGATAAAAAGAAAGAAGAATATTTTTTCAAATATTAACATTATTTTGGCTTTATCTCTAGCAAACAGAAAGAAAAAGGAAAGTAAGTTCATTTGCAATGTGACTTAAAAAAACCCCAAACCCTAAATTATTCTTTAAACTTGAGAACATAATTTAAAAGAACCGGCATACCTGATCAATCCAAAGATGCATCTTCCAGAATATCTTGTCTCTGATAAAAGCCAACTGTAGATATGAAGGGGAAAAGTATTAAAAACTTCTGCCAGAAGTATTACAACTTCTGACAACTAGACTACTCATAAGCTCAGGCATACTGCAGAAATGAAGTTGAATTAATAAAGGCACATTTGTGACTCCTGAGTTGAGGGGAGGGAGGAAACTGGAAAAGTGTATCAGCACATGACAGTGTGCTGAAAGAATACATTTGAGAGAAGTCAGCTGTGCACTAATAACACATTAGCACTGCTGTTTAAAAGTTTTATCCATGAAGGAGAAGCTGGTCAATAGCCATTTTGACTAATTTTTTTTGAGTTAATGCTGAGACTCATCTATTTTGGAGGACTCCTTTCCCAGGGAAAAACAAACACACACATTAAAAAAGCCTCTTGATTCCCTCCAGAACTTAAGTAAACCCAATTTAGACTGTAGCAATACTTGTACCTTGACTGAGAATCCACAGAGAAAAGTAAAGATACCTAAGTTACTTACAGCTGTCAAGCAGAGAAAGTAATTTTTCTGCTCTCTATTAAGTTGGGAAAGGGAACATGCTACTGGGGTTAAAAAGAAGATGCTATCCTGCAAAATTACTCCCTCTGCCTAGCACACTAACAGCAACAATGAAAAAAAAAAGCTATTGAAAGAAAAAAGAAAGAATGATCTTGCTTTTTGACATCATATGGAACTCCACAAAGATAAAGGGAATGTGCATGGCAAGGGGAGGATGTTTCTTCACAGTTTCCCCAAGCTTTTTAACCCAACATGAACAATGCACTGAATACTTGCATTTTGGGTGGGAATTTGTATATGGAAAAGTAAAGATGCCTCAGACACTGTGCATTGCCAGAAAAAGCAATTGGTTCCTGGTTTTCCCATGTAATTTGGAAGGAAGGAAGATGAGGAGAGACAAAGAGATGTATTTTCTCTGCAGCCATCTTTTTTTTCAGTGGTGTGCCATAAAAGTGTTAACTGGAAATACATACTCTATGTATTAAACACAAATATATGAGTGCAAAAAACCCACCCTATTGAAGAGCTTATTGTTGCCTTTCATGCTGAAAGTGAAGAAAATTAAAGGGTGAAAGGATACTTCTTCACATATAGCCCCCTTCTTCCAAACATCAGTTGAACTTTTTGCTGTTGATAGAAACAAACATTCATTGCTCCATACATTCTCAGAAAGTTTTGCTGTTGTCCTCTGCAATACTCTGAGCATATTTCTGTGGAAGCTGGCATTTATTTATTCAGATGAACACATATTAAAAGTCTCCTATCAGAAGTCATAACTGCTTCTCTGGAATTATACTGCCTGCTGCTTGACTAAAGACTTCTTGATGCATTTATGCCTGATGGTGGGTAAAAGAAGTGGGTGATGGACATCTGCTGAAAACTTGGCACTGACACCTTCTTCAGCCACCAGTACCACAGAGCATCTGACTGAGTGGGCTGGAGGCACCAGTCTTTATAGCTATCCATCCATCAACCACTGCTGCAGTTACACTACTCTCTTCCTTCTCAGCTTCAAGACAAGAATACCATTACAAAAATTCTCAAGTTTATGCAAAAGGCATGGAGAACCTTCTAACCTACCCTCCTCAGCACCAGGATTATGTCAGAAGCACCGTTTAACACAGTGTTGTTGCCTAGCGATATGTTGTCTTGATTTTAGCCACCACTCTGTCTTTCAAACGCTTTTCGAACAGGTTAATTCCCATTTAACTATTCCCATTATGCTCTGCCTCTGTAACAGTTGTTACACAAATTTGTTATCCATTGATGTTGACAAGACCCAGGACTTTAGCCACTCATCTGTACTTTGTCCAAGATACTGTTTTGTCCGGGGGGGCATTCAGGACCTATACATACAAACTGTAGTGTGACTCATTGTGCATATTAATAACATTGATTTCTGCCACACCTGAGCCAATAGCTTGGGAGAGATACATACACAGATGTTTGGTTGCCAGCCCATCCCTCAGTGATCAGGCAAGAAATCATGGACAGAAGGAATATATGGCAGGAGCCATGGTGAATTAAATAGGCAGGAGCAGCAGTGAATGAAATAAAGCACGAATACATTGGCATCGGCGATGGAGAATCTTCTTCCACCTGAGAAGTGTGAATAATAAGCACATCTTTTCAGATCAAAAAGTTCTTAGAGCGCTATTTCAGAGGCAGCAAATGGTCCACCAATCTGGTGGTTCAAGAGGCATTCTACTGCTGCACAAATGGGAAATATTCTCATTCCCTGCTGAATTAATTCATTCATACCTGGAATTATCCATCATATCCCAGGAAAATAGCTCTCCCTGAAGGAGCCATCTGCATGGGGCGTAATAATGCCTGCCTGTTAGCTTGTATTTGCTTCCCAGATCCCATGCTGCAAAATGTCCGCCTCAGTGTTTCTTCTCAGCAATCCTCCATGACAGCTTTTATTTTTTGGTACACGGATTCCTGAAAGAATGTCCTTGAAGGGGTGGATGCAACAAAAGCATAATCCCCAAAACAGCCAAATATAGAACTGTAGGGAGAAAAAAGTCTTTCAAGAGCAAATTTTATAGCTTTTCCAGGTAATTCAAAATTCATGGATGAATAATATAAACAACTGGAAATTGGTCCAGGTGCACACACTAATAGACTCATTTGCTGAGAAAGTGATACTGCATGCGGGCATAGATTTACCTATGAAACTAGAAGAACTTAAAAGTCTCTTACCATGCCTAGAACCTCTCACCCCTAGCACTAACTGCTAATTACTCCCTCAGTTAATTGTCTTTCTTTAGATTTGTTCCAAAATATATAAATAATACTAGCTTAAATATAACACAGGAAGATATTACTACAAAAAGAATGTCATCAAAAAAAGAAAGCAAGCTGGGATCTTGAACTCCCTTTGAATATATCTTGTCATTCACTTCCACAGAATGAGCCATTCCAAATTTGCTAATTCATCCAGGCACCTATGCCAATTTCTAAGAATCAATCCTAACATACCTCCCATCCTTAAGTATTAATCTTATAGTAGATTACTGCTCAACAATACTTTATCTTGTACTTCATTTATATTAGTTTGATTCTTTGAGTGATATATTCCAGAATGTAGGCCCTTAAGGAGAAGCCTCTAATAAAACAGCCTTAGGTTTGGGGTTTTTTTCCTGTTTTTTCTTTAGATATTACTTTAACTTAGAATTTACTTCTTACACATCACCACCTAATATATCCAGTGCAGTATGTCTTTCCATTTCCAGATGCTTCAGAGTCAGATCCTTGTTCTATACTTGTGTTTATGGGGTTACCTGCCTTTTGGAAAAATCACCTCCCCTTCTTTTTTTTTTTTTTTACTTAGTTGTTTGTCTGCTTGAATCATCTCTTGGCTTTTTCCTTCAAGCCACAGTAGCTATCTAATGTTAGGTAAAAATTACTGCTACAGTTACATAAAAGTAATTGTTCTCACTACTAATGCACATTGTACTGTATTTGAGGGGCTACTGTAGCTCCAAATCCCCAGTCACAGAGGGTCCTGAGACCAGCATCGCTGTGTCCCCCTGCGGAGCCCAGCTGTGCCTCCAGCCAGGCCATATCCTGCGCTAGAGAATACTTATTTTGGTATGCAGCTCATATGGCCAAGAAAACTGGCCATACCACGTTGCAGTCTGTCTTTCATCCCCTTAAGTCAATGTCATTCATTTTGGTGCATATTCTTTGTAAATGGGGTAGATATCATGCTGGGTTTACTGGCAAAGTCGAAAGTATAAACTAATTATTTTGGTTATTCATTATCCTGCTGAGACTAATGTTATGAAGAACAAAAGGCAGAACTTAATAAATTAGCTGGCAATGCTAATCTGGTGTGAGTTCTGAGCATTACTCAGGAAATATAAGCACTATGAAAAGATCTAGTGAAATTAGAAATGCTCTCTGGACTTGCTCTCTGATTACCAGACATGAATTTGGGAAATTTGGCTTCCAAGGCACTGTGACTTTGCAGTTCATTGCATTCTCAATGACTCATATTATGAATATGTCCTTTTAAGCGTTTTTTGTTGTCTTGACCCTTATTATAAGACAATCATTCATTCTTTCAAGATAGGGGTTATCCTTGTGTTCACAGAGTACTGCCTTAATCTAAGCAGACTTGTTGTACCCAAATTCTATCAGATAATGAGAATCCAAGTGACGAGCACAGCTAGAGAGACTAATAATCCAGAGTGGAAGAGAGAATCCTCTCAAAATGCAAAAGAGATCTGACAGAAAGAAGAAATTAAAGGAAGATTTATGTTGATCACCATAGGGTTAGACTTTTCAATTTCTCTATTACATTGATATCGCAGGTTTAGCATCATACTGTGGGATCATCATAAACATACACCTGACATAAACTGCCCTGACTGTACTTCCTAAGGGGAAGTGTTAGGATCTGTAAAATGGACAGTCCTTTCCACTTCCCATCAGAGCTACATATAGGATGTGTACAAGTCAACATGTGATACATCTTACAGAGGCACTAAGCCTTAGGAGAGCTTTCAGCATGTTCGGAACATGTTGTGGCTGACAGAATGCATTCAAAATACTAAGCACTAAACACTCAGGTTATACATTCAATTTTCATGTTCCCTGAGACTTCAAAAGTCCCACTCCAACTGATTTCCATATTCTTATCAATACCAGTGTGAGTTGAATCCATCTCATTCTCTGTTTAAAAGCTGCTACAAACCACAGATTTATATAGGTACTTTGAATTCTCAGTATAATGGGAAATTATTTATGTACATACTGAACAGATCAAATTTACTGACTTAAAAGCCTTACTAGTCTATATTGACATGGACTTAACACAGTCAATCAAAATTGCACGTGAAGTGTCAAGTTACGACGTTAGCTTATTGCTTCATTCTGGTTTCCTTTAGTGTTGACTAGTCTTAGAAATGGTTAAAAGGTCAAAAAGTACTGAATACTAAAGAACTTTGAGAAAGCTTCTCACCTTGTTAGTGAAAAAGATGTTAAAAGTTCAAAGCAAAAGAGAACATGAACTTACGGAAGAGCAGGCACCAGCAAGCCTAAAAAGTCTGAGTTAATCATAAAAGCAGAGAAGAGGAAGACTTGCTTTTTGGATTTCTTATAGACATGTATTAAATCTTACCTAACTGATGTTATCCAAGAATAAGAAAATAAGAATGTCTAGTCTTTTTGCTTAGCATCACTTTCCCTAAAAAAAGAGTCCTTTTCATTTAGACCTGGAAGAAGTCATAGCACATGCATTTACCCCCATGGGGTTTTTTAAATCAAAAATGAAAAGTAGGCAGAAACCTTGCTAACATTTCAGATCTTAGCTTCTGATAACCTTCTAACTTATTAACACTAAACTAATAAAATCCAGCTAAAGTTTGGGCTGTCTGAACACAGTTTTCTCTAGCACAGAGTACGTAACAGGAGTTTGACACGTTCCACTGTCAACTTTGTCCATTGTATAGAGGCAAAAGTAGCAAATGATGAAATATGTTGTCTTATACTATGAAAGCTCAAGAGCTGTAATAACAAACCCTGACTACTAGACTTTAGCACTGACCTTTCTAATCTTTTCACAGGCATGACTATCTAAAGGTATATATTATGTATACTTATTGTAACATCATGACAATGAAGCAAACACAAAGATCACCAAGTGTCAAAACAATTCATTTTTATGCAAAACATGCTCACATACGATTTTTACTGTCATGAATTAAAATTATGCAAGCGTATTAATTAATGCTAACACTGATTCATCAACATTGCAGTAAGAGAGTGTGCAAAGATATATTCATGATCTTCTAGCATATTAGCCAGTAAAGTGTTTTTTCCAAAATGCAGTCTTGCACAACTTGGCAAACAAACACAAGGGTAATTTTGCTTGTGATTATATTGAATTTTTTTCGCTGAATGTTAATGAATTTTGAATTGTCTCTGTTAATTTTACTTTTTAATTACGGCACAATATGAACTTACTGGAGCTGATTAAAAATTGATTCACCCATTCTTTAGTGAAAGTTCTAGTCCCAAATTCCTAAATTAGAATAGGCTTATTTAAAGTGCAATTTAAACTTTAAAGAGAGAAAGTATAGAGAGTCATTTTAAATAGTTTTAAATTCTTAAGTAGTTCTTCTTACTATTTTTCATATGATGTATGGATCATCATCAGGTAAAAGGATCAGGTAAAACAGAATGTCCTTTCACTAAAAATCCTGATTACATAATGTTTTAATTTTTGTGTATGTGGCTACATATTTCATAAACAAATAAGCATGGTACTGCCAATACAATCTTTCTTCAAGTATTAACGGTTTCAGGCTGGCCTTCCAAGAACAAGAGAAATCATTATATAGAGTTTTTTTCTGGTTATATATGTCAGTGCTAAAGTAGAGTGGTCAAATGGCACATAGAGGAAATCCTTATTACAGGAAGTACAAATCAAAAATCTTGCAGTGTAACTCTACTGGGAGAACCCAAAACATAACGTAGCAACCACTGCTGTGAAAGTATTTTGAGAGATAAATATATTTAATGTTCTACTGACATGGATTTACAAAGCATTGAAGCAAGGAACAAGAAGAATGAGACTTCATATCTGTAACTAGTCCACACGTTACCATCATGCTATGTACAAAACATAAGTGGAAAAAAGGTGTTCAACTTGATTTCAAGAGAAACTTGTATTTGAACCTCTCTGAAGAGAGGCACTAGCAGTTACATATAAAACCTTAATCATGAATCCACAAAAATAACTCGAAAGTTCGTCACAGTGGGAAGCACTACGTCCTTTTATTAGGTAACCAGTGCAATAAAATAGAAGAAGCAGGGTAGAAAGTTTAAAGGCAGCTTGAAGACAGAATGACAGATACCAAAACTCATCCTTGGGATAAGCTGTGAGCTGGCTCACCCATCTTATAAGGTTGGGAGCACAGGTTCGTATAACTGTGGTTCATCTGGAGCTGTTTCCTCAAAACCTCTTAGAGACACTGGAGACTCCTGCAAAATTCAGTTTCAGAATTTCTGCTAAGATTTGGGGTTCCATTTGAAAACATTGAGGCTAATATTTCTGCCTTAATACCATAAAAAGCCAGGTTAGAACATATAACTGAAGCATAAGATATAAATGAACAAAGCAGTCCTTAGTTCTTTGCTTTTCCTCAGAGGTTTGCACTAGAGTGAGAACTGTATAAGGGTTATTCCCTCTTCAAAGACAACTTCATTCCAAATCACACTTTGTACACATTTCTTTGTATAATATAGTATTGTAACCCTGGCGTCACAGCATAGTGCTGCTGCACATTTCTTTCCACACTATTTTTCCTTCATTTGTGGCCAAATATTCAGCTTTGCAATTACTACTGTGCATTGTTCTTATATACAGCTTAATGAAGAATCTCTCCTTGGGAGCTTATCATTCCTATGGGGCTGAGCTTTCCAAAGAAAATACCCTGGATATTTTTGAGGGTCCTCTCCCAAGACACATTAAATAATTTATGCTTGAAATAGACAGAGATTCCACGTCACTGCTTTCCTGTCCATGTAGAAGCCAGCCTTCAGAATACCAGACATATGCTGCGCCTTGGCAAAGAGTTGACACTGGCATCAGGACAAGACATTCATGCAGAAAAACCCAGGGAAAACAGTATAACGTTATGTGCTTGAACAGTAATGCTGTATATTACTCCTCCTGCTTCCAAGTGCCAGATTCTGTTTACCTTCATTAAATAAATTTTACTATCCATGAAAACAGATGAAATATATATATGTATGTATGTATGTATAATGAGCTATTACCAATTTTGCCAGTCAATGGTCTGATATGAGCTTAAATAATTTAGTAGATGTAAAATAAATTTTGAACTTACATGCCTTTTATTTCAATATCTACAATACTGAATGTTTAAGAAATTATCATAAATCTCTGCATTTAAAATTTTGGATAACCAGTTATATTTTCTGTTTATAATACAGAATTCCTTCTGTTCTGTGTAGTACATTTAACAGGAAGCCAATTTGTTTTTTTTTATCTTTGCTTGGCCACATATAGTGCACAAGATATGTGTTTTGGAGAAATTAGGTCTATTCATAACCACTGCTCCACATATACTTTGTTTACTTTCTTATATATACACTCTCGTAAGTGGGACATAAACACATGGAGAGTCACTAGGATGCCTCCTGTCATGGTGTATTTTGTCTGTTTGTATTGGATGGGATTTTTATATCAGGTCTAATAAGTAACCAATGCTTTTACAGCTACAAACACTTATTTTTTTAATTTAGACTTCTGGAGGAACTGACCATTCAAGATTCCATAGAGCTGTCCAAAAATATTTTTTAAAAGCATGTTGTATAATTTATGTATAATATATTATGGCTTCAGAGTGTCTGTAAGTAATTACATTACTCTATTTGCATGTCTGATAAATTTTTCTGACTGCTGTTTACAAGTGGTCCCTTTACAGAGGAGCCTTCTACTGAAACCTCTAGAAGAAATGTCTGTTTGGTGACTATGGAGCAGTGAGGTAGGAGTTAACTATGCAGGCAGGGAGTGTGTGTACATGTATATTTGTATGCATATACGTACATAGATTCACACACATACATTGGCATGTATTTTGTTATATATATACATACACACACACATATATATATACATGTATTTTATATACCACTGGCTGCAGAGTGGAATTTGAAAATGGGAAGAAATCAATGTCAATATGGATCTGTGGATCTGCTGCAGGTTTTTGATTTCTATTCTCAGATTTTTACAATCAATTCAGGAAAGTTTCTAAAAACACGTCTGGAATTTATGCATCCATTTCACTCACTGATATTCATTGGGGTTTAGAGGACTAACTCCATGAAGCTCCATGGAAAAATCCCTCTGCTAGGGTTCATACAAGGCTGTTCTTCTAAAGAAATCCCAGCAGTGAGCTTAATAATGTCTTGGCCAAGGGGTAGATCTCTTCAAAGCTTCACAACGGCTCTTGCATACCAATAGAGACTAAAACATGATCTAGGGCCTGTTTTTCATTGATCAGTAGAGAAAGCTCCACAAATTTAAAAATATATTGGACTGAGCTCTTCATATACCTTGGTGTACTTTTTTGTATAGTTAGCTGATAGAAAACAATAACCATAAAGACCTGCACATTTATTAATTATACATTCCAGAGAAACAATTTATTTTAATACTATGCCAATTTAAACCCAGTTAGGATTTGAAATCTTAAGAGATATAATGATATACTGGAACAATTTTGATTACAGAGTTAATTAGAGAGCAAGTGGTTTATTTTTTATTAAAAATTAATAATTCATGCACCTTAATTGTTGGATAATGATGGTTTTGTCTGCTATATGTAATTAAAAATTATAAAACAGTGCTTTACAGATATGATTTAAAGTATTCCTTTTCATAAAATACATGACAAAGGGCTGCTATTAAAGCAGTTATCAAAAATCTAATGCAAATAAAAACACTGGTCATTTAAAATAAAAAAAAAAAACCAATCCTAATAAATCTGAGCTGCAAAGGCTTCTATTTTTTGCTTTATCAGGGAAAGCCACAAAGAGTTCTCTTGAGTCAATAGTCAGAATAAACTGGGACTATAAGCACCCCAGAAATTCTGAGGGGTGAGTCCTCTTATTAAAGTTGAAGGCTACAGACAGGAGCTCATGAGCTTTCCTTCAGATTTAATTCTAGATGTCCTTTTCTTCATGCACACGTGAATAAATGGGAAAATTATTTCTGTTAGCTAGATCTCCCATTTAAACAGAAATGCAATCATCATGGTACCTAAATATTGTGTGTATGCTCTCTAACTCAATTTTCTCAACATTATTTAGATGTGCTCAGTGTTTAAACCTGATAGAAAGACTTCCCACCCATACCAATTAACCTTACCCTGCAGTTTTGTTCTACTTAGTTGTCCTTGAATATTGTCTTGTTCTCTTCTGTGCTGTTCATTTGAATTAGTTTGAATTTCTTCCCAGAAATTGTTTGTAATCTAAAAGCTGTATCAATCTGTTTGCCACTATTTTTCCATTTTTAACTTCCCAATATATATAAATGGATTTCCCAATTTAAGCATATGACAAAGAACACTCCCTCTCAGAGCATCCTTTCCCTTTTTCTCTCTTATTTCACTTATACCAGTCACAGCGGTTGTAACCTGGAAAGACAATTTTTGATGAATAAAGGCCTTTCTATGCTCAAGTGGAACTCCATGTGACTCTAACCCTAGCTGATCAGTTTACAGTACATATCAAGTCAAAAAATGTGCTAGGAAATTACAAGGAAATGTCATACTCTCTCCTGCGTGAGAATTAAATAGCAATAAAGAAGGTATGGTGACAATCTATACCCTGCATCATCATAACTAGGATTATTTTTACCTGTAGCATCATGTTGGACATATTATATCCCATGCTGTCTAAATACAAACAGCATGAGAATGAATACAAAATTTATATATATCTACTGAAAAGCATTCAATGGAATCATGGAATAGCTTGGCTTGGTAGCAGCCTTTAAAGGTCATCTAGTCCAACCCCCTTGCAATGAGCAGGGATACCTTCAACTTGATCAGGTTTCTCAGAGCCCCGTCCAACTTGACTTGAATGTTTCCAGGGATGGAGCATTTAGCACCTCTCTGGGCAACATGTTCCAGTGTTTCACTACCCTCATTGTAAAAAATTTCTTCCTTATATCTGGTCTGAATCTAGCCTCTTTTAATTTTTTCCTATCGCTACAGGTCCTACTAAAAAGTCTGTCCCCAGTCATAGAATGATTTGGCTTGGAAAGGACTTTTAAAGATCTTCTAGTCCAACCCCCCTCCTGGCAGGGACATAATTCACTAGATCAGGAACAAAAGAGTGCTCTCTCTGAAAGCAAGCAGATCTAGCAGCGAGAACAGCAGGGCACGGGGGGTTGTGTTCTCGAGCACTCAGGTAGTGCAAGTGTTTCCCTGGGGAGTTTGTCACCTGGACAGAGACCTTCGTTGTCTTCTCCATTTCAGAAAATCCAGAACCCTGCCAAAACAGCAGAATATCTGTGCAGCTGGATTTTCCTTGATACACATAGTCTGAAAACATAGATATATGAATCTCACCGTGCTTATGTGGCTCCCTTTCTATTTATTAGATGACATAAAACTGGGAGAAATGGTTGATGCACCAGATAGGTGCACAGTCATTCAGAGGGACCTCTAAAGACTGGAGAAATGGGCCAACAGGAACCTCATGGAGCTCAACAAAGGGAAGTGCCAAGTCCTGCCCCTGGGGAGGAATAACCCCATGCATCAGTACAGGTTGAGGGCCAACCATCTGGAAAACAGCTGTGTGGAAAAAAAAGTTGGAGTCCTGGTGGGCAACAAGTTCACTAAAAGAGAGCTCCCTTGGAGCAAAGCAGTCCAACAGCATCCTGGGCTGCATTAGAGTTGCCAGCAGGTTGAAGGAGGTGAACTTCCTCCTCTGCTCACCCCTTGACACACATCTGGAGTGCTGGGTCCAGTGCTGATCTCCCTGGTACAAGAGGGACGTGGATGTACTAGAGCAAGCCCAGTGAAGGACCAAAGATGCTGAAGGGCTTGGAGCATCTTACATCAAGAGAGAGGCTGAGAGAGCTGGTACTGTTCAGCCTGGGGAAGACAAGGCTCAGGGGGATCTTATCAGTCTGTGTAAATACCTGATGGGAGGGTGAAAAGAAGGCAGAGACAGACTTTTCTCAGCAGCAGCCAGTGATAGGATAAGAGGAAATGGACACAAATAGAAAAACAAGAAATTCTGTTTAAATATATGCAAGTGTTTTACTGTAAGGTTGATCAAACGCTGGAACAGGTTGCCCAGAGAGGCTGTGGCTTCTCTGTCCTCGGAGATATTCACAACCCACCTGGACACAGTTGTGGGAAACCTGCTTAATTGATCCTGCTTTGAGCAGGGGTTTTCAACTAGGTGATCTCCAGGGGTCCCTGCCAAACTCAGCCACTCTTTGATTCTATGGTTCTAAGTGTTTTTCTCATCTCTGTAACTCCAGCCAGCCTTTTGCTCATACCTCTTTGGAGTGTAAGTACTTAGGGACACAGTGCAGTTTAAGTTTACAGCATGTCTTCAAAATCACAGAATAATTAGCCCTGCTTTACATACTGTATCTGTATTTTCTAAGTCACTTAATGTCTCTGTTAAAACAAAGCAATATTGCATTTGTCACACTGTGATGCACTAAGTATTTTAAATTGGTGATGCTCACTGAAGAAAGTGCTAGGACAACTACCTTTTCAGACTGGAAGAGTAGAGAAAAGCACATATTTGCAAGACAAAAAGCATGTTAATAGAGGCCTGTTTATGATAACACATAATATAAACTGATGATTAACCAGGTTTGCACATATGGCAAATGAATATAATACAGAAAATCAAAATTCATGCATATTTCTATGAAGATAAATTGAGTACTGTGTAATTCTAGGGACATGATTTTCCTTTCTTTTGGAAAATGTCTACTTCACTTTGAACGATAACATAATGTAACTACAAAGCATCACTAAAAGTAGTGCTGTTCTGAAAGTCCAAGGAGGTAGGCACAAATTTAAAGCAGTAGCCTAAATACCATGACAAAAAACTCCCTCTCCGCTCCCACCACACTATTTAAATTCAGTTAGTACAAGATGTAGTTTCACATCATATAATGCTGTTGTGCATGAACAGTCTCTCCTACTTTTATGTTTCAACAAAGACTGAACCTGCTTCTGAACTTCTAGACACTGCCCTTTTTTAGTGAAGTCCAGAAGTCAAGACAGCAGATAGGAGTTTTATGACAGTATTTTTTTATGCTGGGATCAAAAACTTCTTACAGAGATTTTAATCAGAAGTTTTTTCAAATTCATCTTTGGTTACCATACCCCTGGATTGCAATAGTGAAGATAAAAACATGCATAAGCATAAAACCCAGCAGCTTGGACATGCTGTATGAAGGAAATCAAACAAATGATGTCTCAATCTGCCCAACGCTTTGGAAACCTGTACATTAATGCAAGAAGCGTGGGGAAGAAACAAGAGAAGCTGAATAGGAATTCTTAATAATAAGCACTTAATGACTAGGACTACAGAAGCTTAGTAAATTAGACACTTTACTGCAATGGAAAAGGCTAACATGTTCACACACGACACTTGTCTTCAGATCCAAATTTGGGAAGTTGCCCTTGCTGAAAGTTTGGGAACTTGAACTTGGGTGTTAAACATGTAAGTGTTCATTGCAGATGACTAAACCATGAAAATGCAGTGGAAAGAACTTTTGTGAACAAATACCACAATTATCCAAGGCACAATACAAGGTAATAATGGAGATTTACACTACCCAGACAATCTTTAAAAAGGGAATGAATGCAGTACAACATGGATTAATCTCGAAGTCATGGTGGAGATAAATATTACAGATGCACATACACGTACAGGAGGCAGAAAAAAGCAATCAGTGCAAAGACTGTTGTATATTTAATCAATAGAGAGGAATTGACTGAGATCATGGTGAAATGCAGTTTGGATGACAATGACCATGGTATGATAAGAGCTAATGAAACTTAGGAAAGGAGGGAGGCTGGATAGCAGAATAGAAACAAATAGACTAAGAAAACAGAATTCAATAGGTTCAACAAATCCCTAGGTAAGAGCCCATATGATGGGAAAAAAGAATTACAAAGAGTGGCAGTTCCACAAACAATGTTAATGGTGCAAGAATAAGCACAAACCATCCCAATAAAGAAGCTGAAAATAACTAAATCAGAAGCTCCTCAGCAGTGTCAAGCAAAAGAAGGATGCATAGAGAAAGTGGAAATAGGTCAATTGTACTAAAAATACAGAAAAAGTATGTAGAAAGAAAATTAGAAAGGTCAAAGCGTAAGATGGAAAGAAGCTTCAGAGAAATCAAAGACAAGATATCATTGCAAATGTTAGCAATAAGAGAAGTTAAGTGTCAGTCTGGTACTGACTGGAGAAGGAAAGCTATCAGAATGCCAGGGCTGCTCACATGCTGCATGATATTTTTGCTTTAAAATGTTAACTGCAAGCAGGGGGTTAGAATAATTAACACTGTAGAAGAGAGTAAAATCTCAGCTTGGAATAAAGAAAAACGGGTTAAAACAATTCTGCTACTTGTGCTGACTGATGAATTTACTGAACTAGCTGCAACAATTCAGACATATTAAAGCTCATTAGATACCTGTGAGGAACTGAAAACCCAAATAGGTAAAATGCAGTGTCTTATCATTAAAAGGGAATACCAGAAACATAAGCCAGTCAGCTGTGGAAGTATAAGTGAATTAATTGAATTTCCCCCCACCCCCAAATCTATCACAAATAACTTGGCATCTGAAAAATAATATGGTTATGCCTAAGAGCTAACATGGATTGGTCCAGGAGAAATCATATCAAACTAACTTTCTAATTTTCTTCTCTGACAAGGCAACAGATCACCTGGATGAGGAGGAAGAACTTCTCTGTTTCAATTTTAGTAGAGGTTTTGACACAATATATTCTAATAGGTGAACCAGGGAAGCACAGTCATCACGAAAGTAATAAAGAATAGGTTCAAAAATTTTTGGTATAACTGTACGTATGAAATAGTTAATAATAGTTTACCATCAAATGGTAAAACATACTCACTGGAGACATAGAGGCCTACTTATAGGTCTGGTTCTATTCAATATTTTCATTATTATCTTAGATAAAGGAACAGAAAGTACATTTATTAGATATGCCGTTTCCACCAAAATAAAAAAGACACCATGTACATTGGAGGAGAGGTCTAGACTTCACAGTGACCTTGACAAACTGAAAAATAAACTGAAACTAAATAGATAAAGTTTAAAAACAGACTTAAATTTGTTCACAAGCGAAGCATGAGACAGTAAAGTCATGCTATTACAAACATATAACAAAATAAATGTTATAAAAATTTATGCCTGTTTTAATAAACACAAATAACATAAACCCATATATATAAAACACATAAACATAAAAACCACAGTGTGTAAGCATACACATATACATACACACAATAAATAATGTGAAAAATCCTTGTCATAATGGTTGTCCTCTAGCCACTGTTGGCAAGGCTGCAGCAAGACTACTATTGCTTCAGTGAAGCAAATGAAGCTGTCAACTGTGTCAACTGTCAACTGTGCTTTTGCAAAGACAGGGGAAAACTGAGGTAGATAACCAGAGATTTAGGAAACATAACAAAGGAAATACTGAAAGAACAGGGAATGCTTTAACTAGGTAGTTACAGTAGATAAGCAAAAGAGTAATGGGCTTAAACTACACTAACAAATCAGTTTAGAGATTGAGAAAAAATTCTGGTAGTAATGAAGGAACAGTGAAATTAATTGCCTGGGATAGTCATGGTATAGCTATCACTGGAAGATTTTATAAACAGGTTATACAAACATTTGTCAGGAACTACACAGCTATAATTTATTCTGCCTTGAGGGTCTCCCAGATTTCTTTTTCCAAGATTCTGGCATCCAGAATAGTTGTTAACTTAACAGACAAGGTACTCGCACAAAATAAAGGGGTTCTGGTGTCAAGTTTCTGCTCTTACCTAGACAAATAAATATTTAACAAGCACTTAGGCCCCAGACTTGCATGCTGATCATCTGCATCTTACAGATGCCCTAGCTCATGAATTATCATCTCACTGGGAATCTGAAGCGTTCTCTCATTTGTTTACCTACAAGCAATTTCTGTACCTGAAAGACTTCACAACAGACTTTTCATTTGAACTGATAAGAATTTTGTGCACATTCTTGTAGTTAATGAATTGACCCACAGTAAAAAGTATTTAGGCTGTGATTCTTCCCCACCTGACTTTATTCATCAAACTTGCAGCTTCCTGTACTCATTATCTCTTGGCATGGGACAAAAATCTCAGTTGGTATGTACAGAGTCTAGCCAATTTTCTTGGATGAAATAGACTAACTTTCATATGGCTACACATATGTGGGATGAATCCCCAAATTCAGAAACTACTTACCTAGATTACTTTGCAAAATTAATGAGGGCGTCATAGTCTGGCCTTGCTTTTAGCTTACATTTGAGTTCTCATCCAATAGAGATGATAGCTTGACACCTTAAAGTTATTCTATGCATATTCAGATTGTATTAACTATTTTTAGCTGTCTTTTTTAACTGAAGTGTGTGAGTAAGCATATTTTGCCAAACTGCAAAGTTCAGCAATGCGTTTAAAGGCAGAAGCTCCTTTGAGGTTTAATGCAGTCTTTTTCCAAGTAGCATGATTTCAATCCAAACTTCAAAATACTACCATTTCACTTTGTGTTCTCAAGGCAGCAAAAGGGAAAAAAGAAACAAAACCCAAACCCCCTCATTACGTCAAGTTTGACAAGCCTCCTCTATTATGTATGTGATGTAAAATTTCTCCCTGATCACCATATTCTGAGCATACTTAGCAATGACATTCCACCCTTTAGGTAGGAGTGAGTGCATGGCTTTGAATGGAAGTAGCTTAGAGGCTTCCATTATTTCAAATTCTCTGGGAATGACAGCATTGCAAGCTACATAACGTAATGTTTGCAGTGTTCAGGCAAGGATAGAACAGGCCTTGTTGTTCTTCAGAAATGGCTTACAAAGTCTGGGCTAGATCCTGAAGATTAATTTCTGAGTCCAAATGCTGTAATACACAGAATGTACTGCTCCTCTTCACTGCTGCAAAGTGAATGCCATGAACATGTTTGTTGAGGAAAAGCATATGGAGGCAAAGAGGGAGGAGAATAAGATTATACTGAAGCAATGAGGAAAGGCAAACCTAGCATATAAATTAACTGAAGCTAACGAAACCACCAAAATGTAATTGCTGCCTAGGGAGGTTTCTGTACAGAGTGACGGGAAGAATAGCTTGTGGCCTTGCTAGATCAGTGGTAATATGGGTACCACAGACACATCATCCACCAAAAAGCCTCCGAATCCTATACTATGGCAGTTTTCTACAGTAACTCTACATGAGAAACTCATCAAGTAAATACAGAGAAAAGTTGACTCATTCTTTAAAATAGGGTTTTTTGGAAGAAGAATTTGGACAGATTCAAATATGAAAACAAACATCTAATTTTATCTTGAGGTTCTCTGTTTGGCAATCTAATCCATAAATTCAAATAGGAGTCTTCCAAAAATGGTTCTGCAGTTTGATCAGCCCTGGATGATCTATAACAGAGACATAGAACTATCTTCCTTGAAAAAATTAAACAAAGTAATAATTTTTTTCTTCTGTAGAGCTATAAACATTGTTAAAATTCTGTAAGATCGTGCTTTCGTATTTTGTATTTTAATGAAAAAGATCATTAAAAAATGAGGCAGTTTCAATTATACACTTCTAATACTATTTTTATACTACCTTGTTTCTTAAGGCACTATTTCAAAGTAACTCCTTACTGATTTATCTTACAAATTATATGTCTGTTACAGCTATTTTACATAAAGAATGCTATTTTACAATATATATAACTCAAAATAGCATCTTAAACAATATGGTATCTCTTTCCACCATCTATATGATGGGATTTTTAAATTATATGTTCTGTGTTTTCATGTAAAGTTTTGGTAATGGTAAATTACATAATATAGAAAATATATAATTTATGCAGGCATATAACACAAAGACAATTAGAAACACCCTAGTTTGATTTCGCACAGCATAATTTTGCCTCCCTAGGCAGTGATTACATTTTAGTGGTTTCATTAGCTTCAGTCGTAAGAGTTCATTATGATTTTTTAGATTACTATTTTAAAAATAAATTTTCCCTAAGCAGAAATACTTCTTGTGACTCTCTCACATTTCTGGGTTCTTAAACATTTTATTTTTCCTTATTCATACTATTTTTTGCCTCCAAAAATACTGATGCAATTCACTGCTTTGCCCGATCAATGGCATAAACTATGATATGACCTATAAGGAGGACACAGTCAGTGGAAATGGCCATATGTAACTTTGTAAGGAACCCCATGGCTCATCAGGTAGCTGACATTTGTCAGCTTACGCCACAGAAATCAACTGCCACATAAGGTGAACATACCCTGAGTACTGCTAAACTCTGCCTGTTCTGGTGGTGGACACCTAGGCAATTAATATTGGGCTACACAGCACTGTAATGGCTGAGATTTTCTCCAGGCTCTGGCCTTATGTCTATATAATCTTGCCTGTGGAAATATGCTACAGTGTCCTAATTCCAGCTTGCCTCCGCTCAGTCATCTTCAGTATGTGTACACAGAGCAACTAGGGAGAAGCAAAGAAGCCAAGCAAGCCTTGCAGGACGGGGACTGTAGGACTGCATCTTTGCTTGCTGGCCTTCAAAGGGAGGTAGCACTAGTGAATGAAATTACTAATGATGTTTCCTGTCCCAGACAAGTAGTAGCATGTTTCCAACAGAAATAGTATTCCAATAGTATTTAATATTATAAATAAAAGTATCTGAATAGATCTTAAAATATTAACACAAAGAAGATGGTTTCATTTGCTATAATGATACACCTATGATCAGCATTTTAACATCTCATGGCTGTGAATTCCTTTACATACAAGTAAAAGTGCATCTTTTCAAGGAAACATAGGCAGAAAACTATTCATTTTATGTTACTGTCTGCAAAAATACTGCTTTAGAAAACCCTTCGTCTTCATGGATATTTCTTTATGGCATTATTCTTTAATTATCTTAGATGTAAACATTAGAGAAAGGACTAATTAATTAGAAAATCCTTTGCACTAGACACCTGATGTCTAGAAAAATTAATATTTGTTCTTTAGAGGGTCTGGGATCTGATGAAAGGAAGTAATTTGAATTAGCTGCAGATAATTCACATTAGCAGATAATTAATTTTCTTCATATTTTGTCCTAGATTTCATTAGACAACAGATGTAGAGTAAACATTTCTGTGTTAGTGAAAGGATGTCAGAATTCAGGTTAGATTATGACTCCTCAGAAACAAAAAATAAAATATGCAACAGCAAGCATAATCATGAAGGAAAAGCAGAAAGAAGAATCTTATTGAGAATTCAAAGCATTATTTGGTAGTGGTTTTAATGATTTCTACTGGAAATTAAGGGAATATGACCCTCATTTCTTAAGATATTATAAGACATACAGGACTTCCAAATAGCAGAGGCAATATTCTGTTGTCTTAACATGATAGCTACAATAATGAAATAACAGGCATAATATTCTTAAAACACAGGACAGCGCGCTATATTGTCTTTATTTATGTGCTTATACTTTCAGTGTTTCATGTAATAATTTATAAGACCAAGACATTTCTGTACTCAAGGGGTTTTTTACATTTGCTGATTTATGTGTGGATAATAAGAAATTTTTGTCTAATACAAATTACATTATATTACACAGAATATATGTATGTATTGGCTTTGTGTGGCAAGGTTTTGGTAGCGGGGGGGGTTACAGGGGTGGCTTCTGTAAGAAGCTGCTGGAAGCTTCCCCTGTGTTCGAGAGAGAGCCCATACCAGCCGGCTCTAAGACGGACCCGCCGCCGGCCAAGGCTGAGCCAATCAGCGATAGTGGTAACGCCTCTGTGATAACATTTTTAAGAAGGAAAAAAAGTTGGGACAGAGAGAGAAACAGCTGCCGGAGAGACGAGTGAGAACATGTAAGAGAAACAACCCTGCAGACCCCCAGGTCAGTGCAGAAGGAGGGGGAGGAGATGCTCCAGGCGCAGGAGCAGAGATTCCCCTGCAGCCCGTGGGGAAGGCCACGGTGAGGCAGGCTGTCCCCCTGCAGCCCGGGGAGGTCCACGGTGGAGCAGATCTCCACCTGCAGCCCGGGGAGGACCCCACGCTGGAGCAGGTGGGTGCCCGAAGGAGGCTGTGACCCTGTGGGAAGCCCGCGCTGGAGCAGGCTCCTGGCAGGACCTGCGGATCTGTGGAGAGAGGAGCCTGCACTGGAGCAGGTTTTCTGGCAGGACTTGTGACCCCGTGGGGGACCCACGCTGGAGCAGTGTGCTCCTGAAGGACTGCACACGGTGGGAAGGACCCACACTGGAGCAGTTTGTGAAGAACTGCAGCCTATGGGAAGGACCCACGTTGGAGAAGTTCGTGGAGGACTGTCTCCTGTGGGTGGGACCCCACACTGGAGCAGGGGAAGAATGTGATGAGCCCTCCCTCTGAGGAGGATGAAGTGGCAGAAAATAATGTGTGATGACCAAAAACCCCATCCCTGTCCCCCTGTGCCACTAGGGGGGTTGGTAGAGAATCCAGGAATGAAGTTGTGCCCGGGAAGAAGGGAGGGGTGGAGGGAAGGTGTTCTGAGATTTGGTTTTATTTCTCATTACCCTACTCTGGTTGATTGCTAATAAATTGAGTTAATTTTCCCCAAGCTGAGTCTGTTTTGCCCATGACCGTAATTGGTGAGTGATCTCTCCCTGTCCTTATCTCGACCCACAAGCTCTTTGTTATATTTTCTCTCCCCTGTCCAGCTGAGGAGGGGAGTGATAGAACGGCTTTGATAGGCACCTGGTGTCCAGCCAGGGTCAACCCATCACAATGTAATAAACATATTTATTTATTATCTTGAAGACAGGCACTGAGAGACATAAGTTCTGATTATGACAAAAACTTAAAATGGGGTTGCCAGGACATACCTTGCAGGAAAAGTATGGTTAGCATGTAAGCACATGTCCTACTCGAGCAATAGTCAATGAGAGTTTCAGTGAGTGATAGCTGGGATGTAGCAATACTGATAATTCGGATTTAATTCCAAGGCATCTGGCTGATGACAACCCTATCAACAGTGTCTGCCTTCATTTAGTTTCTTTCCTCATAAACAACCTTAATGCATAAATTAGACAGATGAAACTCACACAAAGCAAGTCTGTTTAACTAATCATCTACTGTGGAGATAAGTGTGAAGGATGAAGGAGTAGTCATATGGTTGCTTACACCAATGAGGAGGTGGAGCATGAAGTAGTAAAGCCTATACCGATCAATCATTGTATAAAACTAAGCACTGTAAAATTTTCTTAGGATAAATGCAAAAGACGTGCTTCACTTGAGGCTGGAGGAAGCAATTAAAGTCACTGGGGTGTACTTAAGCATATATTCAAAGCTTTACTGGCTCTAGGCCTCCAGATCATTTTTATGAATGCCTTGGGTATCCATATCCTGAAGAAGTTGTTTTTAGGGATTACCTTTTCACACACTAGCTATACGAACAAACATGATTACTAGTGTTTTTAAGTGCCTGTTAAGCTTCAGTACAGTATTTACTAGATTCAGTTTCAGATCTGGAATTCTGCTCCTTGCTGGCTTGAAAGCAACTGTGTTCGAAAGTCTCAGACATCTACTACGTATGAAAACCCCAAAAGTTGTGAGACAGAACTTGCTTAAAAGCAGCTCATTCATTAAGGATTGCATGAGAAAGGGAGAATTTTTCTGCCTAAAAATTAGAAAGACAAGCAAGATTTACTTTGAAAGAAGATTGATCTTATGAACCTGAAGGACAGGGCAAGTTCTGCAGATTCTTGCATGTATGTGAAAATAATTTTAAAAGAACTATAATGTATTCTTGAAGAATAATTATGCAGGCGTCAGAACAGCTAGTGTAGCTTTCTGTGCCTACACAACATCTGTCTCATGCACTGAAATAACCATATTGAAAACAACATAATGCATCTGCCTTCAGAAATAAAACTCCAACCCAAACTATTTACAATATTCTCTCCTTTATCTAATCAAACTTAAATAAAAATGTGATTTCAACTTAACTGACCTGCATTTTACTGTGGTTTCACTAAAAATGTGAATGCCTTAGATTTTAATGAAATAAATCACTTACCAGCCTTTAGCAATGACAATTCAGGTTTCTCAGCACCCGAAAAGGAAAAGGAAAAGGAAAAGGAAAGAGAAAAGTAATTAGTGCAATTATTGGAAAACCAATTTTATTTTGCTTTATTGAAAATAAAGATACTTTTTAAATTACAACATAATTTATTATGGTAAGTAAGGTTTAGAATTAGTAACATGATACTACTCCAAACGAAATCTGGGGTAAGACTTCCATAGCCCTTACTAAGTCAGCTTTAAGCCATAGGAGAAAGACAGAAGACGAGCTAAACCAGAAGGCTAAATCAGAAATAAATGCAGTCCCTGCCTGGTTTGCTAGGCGACATTGGAAGAAAATGGGCTGCAAAACCACACAATTGCTCTGAATCATTTTGAGCTGGTCTGGGGGAGACTGTAGCCCATTTTAATGCTCTTGCTAAATCTCTCAGTCAATGAAAAACCTTTTGGCACATAATGTTTTGGAACTTGCACAAGTGTCCCCAAACAGGCAGTCACACTATGTCATCAAAAAGAAGAAAGTTCTCAGATTCTTCTGCTTGTTTTAATTATCCTTCTGTGATTTAAACCTGATTGATATAAATTTGGTTTCCTTTTTGTTGAGCAGAACCTTAAGGAGGTCAGTACAAATTCTTTTGTGTGGAAGGTCGAGTTCTTTAGAATAACTTTAATACTCTTATTTAAATATCTTGCAAATATTTAAGGTAAATACATTTGTTGTCTTTTGGGGGAGGGAATAGAAAATAGTAAGTGTGTTTTCAACTCTGCAGTTCATATTTCAATCCTTTCTGCAGACTATAGTTTCTGAATAATTGGGCTCAAGAAAATTAACAGTTCTAATAGATTAAAGGGTAAGCCTCTGTCCGATGCAGAGCCACAACTACTATACATATACATATAAAACATACATATAATACTATCTCTCTACACAACTTTTCAAGTGACTTGGATGACAAATTGGACATTTGGCCCTGAAAAACAAAATATTCAACTTGTGAATGTTCTTGGTCACATTCTTCAGAATATGTAAAATTTTCATATCAAAATAAATATCCTTGGATTTAACATATTTTGCATATTTTCCTTTAATTTTTAACCAATTGTGCATTTGTCATTGCTGACTTAGCTAATAGCTATCCTTCCCTTTTTAAACATACTTTCCCTATTTGACATATTTGTCATTATTACTTGGGACATTTTCCAGCATCCAGAATATTTTGTTCACATCATTCCAAGAATCACCAATGATTTTTATGGTTTTGTCTTCTGAGTCAGTACAGATTTCTGATACATACTAACTCTCACTGATATCATAATCTATTTTTCACTAGAGGGAGAAGATTTTTTTGTGATACTTTTAATTCTTCATCTGTCACTCTTTGGTAGGCCATAACTACGTTGTCTTCTTCATGATGCCTGTTTCATTCTTCCCTTTTGATGAGCATTTGTGTTGAGATCCAGTTCAGAGTGAAAACCCTATATAATTAATTCCAGTGATTTATTTATGATTTAATTTTGGACTTCATCATAAACAGTGTTTGAGAAAATGAACTGTATTTCAGTTGAGACTTACAGATAAATTCAAAGGAATTAGGTACTCAAATCTTACTGAATGTTATAAGGAAATATCTTTCCTGCCTTCACTATATCTCATCATTCTTCTGTACTTTAAGCCTGATCCAGATCACATTGAGATGACTTTTTGAGACTTGCAGTGATTTCAATGAGCTTGCAGTCAACCACCAGAGGCTTGAGAGACTGTCACACCTAATATTGCAGCACTATATCTCTCATTTACAGTGTTCTCACGATGTAGCGGAGCTATTGGTGATTCTATCCATAGCTGTAGCTACCCAACAGGATTGGCTCTAATGCTGAGTGTTTGGTAGGCAGAACAGGAAGCAAGACTTACAACTCTTAAAACTACCAGCAATTCACCAGTCATGTAAAACTGACCGAAAATCATCAGAGAGTTTTCTTAGTCTATTTAGTGAATTATTTTTACTGTTGGTTTTTAAGAAACACATTCACTAATTAGCAAGCCAACCGTCTACTGAGCACTTTGTGTTTCAGATATACGAGACCTCCACTATACAGTTATTTGAAACTGCAATCCAGTTGCTATGACTACAGGAAGCTCCCATAGGATGGCTGTATTTAGCTGGCACATCCCAACCACCCAGAATACTAATGAGATGGAAGAGTCCACCTATATGCACTGCAATTCAAAGATGCATTTTACAAAACTAAATATTTGCAGTAAGTCAACTGTAAATACAACAATCTTGTTTCTCAATAAAAAAATAAAACCCCTTCTCTTTGCACAAACTTTTTCTCTTTCTATGCCCTGTAGGTGGATTCCAATTTTTTTGTAATTTTTTTAAAAAACAGAGTTCAAATGATGTAGCTTAACAGAAGTAAATATCTATTTTTCTAAAACACAAATCAAGGTAATAATGATTTCACATTAGTTATATTCAACGGTATTAAACAGAAAAAATAAATATGACTGCTTTTACTTGGTTTTGGCTTTATACAGCAAAATCCATGAAAGGTACTCTGTTGTGTGCTTGTTTACCACACAACTTGAACAACAGAATAACATTAACCAATTCAGCCCATGTTGGTGATGGTAAAGTTGTGTTGAGAAAGGACAAACATGAAGTTATTTCTACTTGTGTATCAGTTCTGCTTGGTGCTGTTGGGCTGCTCTGGGATACATTGAATCCTCTGATGTAGGTCCACTTGGGTGCTGACAATCTTGGAGGAGATTTTGGGTCATTACAGCTAGATTACTGTTACCTTTTATCAGGGAGTATTTAAAAAACACCTTGTTAGGAACATGCTCCAGAAACTATGGCTGTTGGCTACTACCATCTCCATTCACCTCTGTCACCTAATGTCCTCTACTCTATGGGAACTCGTACAGAAAATTCTGGTTTGAATGTTTAGTAATTCCTGACATTGTTTTATTTATATATATATATATATATATATATATGCGCGTTCTGACTGTTTCATTTCAGATGCATCAGGTGAACAAAAGAATCCAGGATTCATATGGATTCCTCAAGATGTATCTGTTGCCTTAGAGATGGTTGACTACAGCTGTTACCTGAAACATCTGTGGATACTACTAATATTGAGCAGGCTTTTTGAAAGGGATTACATACAACACATAGCAAGAATCATAGAAATAAATATAAATTTTATGTTTATAGCATCTTACATTTATGTAATTTTATAAGCAAAAGAAATACTCAGGTTCCACAGTACAGTTAGTTTGTATGTAAGCACTAGGAGAAAATATTTCTATTATCCTGTAATTGCCTTTTACAGAATCTCTGCACTGTGTTATAAACAAACAAACAAAAAAAAGTGTTGAATGCCCTGAAAAAGGAAGTATAGTTTTGTATGAATCCATAAAAGATTTTTCTTCAAAAATTAAAAAAATGGAAGAAAAAATAGAAGCAACCAAAGTATTTCACATGCAAGCATCATTAATCCATTCCTAACTTAGACACAACTCATATAAGCAAGGCCATTATGTCACATGTCCTCTTGGAATACTAGATTTTTGTGAACTTTCTGTGTCAGAGCTCAAGAGAAAGTGTATAATTCTCTTAAATTGAATGAGTAGAATCAATATGCCTGCTGAGCAATGTAAGGGGATATAGACTCCTGCAGGGATGTATGTCAGGACATGCCAAAATAAAAAGATATCTGAAGACCATACCTTATACTTTGGCAGCAAGTGCTTTTTACTAACTATTTACCTGCTAGTTGCCTTTGGGGTTAGGAAAGGCAAAACTGGATTTAAACTGACATTTCCTCTTTTGCCAGAATTATCACTGGCCTTTGCAATACAGTTTACAGAATCTAATGTTGCAAAATTGATAGCCACTTAACATTTGTCTAACAAAAGAAGTATTTTCCACTGGGAATTAACTCTGATCTTAGGCCACAAAGCGAGGTACTGCCAGCATATATGCTGCCTCCACAGATGTAATGCAGGACTAATTGAATCCTGCTCCATTTTTATGAGATGACACGTTAAATAATTCTCATATTAGGTTTGCAGAAATGCCCATTCCTGCTAAGGGACCCTCTAAGTTCATGCAACATCCATAAACAGGCATATCAACAGTAACAGGATTAGTATTTAGACATCTTCAGCTGCCAACAATGATGTAAATGAAATGTCACTAAGTTATGGACACAGGCAGCCCAAAAGTATTTTTAACCACTACATTGCGATCCTGCTCAAAGGATGACAAAGGCAGAGGGGGATAAAGGCACAAACTGAAAAATGTACAGAGCAATGCAGCCTCTGCCTGTCCAATAACACAAAGCTTGTGCTGCACTTAATGGCACATGCCAGAGCTTTTAACCCTTGTACCCTTCCCCCCCTCTAAACTTAGGAACACTGGAGCTCGTCAGAAGGAGATTAAAATATATCTAAACACAGTTCGCTCTGCTGCTTATCTTGGTGCTAAGAGCACTGTCTCTAAACACCTAGAGGAAATAGTTAAGTATCACTTTTCAAAGTGCATGAAAAGGAAATGGACAACTTGCTGCCTTTTTCATATAATCCAGTCTTTACATGAGCAAGACAGTTACTAAATGGCAGGTCACTGCCTGCTTCTCACATGATTTCCACTCATCCCTTTCTCTGAATATACATCTGGTGCCCTGTCCCTCAAAAAGGGAGAGGAACAGCTCCCTTGCGCTACAATGGTAAAACTACCACCTGATTAAAAATAGAGAAGGGGAAGAAAAGGAGAATTGAGATTACTCCAGAAAGGAAAGAGCAATTACTCAGTCTAAAGAGAGAGAAGTTCTCTTTCTCGCAGAAACGGAGAGGAGCCTTAATGGAAGGCTGAGGAAGAAGAATGGATGAAAGAATAGGGGAAAGAGGAGGTGAGGCAAAAACTGTGGAAAGTAAGGGTGAGCAGGGACAAGTCAGAGAAAAGTAATAACGTAAAAAAAATGCACATCTGTTGAAAAAAGACAGTGGAAAAAAAAGTTACAGAAAAGAAAAGAAAGAAAATGGTGAATATAGAACAAAAAAGGTCAGGTAAAAGTCCTAGAAGAGTAAAAAAGGGGCAGTAGGAAACAGGGTAACAAATACAGGGAGATAGTTACTGTGTCTTGTTTTCTTTTTTCTCTCCAGAGCTCACTCTCTGTTGACTGTGTGGTTTTTTGTCACTGTAGTCACCAACAGATGATCCTTCGGAGAGATCACTGTCATGGCATTATATGAAAATGCACAGGTCCTGCAGCAAGTTTCCAAGAAGGCAGAAATGACAGAATAGCAACTTGGAAATACTGAGATTTAATAAAAGTGATAGATCTAACCTGAGTTTTGGAAGTGGAACTGAAGAGATCAGAGACTGAAGAAGGGTCACTTAAAAATTGTAGCTAGAGGAGGTGGATGTGGCTGTGATTCTGATGGAACTGGAGAAAAAATATGGAAGAGAGGAGGACCACAGCACCTTCAGACCTCTAACTGAAAATGCAGCTCATTTAAAAAAAAAAAAAACAAAACTCATCCAAAAGCTTTTGGACTTCTTTATGCAGCAGGAATAAACAAAGCTAGTGAGCTTCATGAACACTAGGATGATTAAATGATCTTACCAGTAATTCCAAAACTTCTGCTAGACCTATATTAAATTATGTACGTGATGAAGTACCCATTTCCACATCAGATTTTTTTAATGCAGATTCCCAGACTTTTCTCTCTCACTTGGTTTTTACAAGTCTAGGAATCATTACACTATTCCCCAAAGTTCCCATATCAGGTCTGCAGTGGAATACATAATAATCTGTGTTGTGGTTTAACCCCAGCCAGCAACTAAGCACCACACAGCCACTCACTCACTCCCCCCACCCAGTGGGATGGGCGAGAGAATTGGGAGAAAAAAAAAAAACTCGTGGGTTGACATAAAGACAGTTTAACAGGACAGAAAAGGAAGAAAATAGTAATAATGTTAATAATCATAATAAAATAATTAGAATACACAAAACAAGTGATGCACAATGTAATTGCTCACCACTTGCTGAACGATGCCCAGCCAGTTCCTCGGCAGTGGCCCCTGGCCAGCTTTCCCCCCCAGTTTATATACTGGGCATGACATCACATGGTATGGAATCTCCCTTTGGCCCGTTTGGGTCAGCTGTCCTGGCTGTGTCCCCTCCCAACTCCTTGTGCCCCTCCAGCCTTCTTGCTGGCTGGGCATGAGAAGCCGAAAAATCCTTGACTTGGTATAAACACTACTCAGCAACAACTGAAAACATCAGTATGTTATCAACATTCTTCTCATACTGAATCCAAAACATAACACTATACCAGCTCTTAGGAAGAAAATTGACTCTATCCCAGCCAAACCCAGGACAATTTGAAACCATAGTTTTAACTGTATAAAGTTTTAAGTACACCCTGTTCACATATAACTCATCACTGGAAGAGACGCTTGTGTTGCCGCTCCCTGTTCACTTAATATTGGGCCGGATTTTCAACAACTGGATCACCACAAATGTATAACTATTTAAATGGAAAAAAAGGGCCTCCCCTTCAAAATAGAGCTATCATTGCCAGAAAGAAGCTGAATCTTAGTCTTTTGTGGGTTTGTTGTTTGTTTTTTTTAATACTACATGGATAAGGCAGACTTCAGCAAACTTGTATAAATTTTGAGTAACCCCCATTTGGATTTACATTCTCTATTGATTAATATGTACCGTTAGAAACCATTCACTATGCAATTAGATGTATCTGGAGATAGCAGGAGTTATGTTTTTAAGTATTTTCTACTCTGTCTATTTCCATGAATAGTTGAATCAATTGATTATACTGAATTGTTGAAGCAAGCAGAAAAATACAGAGCAAGAAAAAAGGTGACCTGTAAATCATCTATTACATATGTAATTTCTGAAGAAAGAGGCTTCACAGTTGGATAATTTGTCAAAATCCACTGTGCAAAGATTATTAGAGCATGTAATCCTAAGGTCTTTTGGTGACTGACAAAGTGGAGCATCCATTAATGTTAATATTGCCCCCAGATCCTACAAATATGGTACAGAGTGTATATTTCAAATCATAAATGATGCTTAAACTTGGCAGAAGACATTAATGAAGGTGTATAGCAAGAGAAGTGCTGGTCAGTAGACTGTTCTTGTTTTGATTTATAAGACAGGTGTGGTCAGGTGGGGGGATGGACTTGTAGAAGGTGAAGAAAACTCCTTATAGATATGTAAGACCTTCTGAAAGTGTCTATGTTTGAAGAATTATTCAGATCCAGGATTCACAGAGCTCAGCAAGGGAATGGAATATTTGGGTTTTCTGATAAACAAAAGCTTCTTTGGCTTTTCTCACCAAGGTACATATATGTGGTGGGTTGACCCTGGCTGGGCACCAGATGCCCACCAAAGACACTCTATCACTCCCCCTCCTCAGCTGGACAGGGGGGGAGAAAATATAACAAAAGGCTTGTGGGTCAAAATAAGGCCAGTTTAATAAAGCGAAAGCAAACGTCGCGCGTGTTTTTCTCTACTTCCCATCAGCAGGCGATGTCTGGCCACTTCCTGGGAAGCAGGGCTTCAGTACGTGTAGTGGTTACTTCGGAAGACCAAAATGTCCCCTTCCATCTCCCTTTACTTAGTTTTTATATCTGAGCTGACGTCATATGGTATGGAATATCTGTTTGGTTAGTTTAGGTCAGCTGTCCTGGTTGGGACCCCTCCCAAGATCTTGCCCAGCCCCAACCTGCTGTTAAGGAGGGCAAAAATGTTGGAGAGACAGCCTTGATGCTGTGCCAGCACTGCTCAGCAGTAGCCAGAACACTGGTGTGTTAGCAACACCTTTCTAGCTACCAATGCAGAGCACAGAACTACAAGGGCTGCTATGGGGAGAATTAACTCCATCTCAGCCAGACCCAATACAATATACTATGAAGCTAATGAAAGCCTTTCTCTACATTCAGTGAACAGACAGGTGTTTTAAAGCTAATGATTTTAAAGGCCCTGCCCATTTCTAACCAAAACTGAATATTCTTTTTTACTTTATCCAAATTTATGAGTGTCATGAAACAATAATCTAATTTCTAATCATACAAAGAGCCTCTGGCGCAGTGCTAGCTGCTATGGCATTTTCCCAATAGCACTGCAGATGCCTCTAAATTTTAACTTTTCTTGAGGAGCTTGGTGACAAACTTGGAGCATTAACTCTCTGTTCAACCTATTATGGAGCAAGCTTCCTCAGGCTGCTCCAAATAGTGAGGCTATCTACAGAGAGTCTCAGCCACCTTCTGATAACAAAGGGCTGCGGTACCTGGAATGCGTATGTATGCACATTGTAGTACTGCAGATATCTATAGATCTAGAGATATACATCATATTGCATATCTACATAAATACATACAAGCAAAATTCTTGCTACAGATTAGGGAAAAAAAAAAGTTAACCATTAGAGTGTTCAAACACTGGAACAGAAGTCCAGTCAGGTGGTAGACACTCCATCCTTGGAGATACTCAAAACTCCACTAAACAAGGCCTTGAGGAACCTGATCTAGTCTGACCTGCTTTGAGCAAGGGCTGGACTAGAGACCTCCAGGTGTCCTTTCCAACCTAAATTATTCTATTGTACAGATGGACCTACCTAAAGTTCCCCTCTCAAACGAAAAGTCTCAGCCCACACCTTAGGACGGTATCATTCCAAATAATTTGTCAGGAACCAGAACCACAAGACCTCATCTCTGGGGAATTAACTATTAGGATCAGTGAGCAGTAAGAAGTAACTCTGTAACAGTTACTGTAGTTCACCCTTTAAGAGGCTGCACATATACTTGTAAGCGCATATTACTTCTTATTTTCTATATCTCCTACACTTCTCTACAAAACAATCAACAAGTGAAAAAGTCTGTTTCCATACCAGCATTTCATTTTACATTCTTATATAATAAAATTTCTTCTTCTTTATTGACAATGAAGCAAAACTCATGGCTAAAATAAAGAGATCACAAGACAAATCTTATAGTGTACCTAATACATTATAAGCACTTGAAAGATTTACATAAACTATGTCACATTTTTAACTTCTTCACTATTTCAGTGTCATTTAGAGTAACTTGCAGTTGGTGATTTACAGAGCAAAAATATTCATAGTAGCTGTGTGGTACTGAACAGTTTCTACTGTGTGATTTCCCTATAAATAATTTTGCATCTGTCTCATGCAAGCATGACACTATGTTTTGCTGCACCGTGGCATACTTCCAACATGGTCTATTCCCAGAAGTAAATCAAAATTCTTTGAATGATATTCCCTAAAACCAGACAGACTCTACATGTATTAGAAGTATATTTACAGCAGCTTTTCAAGGAATGGGGAAACTGGTGTTAGACATTATCAAAATATATATACCCAAATGCTTGTTTTGTTTTTTTTTAATGCGAGTGTTAACAAAACAAACAAGAAAAATAGCAGCAGAATTGGCACATACAACATTAAAAAATCAACAATTTAAAATGAAAATATAGGAGATTGTTCAGCTGCTAATAGAAAGAGATCTACCAGAAGAAAGTAGCATTAAAATGTCAAAGTCCAGTCTCAGTAACAGAAACAACAAATGCCTTAACAAATATAGAGTTACCTTCTTGTCAGAGAGACAAAGATATATGGAAGTATATGGAAAAGAAACAAGAAGCAGAAAACATGAACTTCCCCAAAACATTGCAAAAAATCCATTAATAAAGGAAAGGTAACACAAGTGAAGAAGCAAAAACAAATCTAGGAGATTGCACCAGGAGAAACTTAAGCAAAATCTTAAATTATCAGAACAAGTTTGACAATGTGTTACACCGAAACTACCCACAATATCAATAAACATTTCAGCAAAGTATTGAACTAAGAAAAGCAATGGAAAATGGCATGATCATTAAAACACCAAAGAAAAATAATCTTTCAGAACTGTTTTTGTGTTACAGGTCTTCTGCATTCATATTTTAAGAAGGAAAGTTCTTCCAAAGGAGAAAGCAGACTGACTGGACTATACCATCTCCCCAGTATGACCCCAGATACATAGCAGACAACCCTGCATTTTGCAGAAGACATTATTGCTGAGAGAAAAGAGCCAAAGCAAAATGAAGGTAAGAGAATTAGAAAGGACTTCTCAAAACATAAAAAAAAATGTAAAATACCTTTTATCTGAAAAAATCAAGTAATAATTTTTTTTTAAATTAGGCAGATAAAACTGGTGTTCCTGACATGCAATATGGCCTTCGTGCAAATAAGAATTAGGCCCTGGAGATTTGATTCAGTTCTTCTGGAACACTGTGGGGAGATAAAATCACCTGCTGTATGCCTGGCCTAATCAGACTAATTTTACTAATGGCTTTAACCTAATATTTAGGCTGCTGCAACTTCTCACCTGGTAAGCACATGTGCAATGATGGCAGAGCCTAGAAGGCACCTTGCAGCTCTGATCCCACATCAAGAGGAAACCAAGACTCCAGAAGTTGTTTTTGCCCTAAGTACCCAGCACAGGTGTGAGAACTGAGGGGGAGATGAGGGCCAAACAGGAGACCACAGCTGTGACACATTAAAAATAGCAAGCAACATCACAGAGCACCTCTGTTTCACAATACAGGCCTGCCAATGTGTTCCTCACTAAGAGCTGGAGCTTGGTTTTGATCCAAAACATGAGTCAAAATTAAATTTACTAGACTTACTCTAAGGTGTGAGTAAGGGAGAAGAATCAAAACTTGAAACCCAGAATTATTGAGTTTCACGAAGGGTTTTGCAATATGGCTTTGTTCCAAAGGAAGAAACTCAAAACAGCCTAAAATCCTGCATGAAGGAAAATTCAGAAGAACTCTATATTTCACCATCTTTTTTTCTTTTAAAGGAAAAAAAAAATCTGATTTTGAAGATAGTTTTTAATACTGGGTTCTCAGAGTAAACTCACATAAGTCTATTGATTTCACTGGAGCCATGAGATTTTTGCTGAAGATGAGAATCTGACCCAGGTCATTTGAAGTTTCTACTGTTTTCCTATAATTATATGAACCGAAAGCAGAGAAAGGGGAAATCAAGCATTTATCAGTTGAATATTTTTATTATAAGCTTCTGTACCTGCTATAATTAAAATTAGAAAGGAAAATAAATGAATACTTTGCATTATTCCTCAGTAATACATGTATTTGACCTAATTAAACACAGAAAAATTATCATTATCCTTTCAGTTAATAACCAAAAGAACATTTTGTATGAAGGATTTTCTTGAGCAACTCCTCAAGCATTAACTGATATACTGTGGCTTACTGCTGTCATTGTCAGTTTCAAGAATTACTTATGTGACTCCAGAGAGTGGTCCATTGGAGGTCATCCAAAACTAGCATCTGTCCCACAGCACCAAAAAAATTGGACTTCCCTGACTACTTGTGTTAGATAGTTCACCATCTTTCACACAGAGAGGGAAAACCCCACCGATATTGCCAAGAACTTCTCCAAGGTATTGTTCTGATCTCAGCAAAGGAATAAACAATTCCGTTGTTTGAGTGTTCCCAAACCCACACTCCCATCCCTGTTGTTCAACTTCAGAATAACCACATAAAATAGAAAGCGTTCAGTGGTTCAGCTGGTACCAATTTGAGTTGCTGTTTTAAATGTAAAATGCTGAAGGCTAACAGAAGAGAGCTAGAGAAAGGTTTTGTTGATGTGTTTTGTTGCAACCTGCATTTAATTGTGCTAACCTTGGGAAAAGTAAACTATTTGATAGAAAAATTATTCTCAAACTTCATACTTTCAACAGCAACTTAATTTGCTTGAGGGGTGACTACATTGCAGAAACAAGCAAAAATGAAAGGTACCATGCCACTTAGAAGTTTGCCAGGGTGCGGATAGATCTGGTGACACTGAAGATTGCATTAGGACAAGAACAAGGTAATTTCACTTAACAAAAAACAATTCAGAGAGTTGTGCTGGCTTTAGGAAAGTTTTTGTCCCTGAGGGTTTCTGGTTAAAGAGCAATGTCACTTGCCTGTATAACCTGTGTATCAGGACACTAACTTGGAATAGAAGACATTCAAGTCTAAAAGGGAGATCCACTTGGCTTGATTTGGGACAAGCTTAAAGAACCATTGCTTAAAGTCAGATAAAGAACATAACTTGAAGCTCAAGAAGACAGACATTTCTAAGCCTCAAGGGATACCACAGAAAAAAAATTTATTCTGATGAGAGGACAGTTATTATACTCCAGAAATAATTTGTTCCCATCTTCATATCTATCACTCTGAGCATCAGCTATCAGCAGTTAATAAGTAAACTTTCATCCCCCCAAAATCACCTGTTATAACTCTCTCCAATCCAGATCTTTATGCTGCTGTCTATAGTCTCCTAAGTAGCACATAAGATTTCATACTATTTTCTTAAAAATACACTAATGAATATCCTTTCTAATGACAATGAAAATGTAAGGATTGATTCATTTCACTGCCTTTTAAAATTTTATTTTACACAATTCACATTTAATCTTATTGAAAGGAATCAAACTGCAAGTTTGTCTGTTATTAGTAGTGTCTTAATAGTTTCTAAAGCATCCTATATTTAAAATAAAAATTCCTGTTACATGACACACTTCTAAAGGTATTTTACTGAAATAAATGGCTGCTTTAGGAAACTTGTAAGAAAGGATTTAGGGAACTCCTTCCAGCTCCATGTCAGAAGTTTGAATTAGGTTCCACCTGGGAGAGTGAAACCACCTGATAGTAACATCTACTTTGTGATGTGAGGAAGAGGAATTGTCCCTAACTATATTCCTGTTGGAATTTCTGGAGAATCCAGCAAGTGGGTTTGTATCAAGGAATATTACTTAGGAAAATTATGATAGTGAATCCAGAAAAAGCTAGTAAGAAATCAAAATAATTACATATATATATAAAAATATATGTAAACAGATAAACAAATAATCTAGAAAAAGAGCAGAATTCTTTTATTAGGCCAGTGAGTAGCTTTGGAATAATTAGAGAAGTTATTAGGCACACAGTTCTTTTTGGGGTTTGAAAAGGGAGCAGAAGATGTCCAAGCTAAATACAGGTTAAATTATGCATTTTATTTATACATATAGTGTACAGTAATACACACATTCAGTAATAAATACTACTATGTCCAAGGAATGGACAATACAAACCAATGATGCAAGTGTATTACAAAAATATTAAGTTGTTTTTATCCCTGTTTTCTATCTTGATCTACAAGTGTACTTATGTTCCCCTCCTTGTTTTACAAACCATTTAGCTGGAACTTCCCTATGGCTGTTTTTCAAGTGTCATATACACACACATGAATTTCAAAGGCATTCTGCACTTCCGCATCTCACTGCATCAGGTGAGTCTCATAGACCTTTAACATCCATGAAGAATCAAGCCGTAATTTCTACTTTTTCCACAGTATATTGATTACTAATACATCTTTCCTGTTTAGAAACACATAGTCCCTCCAAAACACTTATGTAACCAGTTATCTAATCAATATCAAAGTAATTAAAACCCACTGTGATCTGTCCTTCCTACAGACTTCCATATGTATTACTTTCTCCCTCTGGTTTACATGTCCTGATCTCTTTTCACTAACTGCCTGGATTTGTATACTCCACAAATTAATGAATTACTTTTATTCCATTAACTTCTCTCACTTTATTTTCCTGTTGCAACCATCTAAAGTAAGTGTCCTCCTCTTCTGTCCTCTCAATCATTTCTTTAAAGTATGATCCTTTTCTCCAGTTTATTCCTTTTTTGTTTAAAGGAACTACTAGTAATCAGCCTTTAAGTTTGGGGGATTTTTGTTTACATTCACTTTTATATAAATCCTTTGTCTTCTTTTTTTCATCTTGCTTTGCTTTCTCTGTCTTAACAGTCTCTTTGGCTCCTATAACGTTTCGGCATTTTAGTGTGGAACCATACATCGATTTATTTAGTACTGTGCTTTCAATCTGCCCCATCATTTTTACTACACCCTCAAGGTTTCTCAGAGATGGATCCTGGGGTGAAGGATAGATAGATAAAAGGATATAGTGTGGGAAAGACAAATTTGTCTCCACGCACTCTTTGCATCAGTTCCGCTAGTAAACTTTTCAAGTTTAAATCTAATATAGTGTTTCACATGGAAACTTAGATTCTAGAGCTCTTGTCTGCTGTTCAATGCTGTTGAATGACACAAGGTCTATTAATGCAGAGTGCTTTGCTTCCCAGTAATTATTCTCTATCTAACAAAAATAAGTGTCCTGAAGTTCTATATGCAGGTGCAGTGATCATTTTGCTTTGATTATACAGGTTCCTTCATTTTTCTAGGTATCAGTGAGTTTATAAATAGTGAAAGGGGGGGGGGAAGAGGAAGAATGAGAAAAAATAAGATTGTTTAAAGTGATTCTCATTCCAAAATTGTGCAATGTTTGTGAGGCATATTTCTGTGAGTTCATCTGAAAAACCTCTGAGAACACAGAACTGAAATTAGGGGCAATCATCTGTCTCAAATTTATGAACTGAAATTTTAAATTGGCTGTAAAAACAGTGGAAGGAATAGTTATGAAGGTAATTAATGACAACATGAAGAAGAAGTGACAGTAGACCAAAGACAAAGAATAGAGTCACAACTTTATGGTAGAAAAGGTTTTTTGAGATATTTACCCAAACTTTAATAGCATTTTACTATTATATTGTTAGAATTCCTTAGTCACAGAACTTTTTGCCTACTCTTTATATTTTTAAGAGAAAATGAGTAGACCATTTGTTTATTTCTGTATAGACAGGAGATGTCAATAAAAGCACAGTTATCAAATTTCATCATTGGAAAGCTACGTATAATGTTTCAGATTTTCAGGAAAAGTACATACACCGTGTTCAAGAAAGTCCTTTCTATCTTAGTTTTAATAAAGTGATGAGCTTGAGAATTAAAATCAACAACCCTTCAAAATGTTTCCACTTCCTATCATTTACATCATACATTACAGTATCATTTGCAACAGTCTTGCCAGGTTCTGTGTTTGAAATTACCTGCCCTTCATCTTCTACATCTTCTTCCCTAAAGAACTTAAAGTCTTCAGACACTCTGTTATTCTTTGAAAAAATAAAATTTTTCTGACCTTGAATATTTTAATAAAAAACCAAACAAACCAACAAACACTTGAATCTTACTCTGGTTGCCAATCATTTCATGCCCCGCTCCCCGGTTGTGCACTTTATTGTTGAAATTATAATCTGAAGGTCTTTTAAATATACAGCACTGTACAAATGCCTGCTAAGCAGCAGGATATAATGTTCTGGGGAATTAAGTAGCTGCCAATAATGTTAAACGAACAGTGTTCAATCATTGTTGTCCCTTGTGTTCATAAGTTATAGGGCAGATCCAGTCAATAGGGCAGCACAGCACAAGGAATTCTCAGCTAATAAAAAGTTCACAAAGGCCTTAGATGAAATTTCATAGAATCATAAAATGGTTTGGGTTCGAAGGTACCTTTAAAGGTCATCTAGTTCCAACCCCCCTGCCATGGGCAGGGACACCTTCCACTAGACCAGGTTGCTCAAAGTCCCATCCAACCTGGCCTTGAACAATTCCAGGCATGGGGCAGCCATAACCTCTCTGGGCAACCTGTGCCAGTGCCTCACCACCCTCACAGTGAAGAATTTTTTCCTAATACCTAATCTAAATATACCCTCTTTCTGTTTAAAACTCTTAAGTGTCTAGAAACATGACTGAATTTGCACTGATGCCCCAGCTGAAGGTTATGTTGGTATGGTAAGTGCCTGTTGATATGTCCCTGAAAGCCTAACTTAAATATAGAAGGATATTTTCATACATATCACTTTTTCATTGCCTTTATTGTTTTTCCTGTCCACCACCTGACTCTTTTTTTCTACTCCAGTGGCTGTGTCTCCCAGTATTCAAGAGGAGCTTAGGTCAAACTCGTTAATATTTGTCAGTTCAGCTTTTCTTCCGTTCTACTTAAGTTCAAAGGGTACTGTAACAAACAACTGAGGGCTGTACCCAGAGGCTATCATCTCTATTTATCTTCATATGTTTCATTTGAAGAGAGACACAAAATGAAAAATATTTTGTCCTCAATCACAAACCTTCATAAACTGTGGTAATTAAAACTCTAACATTTCCTTGATGCTTAGAAGATGCTCAGAGAATTGTTTGTAAAAGGTAGTCAAAGTGGCCGCCTCTGTGGGAGGCCTCATGTGCCTACAATTCCTCCTTTCTAGCACCTCTAAGTTTCTTAAGAGCCATGTACCTTGTACAAATCACCAGGTATGTGGGAGCGTGACACTTCTTTCTCTCAGTAATTCTCTTTATCTATGCTGCAACTCTGGAGATCCTGGGTTCTTGGTTTACTCCTTTACAATGCAATTTACTAACCTCATCCCTAGTTAAGAAAGCAGACAACTGTAATCCCTTTCTTTCCCCCAGATTTGCAAATAAAGTAACCGAGAAGTTCTACAAAGTTGCTACAAGCAAAATTAGGAACATTATCTAGGTCACTAACATGACAGAGCCAACTCTTATGCCTTCAGCTCTCAATACCTTTCAGCTCACTAGAGGACTAATAACAGGAAATTTTGCTAGAAGCTATGAGCTCATCAATTGCAGATGTCACAGAGAAAAGAAACCCAGGCTTATTAGTCACTAGTCACAGGATGAGCCACCAAAGTGATACAAGTGCAAAAAAAGTAAATGAGAAGCTAGAGAGAATCAAGCCAGGCATTTCCAGGAGAGACTGGAAAACATTAATCTTTGTCAAAATACCTGGAATGTTCAGTACAGCTCTGGTTATTCGTATTTTTAAAAGTTAAGTAAGACTGAAACATGCACAGAAAAGTTACTGTCACAGAAATGAGGAGGCTATTATATGAGAAGAAACTTAGAAAAGCTTATCTGAGGACATCACTGTTTTCTATAAGTACAATTCAGGGTAAACACCAGGGATTTTAAAGAATAATTTAAGCTAAAGGTTAAAGTAGAAAGATGAAGAAATGTATATAAACTGAATTCTCTGAGACTGGAAATTAGAAGAAGGTGTCTAGCCATCAGGACAATGACATTCTTGAATAGTTTTCCAAGTAAAACAGTCAAGACAAAAATCCTAACTATTGTAAAGTTTGATCTGAAGTTTATGAAACAGCAATAGTAATGTGACTTATTGATCCATGAAGCTTTTTCCAGTCCTTGTTTCCTAACTTGCTTCTTCCAGAGGCACAGATAGAGAGCTAGGAGTCTTGATACCTAACATGCATCTGCTGCATCACAAACACAGCATCTCATGAAAACTAGTCCTAGAGAAGATAGCAACCTCTTTCATGAAAAAAAGTAACGCTGTCAATACAAGTGAAACATTCCTGCAGCTGCTGGGTTCAGACGTTTATCACCTAATCAAACAAGGAAAAATAGAGAAAAAAGATGGATAGTCCAGTTTTCCCCAATGTATTCAGATTACAATTGATACTTTTTTTAATACATCTTTTATTGAGTTCAGAGAGTACGAAGTGGAACTTTTAGACCAGGTAATGACTAAATTGTAATGGATATTGACAGAAAGTTATATATAAAATTATTTTCTGAACACAGAGAGTAAGACGCTGTTTCTGTAAACTCAAAAATGTCTGAACTTGAGTTAGCAAACTAGTATTTCCAGAGATTAGCCTTATTCTTATCTTCAGACATAGCTAAAAGACTAGTCGAACTTTGCTTCAACTCTTGGTCTTAACACAACTCCCCTGTGTAGTTTGTATTCAGCTGAATCGCCAGAGATGCCCTCCTAGGCTTTGTGCTTCTAACTATTCAGAAGAGAGATGAGGTACAGAAGGTGTGTGTGAAGACAGGCTTACCATACCATGGGTCTGTATGCAAAAATTTAAACCCATTCACACACACACTTTGTATAATTTATACTCTTTCAAAATTTATGAAGTGCACACATATTCTCACCATGCATCTGGCAGATCATAGTATAGGGTTTGAGTCTGAGTATACAGAGCTTCATGGTATGTTTTGCACTAATATTCACCCAGAACAGAAAGCTTAGGGCAGAATTTAAACCTGTGTCACCTTATTTGTAATGTCTTTTGATATGTACAGGTATTTATTTACTGTCTTGCACCTATGCACATTTTAGGAATTAGCAGCTACTCCAGGACCCCCAATATAACTAAAAATTACCATATTTAACAGCTCTAAAACACATTAGTACTACGCAGCAAGCAAAAAAACACTGAAGGCTTTTTCAAATAAGCTTTGAAGGCTGATAGATTGTGTTGCTTAGTCAATAGAAAACATATTGAAAAGCTGAGAACTCTAATACAGATAAGGGAGTTCATTATCCTTTCCTGGCACATTCCTCATTATTTTTCCCTAACCACCATGGACCCATTTCGCTCCCACACCTTGTCTTGCAACTCAGCCACCACATAGTCTAACTTCCAGGAAGGTAGCAGTGTTTTCCTCAAGCTTTCTAAGTTCACTTTAAGTCACACCTACTTACAAGGCCAGCAACAAGGAGAAAAAAATCCGGGTGCTCCCAGTGCAATGACCAAAACTGGAATTCCATTCCCCTGTATCTGAAATCCCCTAACTCCCTCTGTTGCAAATGTCTCCTCCCTCTAGGTAAAAGATTTGGGGTAAGAGTCTGCACATGCTTAATAAGTGTGCAGGGGTAGCTTCTTATCAGTATGAGAAGGCTTTATGATCAGTATTTCAAATGTGCTACCAGTGCCCCATACTGTCCCCATGTGGGGAGGTCTTCAGCTCAGAAACTTCCTGTCACTATAACAGTTTGAAGAGCACAAGTAAGGTTGACAGGTTAAATAGCATACTTCTGTTCTGTTCTCACCCTAAATATTCTTTTACCGTGTGCTAAAAGACTGCAACATAAAAAAAAAAAAACACACAAAAAAACCACAATCAAAAAAAACCCAACACACAAAAAAAAACCCAAAACAAGGTAAGTGCTTGCAAATTCCAGTACACAGGGATAACAAGCATCTATACAAGAGTATTATGCACAAAGAGATAGAGGTCAATATCAAGTTCAAAAAGGCAGAAACACAGGCTTCCATAAAAAGTCTTATGCTCTTGTGTTTTATAAGCCAAGGAATGAACACAATCAGTGATGTACATTTCTGTATACAGCACTGCAGAGTGTTGTATCCCATTTTCCAGGTAAATAGCTAATATTTCTCTATGATTTTCTATTCTTGACTGATTGGTCAGCTTTCTACTCAGGTGAATCAGCCTCTGACAATTTGCAACTCAGATGCAACCAGTGTTTATCTGTCAATCTTTTCATCTTTTCTTACACAAAAAAAAAACTCCAGGCAGAACTATAAGGGTGGTGACTGTGAGCTAATCACATCTCTAGAGAATTGCAATTTTTGAATGCACTTCACACTTCCTGAGCTTCAACTTCAACAGCTGTAATTATTTTGCAATAATTAGACCTTGGCAGTGCTTATTTCTTAAATGTCTGCCGTATCTAAACATGCCAAAACATAACCCATTTACCATTCTAGTCCCAGGATATTAATATCTGCCCCAATATTGTTTACCTCTTCTGCACTAAAAGCATTGGGGTTTGACTTCATAACAGCTCAGAGAGTTCAAAATTCCAAGAACTGTTTTTAGAACCTTTATGTGAAATAGGAGGAGCCTTCTTTCTCATGTGCTCCTTGAAGCTATGATGATAAGTTGAAAGGTTTGGGGGATTTTTTTCTTCTTTTCAACTTCTGGACTAAAGCAGAAGTTTAATTGCTACACACAGTAAAAACTACCTATGTGATGAAGAGTATGTTTGCCACTACTTTTCCTTCCCCCACAACACTTCACTGCAGCTATCTTTCATTAGCACACCACCATTATCAGAAAGCAGAAGCTGTAATAGTATTCAACAAAACACAGATTTATTTAGATAGACATTCATAAAGACTGGGTAACTAAACACCTACAAGAGAATATTCTTTAATTTTTCCTGGTATTAGCTGGTGTCTTGTGTCTGAGCTAAACATCCCTCTCCAGACCATGGTAAATAACCGTCCTCTCCCAAAATAGAAGCCCTAAAGCCAGCCCAGGAAAATCAAAATTCTTTTGCCATTGCTCGTCTCCAGACTTTTTCTCCTAGCAAGATCTTTCATTCAAAAAACACTTTAGACATATATGTTCAGTGTTCAAGTCTTCAAGAAAGTGATAGAACCACAAGTGAGTAATCAGTTGAGTTAACCTGCAATAGAGGAAAAAGAGACAGAGGACAGAGATTTTCATTCAGCTGCTGGGAGTACGAGAAAACATTAATAATGTACAAAGTGTCGATTAACAAAAATTCTGTTCACTCTCTTCTGAGTGCTCCAATGACTAGACTTGACTTTCTGGGAGGGATGCCTACATGTTCCTAGGCATAGACAGGCAAGCAAATGGAAGCATGTCAGAGAGATTTTTGCTGATGAAATCCCTCAGGAATCAGGTAAATGATATCCCAGTCCTGCGTTCAGTGAGTCCATAAGATCTTTCCATTCCTCTTATGGAAGTTTCTCTTTGTGTTTATTAAAAATAAAATTAGTCGCCACATGAATTTGGCTTTGAATGACCCCTATCTGACTGACAAACAAAAATTCAGAGAGAAATGGTTTTGGAGAGACAGGGCATATCATCTTATTTTTCTAATATAGGCAAAGGTTTTAGGATGAGTAGAGAATGGCAGTCACAATTGCTAATAGTGGCTAATACAGCTGCTAGTGACTAGAAAGGACCAATTAAGAATACAAAATAACAAGATGTCTTTAAAAATCTTCTTATTTGAAGATATGGAAAACATGAATTATTTTCTCTTCTTGTAGCAGATTTAAAATATTTTTCCATCTTTGTAAATCTGTTTGTATTCTTGATGTTTTCAGACAGTGCATTAAAAATGGGACTTGATCATTATTTAATTCCTTTTGAAAGAGATGTCCATAAAGATATGTCCACAAATAGCTAATTTACATACTCTGAAATAGTGTTGAAAGATTTCATTATTCATGGACAAATAACCTCTTCTTTCCATCTGACATCATCTTATTGTGTCCCACAACACTTCCCTTTCTTAACTCAAATCCATATTTACTTCTGCACTTCTTTCATCCACCTATGCTAATTTTAAACGATAGGTCTACATAGAGACATTATGACAGCTTGGCAGAAAAGTGAGATGAGTTAGATACAGCTGACCAACTTGCAAACTAGCATAGAGAATATAGCTTCAAAAAGCCCAGCAGGTAATCAATAGCTCTTAAAATCAGTCGCTTCCATAGCTGTTGGGGTACAGGCCCAAACTACTCATTCGCAGTTCTCTGGTTAGAGACCTGAACCTTGAGATATCATAAAACAAATATGATGAAGAACTTGAGAGTCTACCACACCATATTTTCAGTTCTTAAATACATGTACTTCTGTCCACTTTTGCAAAGACATTTATTACATACCTGAGGTAGAGATGGAAATGCCCTATATATTCAACTTTAGGATTTATTCATCATCTGGCCAAATTTGATGGTATTCTCACTGCACAGATCTCACAGGGTTTTCTAGCTCTGTGCGGTACTGTTGTCGTGGTTTAACCCCAGCCAGCAACTAAGCACCACGCAGCTGCTCACTCACTCCCCCCCCACCCAGTGGGATGGAGGAGAAAATCAGGAAAAGAAGTAAAACCCGTGGGTTGAGATAAGAATGGTTTAATAGAACAGAAAAGAAGAAACTAATAATGATAATGATAACACTAATAAAATGACAACAGTAGCAATAAAAGGATTGAAATGTACAAATGATGCGCAGGGCAATTGCTCACCACCCGCCGACCGACACCCAGCCGGTCCCCGAGCGGCGAAACCCTGCCGCCAGTCCCCCCAGTTCCTATACTAGATGGGACGTCCCATGGTATGGAATCCCCCATTGGCCAGTTTGGGTCAGGTGCCCTGGCTCTGTCCTGTGCCAACTTCTTGTGCCCCTCCAGCTTTCTCGCTGGCTAGGCGTGAGAAGCTGAAAAATCCTTGACTTTACACTAAACATTACTTAGCAACAACTGAAAACATCAGTGTTATCAACATTCTTCTCATACTGAACTCAAAACATAGCACCCTACCAGCTACTAGGAAGGCAATTAACTCTATCCCAGCTGAAACCAGGACAACTGTAAAGGCTGCCATATAAGAAACATTCCCAAACACCCAGTCTTATCCTTCTCTCTATGAACTGGATTCCATAGGCATGAAATACCATTAAGTAACAACTGATGATTAGGTTTCCATCCTAAAATCAAATTCTCTGCCTGAGAACCTCAGTTTCTCCATTTTCAAGATAATCTAAAAAATAATAATTACACATATAATTGCAAACAAAATACAAATTTAGTTAAAACAAGCTAGAGCACAACAAAACTAGCCGATCACGTCATTCAAGAAAGACAGAGAAAAAAGAGTAAACACCCTGGCAAACTCTTTCTTAGGAGGTTGAATGTGATCTCCTTAAAAAACACCAGACATTCTGGGCCCCTGGAAGAACTGCCCTTGTTGCAGTTATTGAAGATGAGACAGGGGGATTCTAATGGGGTTTTGATGAAAACTTAATGAAAATTCAGCATGAGAACAATATAGAAAGGCATCTTTTCTTATTATATTCTGTCCTCTATTAGTTTTAGCCAAGCAGGAGCAAGAAGTCTGTGAATTAAATATACATGCTGATGTATTTATTGCATGGTTTCTCATTCTGCTTTGCTTTTAAGAAAATAAACAAACACTAGGCGAGAAGAAATAATCACTGGAGATTTTAAATTCATTCACACTTCTGAGAGCAGAAAACAATGAAAGAAGCTATAATCTGATTCTAATTGGAAATCAAGACAGTTACAGATTGAAATTTCTCTATAAAAATAGCTAAAGATTTCACCAAGTCAACGGTCTCTCACCTTGAAGCAGAAATTAGAATTTCTTCATATTCCAACATTGTAGAACCAGATGAAATTGAAAGGTATTACTGCCTCTAGATGAATATGAAAAATTTCTATGTCATTTAACATTTTGCATTGTCTCTGATGAGAAACTGTTTTAATTGAGCTTATTCACATCCAATATACCAAAACATAATTATTTTTATGGCTTTTATAAATGCCATATGTGCTGAAGGCAATCACAACCAGTCACATATCTTCTTTCCCAACCATTTGATCCCCCCCTCCCTGCAATGATGACCAGTCTGCCTGAGCAGGCACGGGTGCTTAGTCATTGCCTGGTCTGGTCAAAAACTCCTTTGCAATCCTGTTACCAATTCCTTCACTTTCCTACTTGGATCGCGGCCCTCATCCTCTTGTGCCTTGTGGACAAAATGTCAGATCTCAGTCATGATGTGTTTGAAACACAATATATAAACTTCCTTTATGCCCTCCTGATTCTGGCAGATCTTTTGTCTGTTAGAGCACTGTGAACAGCCTTTGACCACCACAGTTAGGCTGCTTCTAGATGCCAGGACAACATGTGCAGTACATGCGGTGCAGTACTGAGGACCTGACGCCTTCTGCCCTTCTGTCAGTCTGATTCCTGACTGCAGATAGGTAACTAACATACCTCATGTGCAACTTCTTGTAACACAACATTATTGTCCTGAAAACAGGTACCAAGAGGCATAATAAAATCCAGGTCCCAGATTCTCAGGTGTTCTTTTACACATTAGTGCAGAGTTTAACACAGCCATAACATAAGCAATAATGTAATAAATCCTGTAGTAATGTTCACTTGCAGCAGACTGCCTTGGATAGAACACTCCTCTTTTCATCCCAAGAAGGAACAGCTGTATATTTATGCAAAGTATTTCATTTTTGCTGTATTTTTAGGCGTGTTTGAACATGTCTACCAAATCCCCTTGCTCAGGATTTTTTCTTCTATAAAATACTTGCAATTTTGCATTGCAAGCTGATAAGCAAATTAGCTGTTTTAGGCAAAACTTCCTGTCATTCCAAGTGCTGAACATCAGGCTTTTCCTCCGACAACATAAATGTAGGGAGAGCCCCATGGGACTGTCCATCTCCCTGCATGGTATCTTGCCTGCAGAGCTAAGCTTGCAGCTTAAACTACTGTAATGCAGTGTAAGATAAATGAATACATGTGGTGAATAATAATGTTGTATTTTGTAACCTATACATTAGAAACCAGCATCACTACAAATCAGAGATCTTTTGGACAGATGTTGCTGTGCACTGTTACACATGACACAACAGTTTAGGAATAGAGATGAAGATCAGTGCTGAATCCTGCTGAAATTTCAGAAGGAATTTAAGAGCAGAAAGTAATAATTTAAAATGGAACTCAGGCAAGATACTAACACTAATGCCTTAACCTTTACAAATAAGGAAGAAAGGGGAGGAATACTGTGTGCACAGGGAAAAGTTGTGACTAATTTATCTGACTTGTTTCTATAATGAAAACTGTAAAAGCAGATTAGTGCTCTATTGTATTGTGCCACATATAGATACCTTTTCTAATACCAAAAGGATGTAAAAAGCTGCTGAATGGGAGCAACTTTACCCATGCTTTGCCAAGGAGTACTGCACTATACAAAAGACAAGAGGAAAGCAAGGCTTTGGGAAACAGATTTAAATGATCCCAGCAGTTTGAATAACACTCTTACAACTACCATGGGGTATTCAAAGAACACATTCCACTTGGCTATGTTCTTCATCTCTCATTCATCACTGAATTTGATGAAAACACTCCAATCACTTATGGTGATTGGTGCTATTATATTCTGTGTAGCTGCATATAACCTAATTACATGAATATTTATTATCTCAAGTGTGACCTTTCTGTTGCTTATTCCAAGCAGAGTCATTTTGAATAGCTACTGGTCCTTTACAGGTATTTTATTATATACAGAATGTTCTTATATCCACAGCTAGCCTGTGACCAAGACTAGAATAGACAGCTAATTTTAAATGTTTTTTTTTTCTTTCTTTTCGTTTTTTTAACTGAGCGTGTAAATGGTGTCATTTCTTCAGGTTACTTATACATAGCAAAAAACCATAGCTAAAAGATAGAAGAACCTCAGAAGGCTAATGTATTTCTCCTCATAAAAGAAATGGGCAAAACATTTATTTATTGCAATTGACATTTTAGGTATAAATCCTGCACAACATAATTAATAGATTACCAGTCAGCTTTAAAATTATTTAAGAAACAAAGAAATCCAGAGCCTCAAATGCTTATTCTTTGTATTTTCCCAGGAAATGAAGTACAATGATTTTAGGAGTATTGCAAAATTATTTATTTCACAACATTTAAACTCGACCTAAAATAATGGTAAGTTCTTTACCCCCAGAATCATATACTTTTTGCCTACTGAGATTATAATTCTAGTGCATCATAAAAAGCTAAAAAACAACACATAGAAACATAAAGATTTCCTTGACTGCTAAGAAATAACAATAAAGTAAGTAGTAAAGCATTAAAATGTGAGTAGATCTCTTTTTTGTTATGTGCATTTGGTAAAGAGTTATATAAGACCAGGTAAAGCTGGGCAGCAAGATGAGTATTGTTTTCAGAAAAGACCACTTATTCCAAATACATCATCTTTGAAAGGAAAAACAAAAGAAATAAACAAACAAACAAAACCACTGGTAGTTAACATGCACTGCCTGGTTTTGACTTTCATTAAGTAAACTGGAATGAGGAACCTGTCCCTCATAGCAATCTACTGTGTCACCACTGGACACATACAATAGTGATTCAGGCTTACTGATATGAAGAAGAAATTTTCATGTGAAGAAGTACAACATAACACATCTATGTTGAACTAAAAATAAACACTTTAGAAAGGACAAGATCTTCATCTGATGTGATCGCTTTAATTTTTCCATGACAGAAGTCTAATCACATCAATTGTATTAAAAAAAAGAAGAGGGAAGTGGAAAGGGTGAGGGAGAGGAGAATGGAAGGCTTGCTTTGATTTTGTGCTATACATAAAGTAATGAAATTTCCATGTCAAGGGATTTTATATAAAGATTACAACCAGTCTACACTACAGCCAGAAAGAGAGGAAGAGAGATGAGTAAAGGTTAATTCTCTGTGCTTTCAGAAAGCACCAGCTTTGGACGAGTAGGACCTACATACTACAAAGCATCTGTAACGTTAAGATTTCTATGCACCACAGTGCACAGTAAGAAAGAGTCATCTACTTGTAAAAGCTGTATCCACAGTTGATGACATATGTTTCCTGCCTAAATATGCAGAAAGATAAAGCAAAGAAAGAATCACAAAATACAGTTGTTTCAGATTTGTAAATGGTCTATGTGAACTAATTATTGCAGTAAGAGCCCCGAACACAGAGAAAAGATGGATCATATTCACAGCACAAAAGAAGGAGCTAACTCAATTTTTTCCTTCAGCAGAATCATTGGGCACAATTACTGAAGTACATGGTGGGACACATTAATAGGCTGTTATCATCTAGAAATATTGCATACTCTCCCACATGTACAGAGGAGAACAAATTGGGCATATCTGAAAACCTGTGAAGTCCACTTCAGTGTAAATTCAATGAAAACTCAAAGAAAGAAAGGGGTAAGAGGAGCAGCAGCCCCTCTAGCCAGCCTCTTTCTATCCCTGTGGCCCCCCCTCAGAAGTAAAAGAAACCCCTGTGCAGCAGATTCTGCAGGGAAACAGCTTTCTGAGGAAGCCTACTGCAGGTCTGTTTTTTCTTCCCTTTTAAGTGTTGCAGACTGAGCTGACCCACAGGTATGTGGAGCAGACACATCTTTAACACTGATGTCCTGATGGTCCTTACAGGAATAGGGGAATGCAGGAGGTGCAATGTGAAGAGGGGGCCTCCTGTGCTGCCAGGTTCACAATTTTTGTGAAAAAGCAGCTGAGCAGTCATCATCTCTCTAAGCACCTAGTTCTTATATTTTTCACTAAAGACTGCTCTGATACCATCACAGTCAGACTCTGCCAATTTCTGTGAATCCAATTTATCCTGCCTTTTTAATGGGGTTAGGTGACAGAGTAAAGCAAAAATACCTGCATGTCTTCCCTTCCCTTACCCCTGAGTCTGCACACAAACTCAGTGTTGGATGGCATGATTCACATAGGTGAAAAGAGAAGGAATTAGGAAATTATTAGAGGCTCCCCTTCTTTGCTTTGCACCTTGCAGACCTTTCCTTGCTCTTGTCAACCTATTCCTCTTTCAGCCTTTTTTTAAATCCATGCAGCAATGTGATACAGCATACTCCAGCCGATGAGCAGACATACTCGGTACTAAAGATTTTGTCAGTCACAAATCACATCCTAGTATGAATTTTGAATAATATTCTTTTGGCACAGATTGAAAGGATCCCTATTAGCATCCCTCTGAGAAGCTGAGATTTTTACATTTTCCTTTGTCACGACACAGACATGATGTAAATTTCTATTCCCTTTTGGTATTCTCTGTCTGCTGGGCACATTCAGACTGTCTGGGCAATGACCCTTTAGTGAAGTGAGTCACAGCTTAAAAGATAAAATGCAATTTCATTATTTTTGGTGCTGTGAGTAAAAATGGGCAGAATTCAGCAAAAGGTATACAGATGCGTACCGCAAAACAACAAAAGCTTTGCCTTCTGCCCAACCAACTGAGCTTTGACTTCTTTGGTCCTTTAGACCCTTTGCCATAACCCCTATTTCCTGACCCTTTTTCTTATTTCCTTGTCAGGTTGTGAGTGATTTTTTCCCATGCTCTTTACTTGTAGCTGTACAAGATAGATTTAAACTGACTAGCACTTGATTCCTTCTATTCATAGTATCTTTATTTTCTTCAGTTCATTTTAACTTCCCCATCACACTTAGCTCCCTTATTTGTTCCTCTTTAGATAGGAAGTGAGTAGTGTTTGCTTGCTTATATAACTGATTTTCTCAGCTATGCAAACAGTACCAAGATTGTGATATTCTTCAGTAGACAGACATTTTGCTGGCCGGTACTTGTAAAACCATTATCAGCCACTCTTTTCCTTGTTTTTGTGTGGCTTGCTGACCATGGATTTGTTACTCTTTTTCCTCCTGCAACTGCAGTAGCACTTTACTGTGATTTTTTGCCATTAGTATAATTAATATGCTAATAAAACACATGGTAGTGTAAACACTTGTGGTTTACTGCACCCTGTACCCCTATTCCTATTAGCTTTAACTCCAGATTTGCTTGAGATGGTAGTTCATAATGATGAAAAATTATCTAAGATCACAACTCCACAATCCAGAGGAAATACAACTCTGCTGTGTCGAATTCTTTCCAGTAAGGGTATGGTACTGGTGTGATATTAGTGTGGTATTAACATATGTGGGAAACTAGCATGGGTTGTCATAGAGACCCAAGTGCAATAGGAACAGCCAGACCCAGACCAGCAGCTTGTAACTGCTATTCCTTGCATATATTACCCAGAACACACACAGAGCGTTGCATTTCTTCTGAGCACCAGAAGATTAATTCATGCTGCCACCACCACCCACCTGATTACGCTTCAGTGACTGCCAGGAGAGAAACTGCAATAGCATTGATAAGACCCAAGCCAAGATACTAAGACTGCCATTTAGCCTAACATTTGGGGTTCAAAGGTAATTCATATTGTAAGCCGTTTGACAAGCGGTGAGACAGAAAGGCTTTAAATAATGTATCTTTGTGAGGATTTTATAGTTCCTGTATTCTTCCACGTGCATTTAAAGCCTTTCTTTTGTAAAGCCATTTAAGATTCTCCCATCTTAAAGTCGACCTGTTGGGCCTGTCTTTCATCTGTTCATATGCTTGTTATTGATTCTGCAGAAAATCGGATATTTTTGCTCTGACACAGCAAGGGCTAGCCTCACTGCTCCTCTAGGACCATGGATTGCAAGTTCTGTGCTGAGGCATAGTTAATGCACTTTGGAGAGCATCTGCCTCAGCTCAATGGGTAACAATACACATGGGGGCCCTATGTGACAGAACAGGTCTAGGTGAAACAATGGCTTCCAAAGAGCAAAAATAATAGTTCAGTATTTATAAAACTGTCAGCTTGATAGCCCTGGCACCTGAAATACTCCAGCTATAGAATGAATTGCTTGTCTGGTTTCCTCCTACTTCCATTAGAACATGCTGTTGTGAGCATTAAAAAGGTAATGCAATTCAGTCTCCTCATAGTCTTAATGTTTTGCCTCTCTGCCCACACTATCAAGACAGTCACTGTGTATTTGTGGACAGAAATGAAATTACTTATTTCAAATTGCTTAGCTTAGCAAGACTGCAAAATCCTTATTGTAGATTAAATTCTTTGTATTTGCTACATTTGTCAACAGAGTTCTGTGTTTGGGTTCTAGTTAACAATATAGTTATTCAGAAAACAAATACCAAACCTCTCTTTCCATGTGGTGTCAGACTGTTCTCTTGTGTGACTCAGAGCAGCAGTCCATGTGTCTCCCCAGGGTTACAACCCTCTTCTTATATGTGTCCTTGACATCTTGAGAAGTGATAGGAAAAGAACTACAGGAACAGCATCAAGCAAATGTGCTCAGAAAGAGAAAAGAAATTGTAAAGAAAAAAGAAAGAAAGGAAAACCATGCACAGTGCGAAGCTTACAAATCCCTTGCACAAACAAATAAATAGTATTAATGGATGAGTGACTGAAAGACAATAGCTTACCAGCCTCACTTGCATCAAAAAGTTCCAATTTCACACTCTGACACCTTATATTACTGAAAAGAAAGACATAAACTTGTGCATTAATCAGAAGAAAGTGAAACATAAATGTTTCCCCCCGTTCCCACCTGCAATTTGTGATTTGGAAAAATATAATGAGAACAGTAGGAACTAGTATTAAAATAGAGATAGAATGACATCTACTGGCTGTCAGGAACTGGCTTGTTTCACTGCTGAGAATGTTTGGGGTTTTTTCTCCCTTTCCTCAAAATATTTAATCTGAGACTCCTATTAGTAATAGGGTTTAGATACTGGACAGGGAATGAAGAATAGATCAATAAGTTCTCCAAATAAAAGCTTTCTCCTGCCAATTTTTAACTAATTAGCTACCTAATTAAAAATACCTACATAAACAGCTTAATGTGTTTCAAATTTTTAATATTAATGCTAGTGAGTAAATAGATGCTCTGCTTAAAAGCTACCAGAAACTGCAAAAAAACCAGTGTAATTTTGCATGGGATACAGGCTTCCATAGTACATTTTACTAGAATAAATAATACTGATAAACAGAACCATGTCTCTTACCCCGAAAAATACTGAAGCAACTAAATTTTACAGTGCTGCATCAGTTTGTAAAGGGATAGTAATTACCTTTTTTCCTCATGCATTATTGTTCATTGTCTTTATTAAAACTTCCCAACTCTTTCTTTTTTTAACAATTCTATATATTTTCATACGAACAAGATATTAGATTCCCAAGGTTTCTTTGCTCCTATTGTTTTTTTCAACCAACCTAGAATCATCATCAGTGACATAAAAATCTCAGAAGGTCTTGAGATTTTGTTAAAGGTCATCTCGGTCTTAAATGAACATTCTTCTGTGTACTATACATGTATTCTTGGTCTCTCCACTTATGGATCTTCTCAGTATGAGTGTGGCCCTTTTCCCTGTTAGCAGTGATATTCTGTGGGTGATACTGCCATTACAAACAAATTGATCTTGCTCACTTTCTATCTGCAACAAGATATATTTTCTCCCCCTACAGTTTCTCCACACTGGTTAATTAAACTCCTCAACTCTCATGTCTGCTCACCAGGAAACATGTCTCCAGGTCTCACGCCTCTGGTAATAATCAGAAATTAGTGTGGTATGTACATGAGCATTTGGTCATTCTTTCCTAATATATTCAGCTCAGAAATTAAAAAATTCTAAGGAGATCACAATGTTATCCTGGTTAGGAAAAGAGAAATGATAAACATAATTGAGTTGGTGTATATATTCTTCTATATAACATATTTGTGTGACATACTGCAGAGGAGCAAAAGTGAGACTCAATACTGGCCTTGAGCCATGGTCAAATATGTACAATGAGATAGCACATAAACAAAGGTGGGGAAAAAAGTTGAGGATGAACAAAAGTAGGAATAAGAGCTGATATTTGCAATAGCAGACTAGGGGACTTAGGAATGTCTTTTGTAAAATTTCAGTGGCCTCTCCACTGCAGGAATGGATGCAGACTTAATAGGAATAGCACAGCTGTGAAGCTGCATGGAGTAGAGGTCCCTTTTCCCCAGCCCAATGGGGTTGAATTCAGAGAAGGGGATGCTGTGTCAAGCTGCAGCTCTGAAAAGACACACAGGCATCCCCTGATGTTCTTTACTGCATCGGCTTCACTTTGGTCCATGTATCTGGCATACAGAACCACGAACCTGGAGGGAAGCTATAGTGCTGTACTTGTGTGCACGAGCTGCCAGTGCCACAGCAGGACAGAACAAAATGGATGAACTTTCAGCACTCATATACCTTTTTATTTGATTTAATGTAATGTATTCAAGTTCACAAAATGTTCCCAGGTATTCGTTTAAGGACAGTGTGGACATATTCCTACCACCTCTTTTTGTCCTAACCTATTATCTTAAAAAAATAGCTGGCAAAGCACTAAACTGAAATTGGTACACTGTTCTTAAGAACTTTTTACTGCACAAGCTATCAGAGAAAAAAAGAGTTCACTGAAGTCAATAAGAATCATCCAGAAGTTAGCAGGAATCATAAGGTAAAATTAGATTTGGGCATCAGTACACTGCTTATATATTGAAGTCATATCCAAATACACCAAAGAAATACCTGAAGATATGACATGTTCCAATGTATCCATAAGAAGAAACATGGTATACACCTAGCTTTAAGGAATTCAAAATGCAAAATTCTGATTGTCTAATGATCAGTAAAGTAAAACATAATCTGAACATCATTTAGCTAGCATTCTATTACAAGTTTGAGTCCTTTAATAATTGTATCTTATACATTTGTGTGCACGCATACATATATGAATGACAGCTTTCATTCTAAATAGCTGAAAAAAGAATTAATTTTGTCAAAATACAAACTTTGAGAGTGAAGCAGTCATCAGCACTCATGTGGTTTAACCCTGGTGGGCAGCCAAGCGCTGCAACAGCTGCCCACTTGCCTCCCTATCCCCGCTGCCAGAGTGGAACAGGGGAAGAGGAAAGGAAGAGTAAAAGCAAGAAAACTTGTAGGTCGAGATAAAAACTGTGTAATAACTGAAGGAGAAGTGCAAGAAGAGAGAAAGAAAACAAAACTAAAGAAGTGATGCAAAGGCAATCACTCATCACCTCCCATGCGTAGACCGACGTTCAGTCAGTTCCCAAGCAAAAGATGGCTAATCTCCCTAAACTCCCTCCTCTCTGTTTTTTCATTCCTGAGCATGACGTCATATGGTCTGGAATATCCCTTGGGTCAGTCGGGGTCAGCTGTCCCGGCTGTGTCCACTCCCAACTTCTTGTGCCCCCCAGCCTGCTCGCTGGTGGGGTGGGGGGAGAGGCAGAAAAGGTCTTGACTCTGTGTAAGCACTGCCTAGCAGTAACAAGAACATCCCTGTGTTACCAACACTGTTTTCTCACAAATCCAAAACATTGTGCCATAGGAGCTACTGTGAAGAAAATTAACTCTATCCCAGCCAAAACCAGTACACACAACAACACTTTGGACATCAAGTCTATTTACCAGAAAGCTTGAATTTAACAACTCTTGTATAACCAGCACTGAGGAAAAAGAGAAATATTGTAAGATGTGGGGTACCACTTTGCTATTGTAACAATCAACAAACTTCAGGAAATCAATTGAATGAGATTTTATTTTAATTGCTAATAAGTAATTCTCTTTTGGCTTAAACTTCAACATAATTTCTGTTTTTCTTACTTTTCCATCAGGTTTCATAGTCTCTCAAAGGAGGAGAGAAGTTTTAATGTGATGGCAAACTATAGTATTTCATGTTCATAGATTTTAACCACAAAATTCTCAAATATGGGTTATTCATAAAACCTACCATTACAGATTCAAATGCTTAGCCCACTTTGAAAGTTCTAGTTCAAACAGGAAGAGAGCAGTACGTTGCTTAAGCTCAAATTATTCATCAAAAAATTCCCACAGAAGAACACAGCTTGAAGTATCTTTACTTCCTAGGGGACAAAATCTGTCATTTCATCCAGCTCAGAATGCTACAACAGAGCCACCTAATTTTTTCCTAAAAAAAAAAAAAAAACAACTGATGAATCACACCCTAGAAGTCCCTATTTTTCTTCAGCAAGTTCAAAAGAAATCTAGCTAAGATACAGATATCTGTGCTGCAGAAATCTGAAGTTTTATGAGATTGAATCTCAGCCTATAGATAAGAAACAATATCCTCCTTGCATTCAATCTCCCAGCAGTCTTCAGGACTGAATATTTGCTTACTATTTCATTGCTCTGAGAGGCTGGAGCACTTGAAGTGCATCCTATCATACTCTGTCTAATCTGTGCTGAGGTGTGCCATCTGCAGACACTGGGCATTTAATCTTTGTGCTTCTGTATGCAACTGGGACTTTGGGTCTACATTGCCTATACGAATGTCACGTGAAGTGAGTAGACCTCCAAGACCAGTAAAAGGAGTAGTCATTCAGTTTATATCAGAACTGAGTATTTGTTATTAGAGAGTACAATTTGCTGAGGTTCTGTATTAAAGTCTTTCCTTCATTTAAATGGATTTTTTCCTATTTCAGTGTATACCTATCTCATGGTCCTGACTTGGTATCTGCATTTTCAGAAAACTCTCCAAATTGTTGTGTATTAAAGCTGAAAAGGAAATTTTTTTTTCCTGTGGTATTGTTTGAGATCTTGATAATATTCTTATTGTGTAATTGTCACAGGTCCATGTAAAAACATAGATCTTTTGTTATGTGAATAAAGTCTACAGTAAGAAAATGAGGCGGGTTGAAGCTATGTCTGACCTCATACATCATAGTGATTAATTTTTGCTATCATTAAATAACTATTTCTAACTAGTATTTTGAAGTAGAGATATAAAAACTAAAGTTATAATGCAATAGGTTTACAGCAACCTAATGTGACATGGTATGGTGTTCTTTTCATTTTTAATGAATTAAAGTCATTATAATTTAATAATTTCTAGTTCCAAATATGTATTTCTGATGCTGTTATGGAAAAACACTAATAACAATAAACAGATTTATTGAAAAGTTACCTTATGCTTATGATATTTCATTAAACCTTCTCTTCCAGTAGACTGCCTGCTATTTTCTCTCAAAATTGTTTTCTATATTCCAAGAAAAGTGATGTGTTTAGGATAACTGCTGTGTGGTCATTCACTGACTGTTACAATATATTTGTCAGGAGAAGTTTAATCTGGGTAAGGGTAGGAGCATTTTAATGGTTTGCCTATTTAATGGGCTCCAGGCAGGCATAATGATTTTATATAAAACTATAATGTCTGTTATATGATCTGCATAACAGTCTAAAAAAATGCTAGCTATTTCAGTGAATGCATGCTGCCTTCTATAAAACTGCACTGATGTAGGTTCAAGTCCCATTTTAGCCCCAAGGATAAAAAGAGGTTTTTCCCCTCAGCTTAAGTCATAAACACAAACAAAATCACTGTGATACAGCTGGGTCCTTGCCTGGCTTTCTGCGCATACCTAGAGTTTGAAGTATGAACTACTGCTGGTTGAATGAAGACTAAATTCTCCATAGCTTTTGGTTATACCAGTTCACATTCTCTGTAAAACATCGCTGAGTGAGTCTGTAACACACTACTTCTATGGAGTGTTTATGGCCTTTATCCCATCGTGCCTTTATACTTTAGCACCAGCTAGACACACAAAAAAGCCCACCTTAAAAAAATCACTTCAGTTCTTACCTTCTCTGGCCAAGACATTCTAAATGGGTTTCCAAAGTTCCTTTCAATCCTTAACATAATGACCTGCAGCCAGCACCAAGAGCTTAGTTCTCAGCTTTGTTTCCAGAAAAATCTACAAAATAAAGCAGTATAAATTAAGTTCATTTTTTATGATACAGGTATAAAAATATCTGAGTAATTATAATGCTTTTTGTTCTAAAAATGTGTAATTCAAGCAGCATTTTCTGCATGTTTTAGTATCTTTCCTTAGTCTCTTCTGGTTTAGAGATGACCTTTAAAGGTCCCTTCCAACCCAAACTATTCTATGATTCCATGACAACTTCCTTGAATGGTTTCTAAAGATCAATTGTTTTATAGAGATGACATCTTAAAATAAGAGATTAAATTATACTAGAAGGCTCAGGATATTATAAAGAAAAAATACAGGCTTTCTAAGTGGACTATTTCATCAGTAATTTTTCATTACACAGTTTTCAATAAGGAAACAATATCAAGTCAATTCCTAATGCATGCACTGTTTTGTAGTTACAGGATCAACAGCCACATTATTATGTCTTTAACACCAATGTCAGACTAACAGTGTCATATTAACCCTTGCAATTTAGAGCACTGTACAGCTTCCTGTGGTTTAAAAAAAAAATTTTAAAATCATGCAAGTTTAATTAACTTATTTTGGTTTCCAGTACATAAAATGTACTCAAGTCTAAAACTGAACTAAAGTGATGACCACTAAAACACCATGCGGGTTGGGGGGAGGGGGGGTGGGGATTGGGGTGAGATCCTTTTCTGCAGAACACAGCAAAGATTTTTGCAGAATTCCTTAGTCTCCCCACAAATGTGAATACATTGCCACTATATCCACCTAACAGCACTTCTTAAAACCCTCAGTCCTTTTTGAAGCTGGTTGGTGTTCTCTACATTTCAGCAACCTTTTTTATGATTTATTCCACAGTTAGTATGTATCTCAAATCTCACAGAGTACTTCAGAGAGCCAAAGTTTCTCAAGCACAGTGAATGCTTGACATTAGCTTTCTCACAGGTAAAAAAAAATAATAATAAAAAAATTATAAAATACCTGTGGGATTATTTTTTGCTTAGAGCAAAATTTGCAACTTATGTATTTCTGCACTGAGTCTTATCAGTTGGAAAAAATGTGTTATATCTTTCTACTTTGAATTAAAAAATGCTTTCAACATTATAACTTTAGATTGAAATAAAAAATGCTTGCAGAACAAAACACCCTGTTTGGTAACCACAGCTAACCAACCCTGTAGCAGCCAAAGGAAGATTTATCAGTAATGTTCATAAGCACTAATACAGACAGAATGAAATGATTATCATTGTGGTCTTTATTGATTATTATATCACACAATGTGACTTCGAGTGTGACACAAAATACCTTGAAAGATATTTCACCTCCAAGTGTTTATGTCAATAGCTAGGAGAAAAATTCTTTTTCTTGACCTTTTACCATGAGCAAATCTTTCACATATTACATATCGATTTTGTGTATTTCATAATATGGGTGATGTATCTAAAAGGATGAAAACCTAAATGAGTTCTGATCAAAGATGCTTTCTTTTGATAAACAAGGATTAGCTATAAAATCTTTGATAAAAAAAATAAATCACCTAAACGAAGGAGGCAATCTGCAAGCGCATACACAATTCAAGTTAAAGTGCATATGAAGATAGGGGAAATTTAATCAGATTCATATTGCATATGTAGAACTGCTCATTTTGTTTCTTCTGCTTCATTAATACAGTAGTAAAAATGAGGGGGAAAACTTTTATATAACATGCAAAGAGCATACACTCTTTCATGCTGGATATCCAGTTTTTTCTCACTGCATCAGTGGGTCAAACGTGTTTCAAAAGGAAGTTTAATTTTAGTGACATCACCTGATTTTATGTAACTGGAGTAAAGTTTAATTTGCCTTAATGCTCTAGAAGTCTTTTCTACTTACACTGTTGAACCACTCATTTGTCCAGGTTGTACATGTCAAATAAAGTATTTTATATCAGCAGAAATATGGCTTTATACTCCGAAAACTAATGAAAAAGGAAAGCCACATAACAAATATAATGGAAATTATTTAAGCCTTTTTTAGAAATAAAGATCAGGAAACTAATTTTCTATAGGACCTCCATAAAAAAGGAATAAAATTTCATGATGTGTTCTAGTTTCACCAAGGCTGGACAATCCTCTCCTCCATTAGCCTCCAATCCTATTTTTCTTATTTTACCCATATTGACAAAACTTTGATCCCTTCTCCTGCAGAAATCCAACTTTTTTTCTTTTCTTTTCTTTTTTTTTTCCCCAGGGTCTAAATTATCATCTGCAATGAGTTTTGTAAAAAGTGGTTCTTGAAAAACTATAGAGAAAACATTGGTCTCATGTTCTCCTGTGCCACAGACTTAGTTATGTCTGTGCTAATTCCTTCTTTCTGTTTGTTAAAATTTTTAAAGTTCTTCTCAAGAAGCTACTGATCTACTTTCTACGTATAGTTGGAATATGCATCAGATTTTATGCCTGACATTCAGAGGTATATACTGAAAGCATATCCCCTAGTCAGCTATTCACATTGCTCAAGCAGAATATGCTAGCATGCCTGGTGATCTCTCTTACCAGTTATACTGGTTACTGATTTTGCACCATCTGGAATGTAACAGATTACCTATTGTTTCCTTTCTTAGTAAAAAGCGCCACTGTGATAGCAAAAAAAAGGGCTTGTCCTATGAAATAGTGTTTTGCCTGACCTCTGGCCAAGAGAAAAACAAAAGGGAAACAATGAAGCAACTAAGCCTTTCTTAGTAATATGTTGCACAAGTGACTCTGGAATTTATATTCCCATCTAACACCAGTGCAAATTCCAAAACAAAGTGAAGTGTACTGCTGGGAGTGGGGAAGTATTTAAAAAGTCTGAATTTTTACAATCTGGGACATTTTGCTCTTCTTGGACACTAAACTCACAACCGGCAATTTAAATGAGGATCCCAAGAAAACACTTGCCAGACCTTTCCTTTCTTTGTGGACAATAAAAATAACTCCATTCCTGGAAATAATTTCTTCCCAGCTCCTGCTGAAAAGTGTTTCAAAGCTGAGCTGTTGCCATTGGAAGCACAGTCAAGATAAAATTAGAAGCAAGCATTGTCCTTTTTGGAAAGCACAAAGTAGTATCTAATCTAATCTTCTCATCTCAGCAAAGACTTTGCCTGTCTTGTCTACATTATCTAGTGACATTATAAAATGGTGGACAGGACCCTCTTTTCTTGAATTGAGTAGGAATCTGACAAGTACAGCACCAAAAGTGGATGTGATGAAATATAAACACTTTCCACCTATCAGAGAAAAAAAGAAAACTTAACTACAGTATTCAGCAACAATAATGATTAACTGAGCTGACTCCAGGGGAAAATAAAAAACATGCAATGCTACTGTATTTCAGAAACAAGCAATAACCAGTGTATATCACATGACTACATTTTACTTTGAAATATTTTTTGCTCACCTTCTGAATTGCCTTGACCCAATATTTTTCTAGATTCATTTAAAAATGTAGGATTAAGTTACATTTTTTCCTGATTTTGGATAACGGCAAATTGTTCATCACATCCTTAGGTAAGTTGTTCCCATGCTAAGTTAACTAGTGACACAGCTATGAATGTGCTTCTGGGTTTCATTCCAAGTATATCTGTTGTCATGTTATGATTGCCAGAACATTTTATGCCTGCTTTTTCTAGTAGATTGAAAAGCCATCAACTACTAGAATATTACTCCTCTTATATGTGTTATCACTAATTAAAATTCATTTTCTCTTGGATATGCAAATAAATTCAGTTCCTTAGATCTTTCACTACAAGTCAGTTATTCTGACTTCCAGTTGCTTCTTCGGAATCCAGAAGGATAACCAGTCACTCTGTCCTTGTCCTGCAGCTATCCTACTGGGAAGTCACCTCCTAAAACCGACCCAGAGAGAACCAGCCATTTCACCCTCACTGTGTCTTAACTGCAACATTATTGCATTGTTTATCCTGTGGTCTTCTAACTGTTAAATTAGCAATTCACTAAATATGTTAATGATAAACCAGCAATTCAGTTGCTACTTAATAGTTAAATACTAAGTCAACAATTCAGTTAGCATCTGTCTTGCCACAGAAATGCGAAATATGTTTATACCGTGTTGACAGCTGATTATGAACCCCAGCCCAATGGTCCCCTTTCCCGTATCATGGGTCCATGACCCCTGCTGTGTTCAGTTGTCTTCTCACAATGCCAAAACAATTTTAGGACTCTTACAGTTTGAAAGTCCCCAGTGTCACTTCCACATGTCCTTACACCAACATTCCCTGGTAATATATTCACCTGCCTCCTTCCAGCATTGCATTCGGAGTTCAAGTTCACCTGCCTTTTATCACTAACGGCTATTTGAAAATGTCTAAAAATCATTTGCTATAGCCTTCTACCATCCTAACCTTCATATTCCCAAACTGCAAAATTTACATGTTCTTTAAGTACTTTATAAAATATTCTATACGCAGAGGATGTAAATCAAGTGCTTTCGTGTTTGGCAGAGTGAATATTAAAGTAAACATTATTCAGTACTCCAATTATCATCACTTCAGTTTTACTGACAGTATTAATCTGTTATCACTGCAGTAATTTAACCAATGGTACGTGCTTTGTTTTTTTGCAGATATTTGACCTTTGAAAGTTTCATGATTTGAAAGTGCAATGCCTTTGGCATTTGTGACTAAAAGCCAGGAGAACTGGTTCTCTCAAGTCCTCACACTGCACCACTCAACCGAATATGACTGTCACACTTCCACTACACTGGCTTATTCTGACCTTCAGTAGTCCGTGGTCATGCAAAAAAATTTGTCTGTAGAGCTGTCTACATCTTGCAATGTTATAAAAATCACTTTAGCCGCTATAATGTTCTTTGCAGCTACTGCCAGGTCAGCTTTTCCTCTTTCTCTTAGGCAGTCCCAAATGCCTTGATCATGATTTTTCCTAATGATTTCCAAGGTTTAGGAGACTTTCAGATATCGTTCCTTTCATCATTTCAAGTGCCACTATCCTTTCTCCCAATGTAGAGCACTTTTACTTCTATTAATAAACTTAAATATAAAAAAGAATAAGTTTCATTAGATTTTAAAATCAGAATCACAGGATAATTTAGATTTGACTGGACCATTGGAGGTCATGTGGTTCTAGCCCGTGCTCAACTTTATTTACAGCAGAGGAAGGAATTAAACTTTATATTGTAGGAATACTTAGGATCTTGCATATTGCATGCCATGTTTGGGCTTTGATAGTTTGAAAACTCTTTGAGGCTCTTAAATAAAAATCAAGTGAAGATATTTACACTATATGCTCCTACTTATCAAACTATGTATTTTTTATCTGTAGGAAACATTAAAATAACATGATTGCAAAAGTTCCATAATGTTTCCATAATGTTTCCGTAATGTCTAGATGCACTTTGCGCATGGAGAGTGTCTAGTAATTAAAATCTGTGGAACAATTTAAGCACAGAAAAAAATGAACTGAATTAACTTCCACAATTTCTTGGTACAAGTCCACCAATTTCAGCAGAGTTCATCCTTATTTATACCACAGAAATGTCAGAAACAACAGACCTACCAAATGTTTGTCCCCAAATTCCCCATATTCATGCATTAGGAAATTTGTGGGAGACTATCGTTTCCACCTGTACAATCCAACCACCAGGCCTACGCTATTTCTTCCAAGCGTTAGTGATGTGCAATTTTAGCATCCATTTGTCACCAAAGTTAACATTCATTATTTTAAAAAGAACTTTCAGGTTAAGATCTCATAAACTAGGAGTGCCGAATAACTTTCTCATGCACTAGACCTCGGTGGTATTTTCCAGTTGTATGGAAAGAGTTTACCGGTCAGATATGATTTCTCTGAACATTCAAGATCCCAGCTTAGATATCCTCCAAAAACCCAAATCACATTCTATGCAGTGTGTGTGCTTTTACATGTTAGATATTATATTTGGATATAACATTCAAGAGTTTCATATCTCCAAGGTTTTCCAAGCAAATTCTGTACAGCATCAATATACTTAGAAGGAGAGATCCAGGCAGATTATATTCCTAAACCAACTATTTTTGTTTAAGGCACAGAAATATAGCAGTAAGATAAATCTTAACTTTTTGAGGTCTATGTTGCTCAAGAACGTTGTTCTAAATCAAATGGCTAGTTTAATGAGGACTCAAAGTAGCTTAAAAGAACAAATTAAAGCTGTATAGTTACAGAGATATAAGGATTAGAGTTTTTGAAACCAGCATCCAATTTTAAGATAATTATTTCCATTACGGTTATGCTATTTCAGAGATTATGTAACACACTAGAAAGTACTTATGTTTTATCTTTGCTTTTTCCTGCTTTTCTAAAAAAGCAAAACATATATATCACACTCCCTGTTTGTCCATCATCATTTGTCAGTCCTTCATTCTCTCTGCAATAGCTTTTCTGTTCACTGGACCATTTCAGCCAAATTTGATGAGGTTAAGGTTTCACAAATTTAACTTTCAACTTTGTGAACTCTAATGACTGAATAGAGAACTGCAACCAATTAGTGCCCTGACAGAAGAGAGCAGGGAGAATTCAAATTTTAGCTGTTCTGCTCATTTCACTCATCAGCTAAAGGGCAGTAATCAGATGATCAGTCATCCATGAGTAGCTCCAAAGCTACCATGGCATGTGCTGCTCTTTGCCAGCCAATAGAACAAAGAAAAGCAGTTAGGGGACTAGTGAGAGACTAGACAGCTTTTTGAGGGAGGTTGCAAGACATACAACTGTGGGCAACCAGTCATTAAGACTTGTGGAAGGATTTTTATTTTATTTTATTTTTAGTTTGCTTTTAAAAAAAAAAAATCAGAAAGATTAAATCTGGTTTTAGTATGTGGGAAACCAAATCATACCAAAATATCTCATACACATATATATATTTTCTTCCTGTTCCCCCCCCCAACACTTAAGGAAATCTATGGGTTCAGTCGCTATTTTTAGGAAGATTAAATGCAGTGATTTTTAACTGTCTTGAGTTCATTTTGTTGGGCATGTTAGTAAAGTTCATCAGGCAAAATATGCAAAATAATAATTATATACTTTCACATCTAACTCTCAATCAACAGCAATTGGCTTCCTACAAGACTGCCCTTTTTATATATCCTGGTTGGGGTGGTTTTGTATTGACCTTTTAAAAAAAGGTACCACAATTCTGTTTGTGACCCTTTTCTGTTCCATCTTTCAACTCTGTATGATATACGGTTGCTTCAACCATAGCAGCATTTGTCTCCATCCCCTACTGTACTGCCATAACATTCTTGTGATCTTCTTTGGTTACCAGAAGAGGCTATTTTTCATATGGCATTTGCAGAACACATGCTTAAAGCTGTTCTGCATGTAGTTTGCAACCAACACTATAGATATGATGACTGGAAACCAATAGAGAACTTTAAAGTCAAAGAAAACAGTCCTTCAATGCAACATCCCCAGAAAGATTTTGATTCTGATCCTACCTGCGCAGTGTAGATTTGGCATACGCTGACAGGTATAGCAGTGTGGTGGTTAAATCACAGCAAGTAAGACTGAAGTCAAGCCAGTAGGTTTTAGATCACCAATTCGTCTTTAATACAGGTTATTCTTGGATTCATTGATTATCTGATATCTCTTAATTCAGAGGAGATGTCTCTTTATAAAACATTACAGGAGAGAGGACTGTGTTTCAAATCTCTGTACCTAATAATTGGAATTATTCGGCCCAAACTTCACGTCTGCTTTTCACTTGTTGCAGTGAAAGAAAACTGAACATGTTACATTCTGTTTCATGTTTTATTTTAAAATCAAGACTACATTTCTAAATTTACAATGCTATGGCTTAAAAATCTTCCTCAGAATTGTCCACCAAGTTATGAGAAATTATGAGAATCAGGAAGTATTCATATTTGTGATAAACTATGAAAGTCTTTGTTACAGGTGTTCCTTCTTAAAACTATTGACTTCATAAAACTATAGCCTTCATAAAACTATCATTACCATAAACTCCACAGAATACTGCTACAAACAGAGTCAGTTGCTAAAATCTGACAGAATATTCATAACTGTATCAATAGTTACTCCAGAAAAAGAAAATTTAAAATGCATACAATAGTTTCATCCTTTCTCTGGGACTATTTATAACTTCCATTTTGCCTCTGCCAAGCAAAATTAGACTACTAACATGTATCGTCCATCTCTTTAGTAATGCCACAGTAAATGTAAAGATATGTATCCATCTGAATGTTATATATTATTGCATTAATTAAAATATATATAAACTAAAATACCTGAAATATTTTGTTATTCTGATGCTTTCCTGTGCCATAGGCTACAAACACTGAAATTAATTAAGTAACTAATAGATCATAGATATGTCCCATCATAAACTTTTTTCCTCAGAAATACGTAACTGTCACCAAAACTCTGGATAAACAGAAGTGGTCTCCATTCTTTGTAATGTGTTGCATCATAGCTGTTCCTTGCATTTGCTTTATATGAAAACCACACAACTGCCAATTTCCAGGTTGTATTTATTATAGGAAAAACTAATCTAAGGAAATAAATAAAAAAAAAAAATCAATGTTACATGACACTGCTCTTGTTTTCAGTTCATATTTCAAATGAAAAAAGGCCTTTGTGATTGCCTTCAGTCTGTTTGCTTTTCCTCTCTCCTCTTCTCCCTCCCTGCCTAATAATTTTAGAATTCATGGGCAAACGTCATTCATTTGAAAGAGCACCAAAACATCAAAGATAATTGGTTTCCTCTGATAATCAATGGCTGGGAAGAGAAGAGAAACCAAAACTAGTACTCTCAAGGAAGGAAGGTAGGGAAAACTCATCAACCACACATAGTTTGACAGAATCCAGATAACCATTTAGGATGCACACTTACCATCTATACTGTACATACAACATGGCTTGCAAAGTGCAACTTGGCCCAAAAGAGTGTTCAGAAAATTAAGTGTCTTTACTGTGGAAATATTGTGGAACGCTGAAGCAATTTCAAACAACTATGCAAATGTCAATGTACAGCACCAGGTTCATACTGTACTTCAAAGAATAAGGAAGCTTTTGGAAAAGGTTTCAGTGTATTTTCTTTTGCAACTTTTTTTGTTGGAAAGGTGTGTTATTTCAAAGCATTTGAATGCTGCATCATGGAAAACGGCAACAAGAATACATATTAAAATCTCCTATTGTATACAGGACACGCTACATTTAAGGATACACTCAATACTATCAATGATCCTTTTTCCTTTGCTTTGTCTGTCCAGTCTTACACACATAATCATGCCTGAATTTTCTTGTCTCACAGGAAATTATCGTATCTTATTATCTCCTACAGAACTGAACTAAGTTAACATGGAAAGCACAGAAAGCAACATCTGAGCTCTCGTTATTGAGTGTGCTAGCTATAGCTGCCATTTATTTCACTTTTTTTCAAAGGATACATTTGTTCTTTGTAGATTTTAATGAGTAATAAGAAAAATACCAATAATCTTTCTATCCAGATGGTGACAGTAGCACAATTTAGCAGCATATCTTTCTTTTGCTTTTGGATATTGTGTGATTTTATAAAACAACCTTTTAGAAGAAGCTTAACCACAGATTTAAAAAAATACATGTGCTTTCAGCCAAGTTTGTAGAAACACCATACAGGTTTTTTTGACATCTTAAGTTTACCAACAACCTTACTAAAAGGAATGTCATTCAGGAAGGAGTTGCAGTTTCATATATATACAAAAAAGGGTTACAGAAATGTACTGGATATGAAGAGGTAATAAGAAGGGAAGTTTTCCATAAAAAATAAATACCACAGAGAAATACGTCTCATATCCTGGAAACACTAATTGCCTTAACAGCAGCTCTGCATATTGTTCTACACGTATCTTTTATTCAGTATAACAATCCCTTAAAACCTGCATCGTAATACTTACGTAACGGTACAGACTCTGACTGTGCATTTTTATTAACTCCTTTAGACATCTCATATACACATGACATTTCCAGTCATTTCATCAGAATTTTGACTGCAGTCAGGTGAATTGATTATGCCCATACTGATCTGAATTCATCCTAAGGGAAAAAAATTTGCCTCATAAGCTGTGTTGGTCCTGTTAGTCTCCTTTTTCAGCTCCTAATACAGGAACACAAAGATTACACCCAGTTTTAAAAAACAAATTATTGTAAGTATCTTGCAAGTAAAAGATATATATTACCATCTTCAACAATGCATGTAGTGTTGGGAAAATACAATAGAATATTATTTTTATTCAGTTCATGTAGTTCCATGAACTGAATAAAAATATTTATTCAGTTCATGGGGTTACAGCATTGGTGGATAAGGGAAGAGCAACTGACATCATCTACCTGGACTTGTCCAAAGCATTTGACACTATCCTGCACAACATCCTTGTCTCTAAATTGGAGAGACGTGGGTTTGACAGGTGGACCACTCGGTGCATAAGGAATTGGCTGGATAGTCACACTCAAAGAGTTGCGTTCAATGGCTTGATGTCCAAATGGACACCAGTGATGAATGGCGTTCCTCAGGGGTCAGTATTGGGACTGGTGCTGTTTAAGATCTTTGTTGGCGACATGCACAGTGAGATTGAGTGCACCCTCAACCAGTTTGCTGATGACACCAAGCTGTGTGGTGTGGTCGACAAGCTGGAAGGAAGGGATGCCATCCAGAGGGACCTTGACAAGGCTTGAGACATGGGCCTGTGCAAACGTCATGAAGTTCAACAAGGCCAAGTGCAAGGTCCTGCACATGGGTCAGGGCAATCCCAAGCACAAATATGGGCTGGGCGATGAGTGAATTGAGAGCAGCCCTGCAGAGAAGGACTTGGGGGTACTAGTGGATGAAAAACTAAATATGAGCCAGCAATGTGTGTTTGCAGCCCAGAAAGCCAATCGCACCCTGGGCTGCATCAAAAGAAGCATGACCAGCAGGTCGAGGGAGGTGATTCTCCCCCTCTACTCCGCTCTCATAAGATCCTACCTGGAGTACTATGTTCATCTCTGGGGCCCCCCACATAAAAAAGACATGGACCTGCTTGAGCGGGTCCAGAGGAGGACCACAAAGGTGATCAGGAGGCTGAAGCACCTCTCCTATGACGATAGGCTGAAAGAGTTGGGGTTGTTTAGCCTGGAGAAGAGAAGGCTCTGGGGAGACCTTACAGTGGCCTTCCAGTACTTAAAGTGGACCTGAAGGAAAGATGAGGAGGGACTCTTTAACAGGGAGTGTAGTGATAGGGCAAGGCGCAACAGTTTTAAACTGAAAGAGGGTAGATTTAGATTAGATATTAGGAAGAAATTCTTTACTGTGAGGGTGGTGAGGCACTGGAACAGGTTGCCAGGGAGGTTGTGGATGCCCCATCCCTGGAATTGTTCAAGGCCAGGTTGGATGGGGCTTTGAGCAACCCGATATAGTGGAAGGTGTCCCTGCTCATGGCAGGGGGGTTGGAACTAGATGATCTTTAAGGTCCCTTCCAACCCAAACCATTCTATGATTCTATTCTATGAAGTAGAATACTTAGTAGAACTATGTAGCTATGTTCAAGGAAGCTCCTGCAAATTCATATACTGCTTTAATGGAATATTATACACCATATAGTTCAGCGACATGTTTCGGCAAACTACTAACCACTGTAACCACCAAGAAACATTATCCAAGAAGAACAGTTGAATTCTGCCAGTCCTTAATATCATGCAGCTCATTGTAGCAGGAGCAATATCCATTTCTAGGACAGCTACGCATCCTCTTTTTTCTCATTAAGGTAGCTCTGAACAACTGAGGATCCAACTTGGGCTGTGAGCATGCTAATAAATATTTCATTCAGCCTTATGCACCTTCAGATATAAAGGCAGGAATTAACAGTGTAAATACTTTAAAGCAGCTAAGACTTGAAAAAAAAAATCATTTGCTTTTCCATTAAATCTTCTATTTCACTAATACTAACAAAACCAAAGATGTCCAATTAGTAGCAAAAAATAAACATGAGAAATTAAAAGTTTCTATTTCTATCAGAATATTGAATAAGCAGTATCCACTTTTACAATTACCTATTTAAGCTTTCAGGACTACTCAGCATGGCTCCATTTTGTCATGAGTGGGCTTTTTTCCATGACAAAAGTATCCCACGTTCAGCATCTTCCCTAGTTACCTGCCTTGCTATAAAGAATTGCTGAACTAAGCTATGTACATCTAGAACATATAAAAGAGCCAATCAACAAAAGCAAACCACAAAAGAGAAGTGTGCGGAAAGACGAGATCATAATTTAAATGATGAAGTAGATTTCTTTACTTAAGAAGTCATTCTCCTTCATAATACTCCACTCATAAAAACAGAATTTAAAACACTACTACTGACAGTGTTAATGGATAAGGATAAAAATGTTATATCCAAAGCATTTCTTTTACTGTGACTCAGGTTTATGGAGAAATAAAAAGTGTAATAATCTCTTCCATTAACTCTTTTCTGTATCGTTTTTTTAAATACTGTTGAAAATGAAAACTGTAACTTTAGTGACCAAAGTCACATTGTGATACAGTTCAGCAACTGAAGAAAGACATTGTACAAGATTTTGAAGACTGTAGAATACCATGGCAAAAAGAAGAATGAGCTTACTATATGCATAGCTTTGGGTAACTGCCTGAAAACAAGATATACGTGGTTATCTCAGCATCAGGGTAGCGGGTATCAGTAACAAGGCAGAAACCCTTATCCTAAAGGGAGTGATCAAAACATCACTGTTTGGGAATGGTGTAATTTCTTGTGACATCTGTGCTAAAATTATGTTACCATGCTACAATATACACTAGATTTGTTTTAATACCTTCAAATGCTTTTCACATAAGAGAGGTTCGAAGTCTTGGAGAGACAATTTTGCCTTGTGCTGTCAAGGTCCCTTTTTTTTGAGGAACCAGAGTAATTGTGAGAATGTTTCCCTTCATTAAGTTCTGCTGTATTTTCTTAGAAAAGCTAAATGCCAATAATAAAAATAGTGGCATATGGTAGCAATGTTTTTATCTACATATTCTTGTTTCCTGCTCTTGGCTTCTTGCTTTCCATTTTATTATCCACATGCTCTCAGTGACCAAAGTGATCCATCAGCACCGTTTTAAAACGGTGAAATGATGCTCAGTGTTACCTAGGATTAAATCAGGACAGCTCTTTATCCATTTGTTTGTTACCTCCTTGTCTTGCCAGCAGTGCAGTTAGACAGACATAAAGATTTATACTGAAATCAAAATAAAAATCACTTTTCAAGATGTTAAATTATGGGGTGGCAGCTGACAAGAGAAATCATTACATACCACCTGTGTTGTATTATTCATTAATATCCAAATGCATGTACCCAGTCATCATTCAAATACTTCTATAGTAAAACTTATAATTCTTTCTTCACCACAAATCCAGGTGACATTCATGGGACAAGATCACTATCTCACTGGGAACAGAATGGAAACACTGACTTCATTCGCATATTGCTGGCTTCTATTTTGCTCTGCACTGTGACCTGCTGCCTAATCTCCCAGCGCACAGGGCCGTTGCCTATGCACGAGAAAGAAGCTGTTAGTGATGGCTCTCAGATTTAAGAATGCTGCAAATATCATTCACGCTTAAACAGTGAAGAAAGAAATGCTGTAAAACTAGGCAGCTCTCCAGCTTAGCGATAGCCTATAACAAGGCCATTTCACCACCCTTCCTGTTGAGAGCACAAAAATATGTTCATCATGAGTTTGCTAAAACTTTAAGAAACTACAAAGTTGTCCATAAACACAGTCTTTTCCAAAAAGTTATGTCCCATTAAACAATTTTATTTTTTTCAAGTCCATTTCAACAATAGATAAATCAGCTGATCATGAAATTACAGAAGAAAATTCCCATTATGATGCCTGCTAAGGATATCATGCTGGCAGAATATATGAGGAAAGCAGAGTCAATTAGCCAATGGAGACATTCTCAAGCAGTATACAGAAAGCATCAAAATATTGCCAACTACTCTAACTGGTGTAAACCCAGCACTTGCCTTTGTGCTAACCTTTAAACACACACATCAGAGGCATACCTGGTATCGAGCAGCCTCTGTGCCCTTATCAGTGCAGAAACAGCAACAGTAGCCACAATTAGAGGTGCTAAACAAGCAGCTTTATGTAGTCCTCCTGTCAATCTTGTAAGCTGTTAAAACTGAGCAATAAATGTGCTTATAAAATAGGCATATGACGTGAAGTCAAGCACATGAGAAGTACATACATGAAGAAGAAAATTAATGATACCAAAGATATGAAAAAATGTAACCTCAGGTTCATATATTTTCAATAAGCCTGTCTGGTAGCATATTGCAGTTCCCCTCTCAGTAATTAGTGTCCTATAGGCATCTGTTTCACTGCAAAAAAATGCATAAACCATGAAAAGATTAAATGTAATTATCATTATTTCCATTTCTGGGGCAAGGCCTTTTCATAAATAATTATGTCGCAGTGTAAAACTGGGGGCTTTATACAGTTGCCCTATCATTCATAATAATGAGTAGGATAATAAGCCACAAGCCAAACCTTCACATGCTCATTAGATAGAGAAGGCTAATTAGGACTTTAACCAGAAATGCCACTACGCATCATGCTTACTGAGGTAATTAAAGCACTGATGATATTGAGGTGTACATTGTCTTCCAAATCTACAAATGGCACGATGCTGACAAATTTACTTTATATAAAACCATACAGTCTTCAAATGAAGTTAGAGGAATTTACTTCTGTGTGTCAGGCCTTCACATTAAAGTCACTTCCATCTACATACTCAGTGTCAAGAAACAGCCTGATTCTCTTCTCATCCTGTTCTCAACTAGATTAACGTGCAATTCAAGGCAGTACCTTCAACGTAAAACTACTGTAACCAAGACCTCTGCCAATGTGACAAAGAGCCATCCCTACATGAAAGTCAGAAAGACCTTTCCCCTCAGCTGGAAGAGGGTATTGAATTGACTCACTGACAAGATGCTGTCTCAGAGCAGCCAATGGCATCAACTCCCATCTCCTGCTCTTTAAATTTTCAGAAGGAATAATTTCAGAAGGAATAATTTCAGAAGGAATGGCCTTTTCCTGTACTTTATGCTTGAAGGAGCTGCCTGCAAATACCAGAAAGCCTATCTTTTCATATCTCCCTTTGTGCTGGTTTTGACTGAGATAGAGTTAATTTTCTTCACAGTAGCTAGTATGGGGCTGTGTTTTGGATTTGCAGTGAAAACAGTGTTGATAATACAGAGATGTTTTCATTATTGCTGAGCAGCGCTCACACAGAGTCAAGGCCTTTTAGGCCTCTCCCCCCACCCCACCAGCGAGCAGGCTGGGGGGCACAAGAAGTTGGGAGGGGACACAGCTGGGACAGCTGAGCCCAATGACCCAAGGGATATTCCAGACCATATGACATCATGCTCAGCATATAAAGCTGGGGGAAGAACAAGGAAGGGGGGGACATTGGGAGCAATGGCATTTGTCTTCCCGAGTAACCATTAACACATGATGGAGCCCTACTTTCCTGGAGATGGCTGAACACCTGCCTGCCCATGGGAAGTAGTGAATTAATTCCTTGTTCGGCTTTGCTTTTGCATGCAGCTTTTGCTTTACCTATTAAACTGTCTTTATCTCAACCCACGAGTTTTCTCACTTTTACACTTCTGATTCTCTCCCCCATGCTACTTTGAGGGAGGTGAGTGAGCTGCTGCATGGTGCTTGGTTGCCAGATGGAGTTAAACCACAACATCCTTTGAAAAGCTACTTTTTGATCTAGCATCCTTAAAAACAATACATAAAGCAGATGACCAGATGGTGTGTTGAGAACATCGTTTACAATACTGACAAAATGATATCAGTCTCCCATTTCTTCATCTTCCTTTGTCCACCTTCTGACTCTCATCATCTTCTTCAACAGAAAGGTTATATAACATGTCTCCTTTAAAATTTCTAATTCTGTATAAAATGTAGGCCATGCCTGTAGCTCATCGGTATTGCTTCTATGCAAATAATGTGCATTAATAATAGTAAAGTCATGGCTGAGGTTAAATCTTTGTATATTTTAAGAATATTTCATTAATTTGTGAAGATAAATATTTACGCCCATATTGAAGAACAAAATGAGAAGGAATCGTTCTATCATTTAATCTCAAGGACAAGTAATAGTTTCGAAAACTATACCCAAGAACCACAAGTAAAATATTCCTACTTTCAGTTTAACCTTAAGGACTGTTTTTTGTGTTAAGAACTGAAATGCTTATCAAGAAAAAGTCTACCCCAAAAGTCCTTTTTTTTTAGAAAGACTGTTTATTCTCCAAACTTGTTAATTCTCCAAACTATGGTCTGTATTCAGTTAATGTCCTGCAAGCTTAACTTGCAGCCATTCTTAAAAGCAGAAGACACTGAAAAATAGAATAGAACCCCATTCTCCATTATAGCAACATTCTCAAAAAATGTTTGTGAGCAGATTGTGAGTTCTGTAGAAAAGAAAGTTAGACATGACAAAAGGGTATATTTGAAGGCTTTCTGAAGCATTTTAAGTCTCAGCTTTACTTTTCATTCTGAATGATTTGGTCAATTTTGCTGAAATGCATTCAGCACTCAACAAAATTATGGGTTTTTTTAAGGCATTGACAAAACGCTAAAAAACCCAAAACATATACTGACCAAAAATGGAAAAACCAAAAGAGAAACTGGAATCTGTGGCTGGTTGAGAATGTGGGAGTTTCTCAACCATGAGACCCAGAACTGGAAGAGACAGTAAACTTCAATTGTCTGCTTCTAAACAGCCCACCAAATTATATTTTCCATGAAGTGTAATAAAAGCTTTTAGACTTATTCCACCTTCATGTCCTGAGTGTGATTCACCATTGTGAAAATGATCTTGTGTGGTTTATTCTAGCAGAGGAAAATATTGGCATACATACTTTCTCTGTCAAGATTCTTCTGGTAACTTCTTTTATTCTCTTTCTTATAAAAGAGAACTTCTTTACTGACAACAACATGCTCTTCAGGAACAGTGGAGATGAAGTGGCTCTGTCTCTCTTCAGAGAGCAACTCCCACGAAATGTCATTCTTCCTCCCACAACAGAACAAAGGTTTCCAAGAAAGATGACACTTTAAATCAAACAATTTCCTAGTATACAAGTTCTACGTAATCTGAAGCAATGTTTTCTGCAGCTCAGCAACTTGGTCACATGTAGGACCAGAATAAGTGTTGGAGCAAAGATGGATCACAAGTAAACATGAACTAACAGAAAGAAGAAGCACCAGACAAAGACCAAAACAAGTTGATGACCTGTTTGTCACAACTATAGCTGATGAAGAACATTCTCTTCCTATACTATTTCCTAGTAATCTGAGATTGGCTGGGATTTCAAGAAGGGTGTTGAACAAATAAAAATTCTGGAATAGATTAGAAGTCCTAGTTTTTCAAAGACTGGGAATCCCTTTGTAAGATCTGGCTGGGATCCTCTCCATGGGTCATTTTTGCTACTGATTGATCGCTTGTTAAGTACACCTAATCCCCTCGCATTTATATTAATCTCTAGTCCTTGTTTGAAAAGAATTCTCTAGGTAGGTTCTCATTCCTCTTTATATTGCCAAATGTCTTATTACCTTTTAGCAGGTTATAATTTCCTGCTTAAAGTGTTATAACAGTGGGCATTCCAGACAGGAATGGGAAGCCAATAAACCCAATTGTCAGGCAGGGAAGGTTAAGGAGAAGACAATTTAAGATCAGTTACTGTCTTACATATTCTGTTTTCTGCCCTGGATAAGAATCTATAGGAACTGGATATTCTCGTGACTTTCAGACTACCTTCAAGATAGTGCCCTTGAGCTCATAGGGAGCAATTGTTCTAGCTTTGTCACTGTGCTATGAACACACAGCTGAAGTCAGCAGCAGCTCAACAGGTCTCTCTGATGAATGAGAGAGACAGGCAATTTAAAAATTATGAAATCTGCAGTTACAATTACCACAAAGCAACAAATGTAATTTTTTTTTTAAAAAGAGGTTCTTAGATTGAATAATGTTGTCCACTAATGTTGTCTTGATCACTCTGCTATGCTTTATTATTTAGTAAACTAGCACCAATGTCATATCTGAAGTGCATTTCACATGCTGTTAGGCATAATAATGCATATGGTATGCTTCATTTAAACAATCAGATACACCTATTACTAGTCATTTATTTTACCTTTTGTTATTGATTGCTTTTTATTTCACTGGCTGAGATAAATCAATCCAGCTGCCAACTTTCTTGCAAGATCATCAATTAGAAATTTTCAGTCAAGCAGCACATATTAGATGCTTTTTATTAGAACAACACTTTCAGTAAAAGGATTTGATATTTTCTAAAAAATCCATCCAGTATCATAGAGAGTTGTGCTAAGCTCACAGAAGTTAGAGCTGAATGTTATAGAGCAATAAGAGAACCAAGTGCTGCACAGATCACATTGAGCTGAACTTTCTTCTCCTTCCCTAGTATTTGCCTGATCACACTCTATATCCCAACATCCTTTGCCTTTGATTCATCCTACCCCTGCAATCTGTAGTTATTAGGCTGAAAGCTATCTATCAAGACCACTAGAATCTTACTGACGTACAGAAAAAAAGTGCTAAGCAAGTAAATCCCTGACCCCCAATCTAGAGTCCCAAGGCAGAATAAGAACAGAAAACTAGAGATTACATTTTGCTAAAGGTTGTTCAGAGGCTTAGTAAAAGTTCATACCCATTCCTAGACCTATTCAATTTTGTTATTTTGACCAAAGCCTCTTAAAATCAGTTTCTGTAGCGGAAATAGCTCAAGAATTTCTCACACAATGTTCCTATGTCTATCTGAAATAAAAACAATCCTTATGGAATACAATAAACTATTTTAGGGAGCTCAGACTGAAGAATCTAAACAACTTCACTCCATCTCTGTCTAATGTGGTCTGAATATAGATAACTGCAGACACCACTGAGCACAAACATCTCCCAGTACAATTTCTTCTAGCACTGGAAAATCCCCACAGCAGCAAACCAACCTTCCCATAGTGCGTATCAAGTCTTATTTCTTTCTTCCTGTTCTCCTAGTTCATTTTGCATGCTTCCTTCACATTTACGTTATCTCTTGGCTCTTTATCTATTTCATATTTTCTTGCCTTTCTTCTTACTCCAGTCATCATTATGATATCAGTTCGAAGAGGTGGATAGTAAGACTTCTGGCTCTTAATCGTCCTCACCTTATGGCATTGCTTTCTTCTTGGGATCAGGCTAGGTATTAATTAGCCTCACTCTAAAAAATACTAACTGCAATCAAGTTCCTGAAAACCTGAGTTTACAAGGTAAACAGAAAATAACCTTTGTCTGTAGTTCCATAAAGTGTGTGAGATTTTTTTAAATCTCTGTTACATTAAAAACAGACTGTGGTTTCAATCACTGCATTGAAGAGAGACTATTTTAATGTCACTGAACCTCTGTTTCATATTTTGGTCATATTAGAACTGTATTCAGGAGGCCTGTACTTGCTGTCTAACTCCCATGGGTTAATGACTCCACCACATAGCCCAAAACAAAGAGCTCTAAGTCAAAACTGAGCAATAATGGCAAACTTCAGATCCAATACTGAACTATGCCATACTTCTGATGGTGGCGGGCTGAAGTCAGTGTACCAATTAACAGTTATACCTAATTAAAGAAGTAAAGTACGCATGCCTTCTTAAATATGTGCATGTATATGCAAATCTGCAAGTATATGACTGTGGAAGATCAGCTATCTGGCCACAAGAGAAAATATTCCTTCTACCTCTCAATAAATAACAAAAATGCATTATTTCAGAATAATACTTGGTTCTGCCAATAATCCATATCATAAGTCTAGAAAATCTTTCCTCCATTAAAAACTTGTTTAATAATATTGTCATCTACTTCAGTGCTTATTAATTGAATGGAAAAGTCTCTGAGCCACAGGGCACATGAGAGATCTGATTTCTTTCTGCATTATGCATATACAGAAGCAGCTGAGAGCTGCACATTTTCCTGTTAGGGCACTCTAATGGGTTATTTAAAGAGATATGGTTAAGGCTGACACTTGTAAAATGGAACTACAGCTACCTTAAATACTGTCCCACACGTTAAAGTATGCCAGCACAACTTCCAAAGTGCTATAGACACGTTTTATATCTATGTTACCAGTATTCCTAATTTAGAGTGAGATGAAAGCAAATTCCTTTTATACATGGGCCCACGGATTTATTTAGTTTTCAAGGTGTTGGAAAAACAGAACAGAGAACAATAGAATGTTTTGGGTTTGCATTTCCTTTTTAGTTCAGATCAACTTTAAATTGTCACAAAGGAGTGAAAAAAGATTAGAGAATAAAAGTAAGTGGAATGAGCAAGAGGAATGAATTGAAAAAACCCTGAAAAGATGAGTAAAGCTTTTCATTTTGAAAGTGAGTAAAACCATATATTTATAATAGCCCTATTGATACAATATTACATTGGGGAGAACAATAACATGAGACAACATCAATGAAAATGTAATAGTGGTTCATATCCAAAGGATCTTATTCAATTAGGGCAAAATCCCATAGCCACTGAAGACAGTAGGAACTTTCCCTTGATAGACCTCAATAGCCAAAATGTCATCTTTGTCATCACCCCGAGTAGATTATCCTTTTACAAGGACACATCTGTTTTGTAGTAGAAACAACATCAAAAATCCTGTCTAGAAACAAATGAGAAGGCACAAAATTAACACCAAATATAATGAAATAGCAAGAGTTTCGGGGAAAATAAAAAAACTTGTACAGGAGAGAAAATAAAGAGTAGACATAAGTGACTGTTTTTGTTTAGTAAAATATTGCCAGATTGCTACCTAACATTTATTAGTAATAGAGATAACAGTAAGGAACTTAATTACAGCATAAGAGATTAAGATGATGAGTGTAATACACCAGCAAAAGAAAATTAACACAGTTTAGCACCAGTAAAGCTGTCTACCAAAATGCAAAGACTGAACTATTAAATATTAAGTATGGATGAAAGCTAAAATCCAATACTGCTTATAATCAAAATTTATACAGATTTTTGTCCTGAGATAGACGCAGTCTGTTGTCTATTGAGGATATCTTTTCAGTATATACCATCTAAAAGATGCAGACAAATATAAATTCCTGCTTCAGGAACCATTGAACAGGTACTAAGATACTTTAGTATTGGTATAAAAATTACTACATTCTCTGTCAGAAGCTTCATTCCTCAGTATTGTATTCATTTGCATATTGGGCTTTTTTTTTTTTTACTCCTGTGAATATATTTCTAACAGTATAACAGTAGATTTAAAAGACCTCTGTGTAATATATAAAGATGCTTATGCCCTCATGTATTTCTGTAGATATGACAAAAGCAATTAAAAAACCTACTTAAATTAGAAGATAAGTTTTAAAAATCAGTATTTCATTAAAGGTTTCATCCCTATCATAAGAAGGTTCCAATGACATTTACTGATGATGTAATGTTAGGGTGTACTGCAATATGAAAAAGATCGGGCTATTTCATTGAACAGAAATAAGATAAAATGTAATGGTACAACTCAATCAGCTGCAGGTCAACTAGAAACAAGTCCTGCCATATTCTGGGAGTTTCCTGTCCGAACAAGACTGAGCAAGGGAAGAATTGACTCTAGTAGCTTATTACAGAATGACTGCAAGCTCCTGATGTCATGCAGGATAAATAAAGATGCGTATATCATGAAGTGTAATATACAGATACATAAAGATGTACTAAGGGGTGTAAAAAAACCCCACTCCTACTTCTCTGCCCAGAATACAATCTTAGTGAGACATGCCTAATAACTTTAATTCAAACAAGTCAGATGCAAAACCAAGGCCACTTGAATAATTGAGAAAGTAAGCATGTAGCAGGAAATGAGATTTACCCTAGGTGGTTTAGAATAGGTTACGAAATCATTTGGTTGCTTTTAATAGATTGATATCCTGTAAACTCTGTAAAAGAGCAGCTTCTTACAATGAAGGACAAAGCTGGCAAAGGAACAATGTAAATTGTCCATGGATTACAAAGCTGAAAATTAGGAAAAAGATTCGAGCCTTTAGAGCAGCAAGGTTTTAAATCAGTATTCTAATCAGCATACTGGAGAAAAGAAATCTAACTAGCTTTGAGGTAAATCTCACTACATTTCTGACAAGGTTTCTATGCAGCAGCAGGGGACTTAAGAAGCTCCTTGCAATTCCCCCTTCTCTGTTGTAGCACTATTAAAAGTGCTCCCAGGATTCAAAAGGGAGCATAAGGCACGAGGAGGAAGGACGCAGACATCTCCCAATTCATGTGTCATCTACGATGCAGTTGACTATTAAAACTGCCCACTCATCAGAAAAATAACACTGTGGAAAGACTGTTCAGGTTTCTTGTGTAAATGTAGTACAGCTGCAAAACAAAACCGTTCTTCCTCTCCAGAGCAAAAATAAAAAATGATGATCTAGTGATGACACACTAGTTATTGAATTTGATTTCTTTATTAATCTCTTCCTCAAGTAAATATTATCTTTTTAAACCTAAAGTATATAAGGTCCTTATGCAAATATTTTCTTGGGTGACTGGGTGAACGAAAATGTAAGTTCTTACTAAAAACTATCCTAGAGAATGCTTAGAGATGTTGTTTAAAAGACCTTGATGATATTCAAATCAAACACATCATGCTAAACTGGTACAGATAGAAATAAACCTCACAGTGTCTTTGCTTACTAAAGATTTGGAGAAGCTGGGACACAGAAAGGATCTTGGGGACATGGACAAGAGAGAATAGTTTCAGTGAGCTGGAGAAGGGGTGTTTCTGATGACTGAGAGCACTCTGCTCTCTAAATCTTAAATGCTTAGGAGAATTTTGAATCTTGATCTTCTCCTGCAATCTAAAAGTCTTAAAACAATTACCTACATCTGGTAGGTATTTGGAGCTTTTCTAAATGGATCTAAGTCTTTCCATGATGATCCCCTTCTTTAATCATGCCCAGTCTCTTGTACATTTGACTGGTACAGTGTGTGTGTAACCTCATCTGAATTAATGCCTAAGCTTGAGAAGATGGGATGGTAGCTCATACCATGTAACTTGAGATATCTGAGGGGCCTAGACTCAAAGCTTAGATCCCTACATAATTAGCGAACATCCAGGCAGTAATCAGGTGTTCTTAAAAAGCCTTGAATCTGCATGGAGAAGTTAAAATTATTCTAAAAGTACTCTGAATCACTCTCTGGAGGATCCAGTGAAAACCTCGGCTCCAAATTCATGCACCAAGCTGATGACTCAGTCGTAGGAAAACCTCTTGCACAGCCAGCTCACTGAGAAGCCACTACAAACTGTGATAATCTCCCTTTTAGAAGCTACTATTATTGATAGACCTCAAAAACACTAAAGCATCTTGTGTTTGATCTTATTTCAAAGCTTATAAAGCATCAAGGCAAAAAGGCAAGTGCCTTTGCTATCTGGAAGCTTCTAATTATCCCTTTAATCTCTAGCAGGAATATTTCTGTTGGTTCCTCCTGTCCAGGCTTCCCTATCGTTGATGTGGAAAGACAAACATAACAATAAAGCAAAAGCTGGCACTTATTTTCAGCTTTCAAGATCTGTACTTCAGTTTCTTCTGAAATACTGTAGTTGAGTGAGTTCTTTCAGAGATCCATAGCCACAAGAGTAATCATCTGAGAAGGAAGTTAGGATGCAGTTTATCAAGGTCATTTTTGGGAAACAGAAAAATGAAGATAGATCAGTTTACAAAAGAAAATACTGTATCCTACATCTAAAATGGACACATATGCCTTTATGGTGGGTAAGTCACATTTTCAATTGGTTTTATTCAGTATTTTCTTTATACTGTAAACCCCATTACAAAAAGTAGGCAGGAAGATCTGGCTCAATAACACCCAGTAATCCTTCCTGATTACTGGTAAGTGTTGCTTTCAAACTTTCCTTCATTACCAGGCACAAGCCACAAACAACATAAGATTCATATCTCTCTCCTCCCAATGGTGTCTGAATACAAGAACTTGTCTGATTTTATAAGTGACTTTTTTCCTTATTGCTGCTCTTTGTGGAGGAGGAATGGTGATTTTGTTAGTGTGGCTACCATTTATCTGACCTTTCAAAAGTTTAAGAGAGAAATTAAGCTCAAGACATGAAGCACTATTGTAGTGGTGATGCTGAACATTTTGAACTGGATATCTTCTAGCACAGTGTATGGACAGCAGGAACATTCACTTTTGCCTGCCTTTTCCAACTACTCTATAACAATAATAACCCAATTTTCTGATCTGGGTCCTGTAAAAAGTTGGGTTGTTTTCCCCTCAGAGTACTTCTCTAAGTCTCTGGCTGACTCATCATATATTGTATGTCAGAGGCCTGCCTGTCTTCTCAAATTAACTTGAACAGGCTCCTGAAGAGATGAATGGCAAAACTGGTATTTTCCACTTGCAGAATAATTCAGGTTGTGTTATATATTTACCATCCAAAACTTTCATTTAACTTTTTTCACTACATTTAGAAACTGAAATATTTTCTTGAAAGTATGAAGAGGAAAAAATATGCATTTAAAACTTATGCCCCCAACTCGGATTTAACATGGGAAAGCTGTGAGAAGGTGTGATCCAAATAACAGTGAGCACAGGAGTGAGAGTGAGACCACTACATTTGAAAAGCCCCTTCTGCATCAGCCTTGGCTACTCACTCACACAGTAATAGCTTTTGCTTCTCTCAGAAGGGCAAGTCTAGTTGGTCCACCAGAGGGATTCATGGTTTGAACCCAACACCAGTCAGGTGTTGGACACGTAAAGGTTTAAGAAGTTACTAGACTTCACTGGAATTATTAAAGAAATTAGAACACACCTTGCTTTCAGTTGCAGCTTACTGGGAAGATAATTTTTTAGCCTACAGAAACTAAATTTTGGTGCAGCAATATGCAATATCTCCCTGCAATGCCATGCAGCAGGATCCAGTGAGAGAACACATTCGGAAATCTTCCCTTCACTGCAATGTTCTTGCTTACCCATGTTGAAAGGGAATAAAATCATCCTTGCTGGTATGAAATTGTTCATTTTTTCATTTAAAGCAATATCTTAGAAACCATCAGGAGGCCATGTATTCCATTCGTCCTATATAGTGTTTTGCATCTTCCCAAAGGCACAGGAGCGTATGCATAATTCACACGGAAGATATATTTAATAAAATGTTCAAAACATTTTGCAAACAACACATGGCAAATAAGCCTTTATTTGCTCCTTTTGTGTTATGCTCTCTTTCCCCTTGAAAATACTCTTCTCTATAATTTTTGATCCAATATTTGTGTGGTGTTATTATTGTTCTGCTACCTTTCCTAAGTAAATTACATACAAAGAATATCAGAGGATGCCTACTTGCAGCTACATTCTCAGCAAGAAAAATATGCAATGAATTCACTGCTGAGAGATTTATGTGATTCTAATCAAAAAGTGTCATAATAAAATGTTTACATTGTAAAATGAAAAATCTTAGGCTTTTCAGGGTAGCACGATGGGAAGTTTGCCACTTGGCATAGCTAAACTTTTATGACTGTTTATGAATTATTCTACTGGAAAATGAATGATGGGCTATAATAGTTTTTGTGTATATGTCACTATTCCCTACTGCACTATGATGGGACTCTTCATGTATAACAGTTAATACAGAAGAGTTGAAGCTTTTCCTGCCTCGGTAGATGCTGGAGTTTTCAGAGCCAGACACTTGGTAATGTCAATTTGTATGCATCTCATTCCAGACATTTTCCAAATTCAGGGAGACAGAAGGGGCAGAAAATAGAGTTTAAAAAGAAATATATTAGATATCTGGAGCAAAACAAACAAAAAAACCCCAGGAATGCTAAAATCCATTTTAGGACGTCTCCATATAGCTGCATCCTTTGTCCATTGCCAGTCATAAGCATAGACCAGACATTGAATGACATTCCATCTTTCCCACAGAAGTCAGGCACTTAAAAAACACAGAGGGTAGCAAATCAAAAAGTTAAAAAGAAAAAAAAAAGGAAAAAAAGTCAGTTCTGTGCTGCCACCTACTCCAGATCCTACCAGAGCAGTAGGAATGGGGCATGAAAGGGCAGGGTAACTGACCTGGGCACTCACTGCCCAGAAGCAAAAGTGTGTGTACAGCATAACTTCAAATGTCGGTGGAGTTTCTACTTCAGAGTGTGCTTTGGCTGAGTTGTGAGTCACAAATTCCTCCAGAACCACTGCCTGTCATGGCCCTTACTAACCTCTCTGTTCTGCTGGATCATTAAGCCACAGAACAGCCTGCTGTTTCATAAGATAAAGGCAAATCTTTTTTTTTTCCTAACTTCAGAGTACCACTACAGCATACAACGTAAGTAAGGTTCATTAGAAGGAACTTTTAAAAAGAAAAAATGAACAAATAAAATGAATAAACCCACTTATTTGTACAGCAAAGTGTATTTGCTGGTATAAGAAATGGTGTCTATAATCAGCTTTCCACGATAGAGATGAAAGATTGCATTATGGATGCCAGTCCATTAAGTAGTTTCATGGATCACAGACTTCCTTCATGTTGTTCCTTTGAAAAGGCAAGTTGTTGCCAGTAAGTTGTTCCTGTTGTTTTGTAATAGCTCATCAGAGCTTCTTAGATCTGCACCAAATCCAATCTAACTTACACTATTCCACTGCTGTCATTTTCCTTCCGTATTTGCAAAGTTAGTAGCTGACAGTGTTTATGAAATATTGCAAAAGTAGGGCTCGCTGAAGCTCTCCCATTCCCTTTTCTGCCTTTGTCTTACTAAAAATGGTAATCTTGGTGGTAAATTAGAAAACAAAATAATAGATAAAGAACAGTATTTTATGTGGCAGACGGATCCTGAGACACAACTGCTTGTGCCATGTCAAAATTTCCCTTTACTCTCTACAAAACAAAAAGCTAGACAAAACCTTTTCCTTTCCCAAACACAGGTAACAGCTGGATTTGTCATGCCTTCAGCCTGTGCATTCACATACTATCTATCATACAGCTGCTTCAGTGTTCCCAGCTGGTTGCTTCTCCTTAATGCTTAAATACCTAAACTTCATTACAGAGCCTAAAAAGATATAAAAGCCTGAAAAATTCAGGTCACTGCATGGTTGCAATTTCAAAGGGAAGTCTACATGTTTGTTTATTTGAAGAAATACTTAAGTAAACAGGGTTCTTTTATCATATACACGTGATAACACTCTGAATCAACAGTACTTTTACACCTTTGACATTAGTTGTTTTTATATCCTTTAATATGACAGTAATTAAAATTAATTCATGCAGATTTACCTTTAAATATACTCCATTAGCAAAGAACATTTGTCAAATCTACCTCCAGCATACAATGCCTAATGATATCCCTAAACATTAAAAGCCCTAATCTTGTAATTTATTGCTCAAAGCAGTTTACACATATTAGTCTAATAAACTGCAAGCAGTGAATTAACAGATGTCTTCTTGTACATGGAATGATTTACTATAAATTCATGCATATTTAGTAACAGTATGATACAATTAACTACAGTGGACCTGCTGAAATGAGAAGTAGCTCTGATATCATACTGAAGACGAAAGGTGTTTTGAATACTCTCTGACTCAACAGTTTTGTTAGGATGTAGAATTCCCATTTACAGTTTATGACATGCATCTGATTAGAAATCCTAACAGCCTCCATAGCAGAGTGGAACAACTGCAGACATGGGCAATTGTAATATTTACCATCCCATTATTATTTAATATATTTATTCAATAAAACCCAGCACTACCATATTAGGCACATTGCCATTTAGATTGTAAAAAAATTTCTGAGGCTATAAACAAATCCCAATGCTCACATCAAGTCAAGTGTTAAAAAATAACAAATGCAGCTACGGATATTAATAAGTCCAGGCCTATGCACAAAATTATCAGGCCAATATTCATGTTAAATATAATATCTTGACTCAGTAGCCATTAACTACTAGGTTTGATTTATATCCTTGATATGCTCAAGGTTCCTACTGTGTATTTCCAAACTCAGTCCTTGAGGATTAATGAATAAGCAGTACTGAGAATGCAGAAAATTCATAGCCTTTGATAGATATAAGACTAAAATATTGTAACATAGAATTAAAAATACTTAATAAATAACCGCTAATGCCTGTCATTAAGACAAAGAATGCATACAGATATACACGGTAAGGAAAAGTGAATCAACAGTAATCACAGTCCAGAAATCAGCAGCTCTTAAATTTTCAAGGTGACTGAAGAGACCCAGCAGGCGTTCTGGTTGGCGTTATGTCATTGGATCTTAGTATTTAAAGGGTCTCTATTTATATCCTTTACCTCCACACACCTCGAGGTGGTTAGGGAAAATACATAACTGCATTGGCTGACTTGGTAATTAAGGAAAATGTCACAGATACAATTCCTTTATGAAGAACTTAAGGTATCTGAGGTCTTGAATTGAGAATCTGTGGCAACCAGCCAGATCTCAGCAGATCTGAACTAGGAATGGCTTTTAAGCACAGATAGGTTAAGCAAGGTAAAAACTGATTAGCCCAATCAATAAAAACCCAATGGGATCTTATGTAGCATCACTGAACTTAGAGGCTTCTGGACTTGGTTTGCTCCTGGATGACAAAAAAAAGAGGAGAGGACTGGTTCGCTAAAATTCCTGTTATTGAGGTCATCACTTATATGCAGTGATCATGTCATTGACAGTTGGATAAATGGATAAAGGTTAATACTTGATAGTACATAAATAATATCATCACAGATGCAACTGCTGCATCTTCAACAAAAATGTTTTACATCACTGAATGAGATTTTCCTCTCAGTTTTACCAATGGGAATTTGCAACTAAATTATGTGAAGAAGGATCTAAGCCAACTTTATTTCTATCTCCTCCTATTGTGTGACTGTTTTATAAGTGACTTGATTACTGTAGTGTTCAGCACTTCTCATTTCTAAATGGTTCTGATAGTTCAATACAGGAAGTTATAACAAGTTATATTAAATGTGGGTAGAGAGCAAGGAGCAGTGTCTTCAGGTTAATTGCTCTTGCTTTTAGGTGGCTGATGAGACAAAATAATCTATAACCTCTTCCAACTTATCAGCTTCACAAAAGAGAAGGGCTACTGTCACAGATCTGTAAAGTTCTTTCTCCCCTGATCAGGATTTTAGGCCTGATAAACATTTTGGTCTGTTGTGTTTCTCATCTGGTTATTTTGCATTAATCACCCTGCCTAATATATGAAACATTGGACAGTATGATGAAAAATACTTGAAACCAGGCCTTCACAGCACTGGGATTTTTATTATGTACTGATTATATAATGATTAGATTTGCCATGTTATTTTTGGAAATAACTCCAAAGTGTTATAAATATTATATCATTTTTTAAATCACAAACACTTAAGAAATGCAGAAGGCTATTAGCTTCATTGCAGCCCCTTAAACTGCTGTGAAATGAGCTCTAAATGTGCTATAAAGTGATTTCAACAATTTATAAGCCTCCCCTGATTAGCCTTGAGCAAGATATAAATGTTACAGAAAACCATTGTTGCAGAACAGATAGTTATTCACTTTAGGGATGGGTGATCCTTTAGTGGTTTGCATTGAAAACTAAATAATATAGGTTTGTTCCTTTGCTGTTCCATTTCCAGCTAATTTCCACACAGTCGCCAGAATTTGCAGTTTACCTTATAGTTTCAGAAAACAAGAGGGTTTTTACCTTTATTCTGCATGTCCTTTCCCTGAGCTCTAGTGACACCTCCCAGCCGTCTCCGAGCAGCACCCTTCTCCCTTATTTCCATAGGCACTATTTTTTTCCTGAGGTACTTAAATGAAACTACTATCACATTTGAACATCTTCTAATATCCTCAAGGAAAACAACTACACCTTTTTAAGGTACAATATCCCAAAATGTGATCAATACTCTCAAGTTGTCCAAGGTAGTACTTAAGTGTTTTGAAGTAGCTCCTGACAGGAAGAATTAAAGTTCTGAGCACTGAAACATCCTTATTGCAAGTAGCTTATGGAGAAAACATAGGAAAAGCACATAAAGACGATCTCTTTTTTCTTAGCAAATGTACGTATACATCATGGCCAAGAGTAGCATGGATTTTTAACCTTCATTTTTTGATACCCTTAGTTTTTATGTCTTTAAAACACATCTGAGAACGTAAAAGTGTATTTTCCTGATAGGCTGGATATGAAAGGAATCATTTACAGAGGTTCAAAGTCATTTATCCAGCACCATTTATGAAAGCAATTTATTAGAGGCCTGGCTGACTGCCTTGATCTACCATCCCCCGTTCAAACCACTCACTCCTATCACAGTATAACAAGCCACTGATCAATACAGAGAATCATCTCTGAATACAAGTTAACTTTTTTCCCCATCAGTAAGCAACCTTCCCCCTCCCTCCCCTGAAGCACACCAAAGCCAATCAATTTACAGTGTTTACTTCATCCGTTTGCATTCTACAAAGTGCTGCAGTCTGATGCTTTAGAGGAGGCAGGACTTCTGCACAACAATCTGTTACCTAGCATTTGCATATTTCCATCAAGAAGCCCAAATAGAAATGTTTTGCCTCCATCTACATCTTACATCCACTCAGGACTATGGCTGCATGGGAGATAAAACACACAAGAATATAAACCACTCCACGTTGTTAAAGCTGTAGAAATTAAACTGTAATTTATTTTTATATCTATCTATGCACAAATACTGTATTATCCATAATAATAAAGGAGAGCTGTCTGTGCATGACAATGTGGAAGTTCCTTTTACAGACAAATCTGAATTACTTTTATTTAGGATTCTGAAGTTTTTTTCAGGTATTCTGAATGGTTTGATTTTTTCAGGTTTTGGTGTGGGTTTTGTTTTTTTGTTTTAGCTTAGTTCTTTTGTCTAAACATACCCTCCTTCATCCTTTAAAATCCCAGGCAGAAGTGGGAGGACTACAGTCAGGGTAAGACAAAAATATTGACCCAAACTAACAGTGCCAGAAATCTCTAGAGAAACATTCCTTAAGATTCTAAGTCCAAATATGCCATTTTGAAAGTTGTGTGTATGCCCTGGGTAAGCTTGTAAACTTTTGGATACTCACACAAACTAAATTAACCCCTGAACCTTTTGTGATACATCTGTAGTAATTACGAAGGGAATTGTTACAAGAATTTATGAGAGCACAGTTCATAAATCCTATTAACCTCTTAATCAAAGATCACTTCAAAAATTCCATGCCACTGGATCTGTTACAGATTTTTTTTTTTATGTCCCCTGCCTGGCACTGCCAAAATTTCTATTTTCTACTCAGTTAATACCACTTGAAAGATCTGTTCACAAGATTCCCAAAGAATAAGCATGTCTGAGAGTTTGAAATGTTGTGCTCTCCTAAAAATGAAAAGGGAATTTTGAATACTAACTTCTGTTTACATTTCTTTTTAAAATAGATGCATTTAAAAGTAGATGAAAAATTAAATTATTAAAATTAAATTAATAATATGAGACCAATGATTAGTATCTGCAAGTAACAAGCTTAAACATAAAACATCCAGATTGAATGAAATTTGATATTTGAACTTCACTAGACTCTCATGCAGCTTCTGATATTAGGTGACCCATTCTTGCTTGTGAAGCCACATAAAGATGTTACACAGTAAGAACAGAGCTTGCTGGGGGAGGGCCATCTTTACAGTTTATACTGAAGTGCAAAAGTACAAATTTAAATATTAAGATAATGGTCAACAGATAAATACTAACAATTATAATTCATTTCAGATTTTAACTTATTCCAAGAACACACATGCTTGGATTTAAAGTGCTGTTTGACAGTCACGGTGTCATTCACCTTTGACAACTGATCTGCTCTCTAACCATCTCTATAACATTAAAAGGTTTTTCAGTGAGAGCTACTACACTGCTACCTCAAACAATGAAGCAACCTGAACAGGAGTGCTATCTTCTGTTTCTTCACCACAAAAATTATAATTAAAAAAAAGAAAGAAAAAAACCCATAAGTTTTGCGTGAATAGTATTCAGTACAGAAATCTGAGTTCCAATTTATTCTCACACACCAGTTCAGAAGTAAACATTCCCACCTCTCCATTTCAACTTCTTTTCTACATTTACTGGATTCCAAGATATTTCTAGGATTGATTTTTTTTTTTTTTTTTTTGGATGAACACCTAGGACAGACGCTCAATACCTCAGGCTACAGTGACTGTGCTATGCCAGGCTAGACAGCAGATGAAAAACAAGTAAGAGAATTAAGAACAGGAAGTACATGCTGTAAACTCTGACCAAGACTTCTATGAACCTCAGGTTGTTTTTGTACATAAAATCTACTTGAGACACTTTTGTATACATGTAAAACATCACCATTTCAGCATTTTCTTCTAATCTCTGGAAAGCTATGGCTGTAAGGTCTCAAATACCTCAAAAAAAGTTAATTTTCATTTCACAGACAGTTTTCTGCGTTATTTTATGGTACAGCAGAAGGGTTTTACCGTCACTTCCTCTGGATGACCTGCCAAATTTTCTGTTACTCCCCTTCTTGTAAATTTCCTGGCAATCTCCAACTTACCCTGGTAAAAGTTCATAAGGCAAACTCATGAATTTCCATTTTCCACACGCAACTGTACTCAACCAACATCTAAACAACCTGAAAGCCTATTACTATTCCCGAAATTAGACACTTTGGTCAATAATTATAATATGAAGTACACATCTCTAGGAAAACTATAAAGTCTAACTGTATGTCACAACCCATTACACAGAACATTGCTCTACAAGAATGCAAAATGCCAACACTGCCTTCTCATTTTAAATGCATGTATTATACTAGTATTGCCTCATCTTCAGAGCCTTTCAGGCCAAAAACTCAGCACCAATTACCATGGATCAAGCTTTCAGAATTATCATTTACAGCATAAGCTATCCACAAAGCAAAGAGTAAACTTAAAATGGTTTTGAATAATAATTTGTTATAGCTTTAACAAAAGGACATAGTCAAGCATTAAAAATGGCTGGACTTATCAGCAGGAACTTTAAAAAAAATCTTTAAAATTTTAGGAAAGCTTTTCGATCATTGCTCATGGAAATTATCCCAGAATAGACCTTACAAGATGTCGAAGTTTCCCAGAACTGAAAATCCAGATAGAAGTCTGGTATATCTGAACTCTAACTCAGCTCCTCAGACATACAATTTCTGAGTGTAATTTTCTGGGAAGAAATGAAAGGGTTGCCCAGCTTAATATCATTTACTAATTTTTCTGTCATGAATAAAAAGCCAGGTTCATTATTTAAGTTTAAGGAAAAAGACAGTGTGGGTGGTCCATTACAAAATTTTTATGCTTTGCTGAACAATTTTTGAGGACAGAACATGAAAGGAGAATTTAGATCAATAGAAACAATGTGAAAGACAAACAGAAGATATGTGGAATGAAGTGGTTGACATTCTTGAAAGAGTAAAACAGTAAGCTTCAAATTAAAATTAATCCAGCTTGAAATCTTGTATTAGATGAAACAGATAAAAGCACCATGCCAGAAGAACCAATGACCCTGGCAGCCAAAGAATAGCTGTGGGATGAACGCTATACCGCAAAGCACAACAGTACTGATTTAAAGATTATTAACACAATTTTCTGTTATTTATTAGATGCTTATTGCTAGGAAGCAGTGAAGGAGGATTCTTCAATAGGAAGAAGGAATGTCTGCAATACATTCATTTATGCAAATATAAGCTCCCAATATAATGCTGTAAGAAAGCAAGACTAACATGACCTAGAATTTGTCAATCAAAACATTTGCAATAGGGAAGTTGCTCATTAGTGGCAAGAATAGAAAACCAGCATTTAAGAGCCTGCCTCTCCATGGCACTGCTGTGAAGCTGGGATATCACTTGAGGTGTTGTACTTAACTTGTTCCTGCCTCTGTGTTTCTGATCACATCCTTAGTTGTAAGCAAAGTTAGGCAGAGATTCTTATTCTGTGTTTGCATGGTTCCTCACTCAAAACCTGACTTTGTCTTGATTTCAGATTTCGTAACTGTACACTGCTTCCCCGTGTCAGAGACGCTGGTAGGGTCCTTAACTATCAGCTTGAGGGTTGTGGATACTAAACTTCCTGATGACATGCAATCTCTTAAAGTATATAACCCTGCAAACTTACCGTTTTATTTGTCCCAGACATCCTCTTTATATCTTTTGATGAAGTAAAAAGGCTCAGCAAATGGAACCAAAAAGCACTGACAGCCATCAAGGCTGTTTCTCTCATGTCACATATTTTCTCCCCAAATGCACATTCAGTATTTGGAAAGTAATATATTTATGCAAATATTTTTGCTAAAAGCAGCCCTATGGACTTTTGGTCTTATGAAGTCATGGAGAAAAAGTTAGTGGTTAAGCAAATTTTTTATTTCAGTTTGTTTAATACAAAAAGTTGGAAAATTGTAAATGACAGAACAAATATTACTTACGAGTGGGGAATGTTTCCTATTTGTCAAACATCTGGCTGGTCAGAATAGACATGCCATACACCAGTTAATGGTGTCTGTTCACAAACGTAGTGTTATCTAGTGGTCTAGTGTGTGACTAATAAGACTCATTCTAGACTCTTTGCTTTACACTTTAGCCTGCATTATTGCAAGCTGCAAAATTTGAACCTGTGCAAGTAAAAAATTACAATGTCCCTGTGATATAAATTTGCTGATTTTCTGGTCTCCTCTTTCCTTGGAGTCATTCTGGTTTAGACTAATGTATACCACAGATAGTGATCCAGTACAATCACTGCAGCTATTCATTTCTTTATCTACGATTTCTCTTCTGATACTCAGTTCCATTTATCACTTCCCAAAGATGAGCATCCTAAGATTTCCAGGGGTAGCAAGAAAAGGTACATTTAGAAGTCATTGTATTGCAATTGAATACATAATTTTACACCATCACGCCCCCCCCCAAATCTGTTCTAACATTAATCCCTAAAAGTTACAAACCATAATGCTCGTTTTTCTCTTTTTTTGGTTGTTTTTGTTTGGTTTTAATTACATTAATAACAATGGGAAACATTATTTTTTTCCTTTAGAAAGCTCCAAATTATTTTTCAGGCATTAATGTGATGGCTTTAACTATAGAAATACAAGCAGGGGTTTTCAGTTTTTATTTTTGTGGTGTGAATTTTGCAATGAGTAGGTGATAAACTATACCACACAAAAATATGAGTGCAGAAAAGTAATGGCCCATTGCTAAAGGCAGACAAAAAATAATAATCAATACTTGTACTTAAAGGCAGAAAAGGAAATTTCAATCATTCAGTAAAAAAAGACGTGCCTTTTGGCAACAGGTGCAAGCCTTATGACACTTGCTGCTCTTTATAGTTATTTGGATTAGGCCGGTGGTTTTCCAGTTCATTTCAGAGGTCATGATACCTGTAACGACTATGCTAACAATATTGCACATTTTCATTAGTATTTGCTAGTGTTCCCAGCATAATTTTCCTTCGCCAGGGCAATACACCCCCCCCAAAAAAATTTGGTTTTGATGTTAGAAGTGCTAAATTTAATATCTTTGTTATGTTCATATGTTATTAAGATTTAATCAAACACTGCTATAGTTTGCCATGTGAATTCTGTTCTAGGCTAATTTACTGTTACTTTATGAGTAGTTCTTCTTGTGCTCTTACAAGCTGTATTATAAAGATATGAGTATCTACCTGTTACAGATAGCACTGTGAAGCTTAATGAACCAGTATTCCTAACAGTCCTGTGTTTGGTATATGAAAAATTAATAGAAATTACAATCTATTTTTGAAGTCAGCTACAAACAAAGCTACTACTCCCCAAATCTAAAGAAAGTGCTAATGCTTCCACAGCTGGAAAGAATGATGTACAATGATTCTGGGACACACAAGTTGGACAGGTTTGAGATGATCTGTCAGAGCCCTCACTTCACTCCTGTCTTTTCTGTGACCTCATACAAATTGCAGAGTTTTGAGTTATTTGGTCATTAATACCTCAAAAAGATGAATCAGAATTCTCTCTGTTTGTAGTATATTGCTGTGAAAGTGAAAAGCAGGAAATGCAGAAAAAGGCCTCATCCAAGACTGGCTGAACAAGGTGAAGATGTTTGTTTCATAGAAACACTTCCACTAATCAAGTCTATTCTAGCAACATGGGGCTTCAGTCAGGCCCAACGAGGCATATGGACAGTAATTAAATTACTCTCTTTGGCAATAAAAGACACCACTGAGTCTTTCCAGCCAATCTGAGTCTCTAATTATGTATGAAGGTTTTCCTAGCGCAGTTTGACATTCAGTGTCTTTCAAGTCAACTAGGAATTAAAAATGACCTTGCACAACACAAGCTCGCATTTAAAACTTTTCTGTTTAGAGAGTCTTCTCTGAGGGTTTTCTGAGAAATCCCTTTAGTTGTCAGGTTTTGAAAGAAACAAAAGTATCTTTGCTTGTTTTTGAATAAACCAAATACACAAAATTTAGGCTAGATTAGGTTAGTCTTCACATCTGTCTGAATGTCTGAGAGTTTATTGATATTACTCTGAATTTACACATCTTTTAAAAATAAATTTACTCCTTAAATCCTATCCCTATATTTGGTCTGAATATTACGGCTGTCATTGAAATAGCCTCAGAATCCACACATATCTCCCAACTAGATTACTTTTTACCTCATCTGATATCAATAAATTCTCTGACGAGTATACAGTATATAGCATTATGGCCAATTTCAATGTAGCTAACATTTAATTACTAGCTCATTCATCCTGCCTTATACTATCTACAACTCCTTATATGTTACTGTAGACCATTTAATATCCTGATTTATACTCCATGTGAGTACACAGACACCAACTCTTGAGGGTTTGTGGTGGATTTTAGATGAGCTGTGCTTCTTCCCAAAACTCTGCTGCTAGTGTCCTGCTATGGACAATACATGATGGAAGTTTTGGAAGCATACAGCAGCTAGTTATTGACTCTTAAACTTTTCTTTACTGAGAAGAGAAAAAAGTCTGCATGAATGAGGCCAGCCTGTTGACTAAACAAAATTGCTTTACCTATGGGGCAGACCTTGAGGGAATTGACTCATATGGCTACAGGGTAAAAGGTACATAATTATAGTCTCTTCCAGCCCCATTTCAGTGTAAATATGCAGAGCAGAAACCTTTGCCAGCCGATAGCATGCATCTCTACAAATTACTCACCGTTAATTATAATGCTTTCTGCTCAGCTGTTTCCATTCTTATCATGCCTATGTTTCAGCCTTATGTGTATTTCTTGTCAGCAGAGCTGCTGTTAATACATAAACTGAAGCTGTGCTCTCCATTACTGTAACAGCAATACTATGAAAGACAAATGTCTGAATACAATCTATTCTCAAGTTATTCTCCATCTTTTAGATCTAGAAAAAGCAAGGTCAAATAAAGCTCTGTTGAAAAAATACAGACAAATCACTGCTTGCCCAAGGGAAAAAAGAAAACTAATACTTGAGAAGAGCTGTCCTCAAACTAGTATTAAGGAAGGACATAAAGCAAAGTAAAAAGGAATAAAAAATAATTCCTCTGAGACCACATGAATTGGCAAGGCAAGATAACCTTCTTTTCCTGCTGCAGTGTTACTTGGTAGATCAGACAGTCAAAACATGATTTGACTCTGTGCTAGTCCAAAATATCTGAAAACCATTTTTAATCAAAACCTAAATGGGTCTAACATGCTTTACCTCAGGTTTCCAGGACTCAACTCATTAACGTGATACTATTAAAATTCATTATAATTCACTATTGCCACAAACCTCTGATAGAAATACAGATTTAGATTCATGGCTGGATTGAAACTGGGAGAAGGCTGTTCAGCTTTTGAAGTTGAAATTCAGGAATTCGTAGGACAGAAGATTAAAAAAGCATATTGAAACAGGAAATGGGAGATTAGAACACCATTGCTTCTGGATCTATCCTGATTTTTTTCAGTTTCTTCCTCTGTATGACTAAGAACATGGAGGGCCAGGGTGTGCATATCTCTCTCTCATACAAAATCTCTCCATGACAATTGATCCAAAATAAGTAATCTCACTCACTGAATTTCTGTGGTCTAATACAAAAATGGTGTTAAACTCAAATTCCTTAAAAATACCTGCAAGATGATCTCATTCGCAGGTGCTTATCAGGATTTTTTATCTCAGTTCTAATCTGGAGTTATTCAGCATAGTTTAGTTGTTGGCATTCATAAAATTGGAAAATGAATCCATTCAAATCTTTTAACAAGTTCAGTAACGTATCGTGCATGACCCCAGTATGTCACAGTTGACAGTCTACAGCCAAACTCTTATAGACTGAATCTTTTTCTCACATAGACACATTTTTCTGTCATTTAAATATTTATCTTTTCCATTGACAGAAACTACCATGACCATCAACTCTGTTAGCAACCGAAAAGGCTTTTTAGAGATACAAAAATAAAATTACTAAATCATGAGCAGAAAAATATGGACATGTAACAATATGGATAATCCTTGTCTCTATTTGTGCTTTATAAAGCTTTTCTTTAGTACAGGAAGTCCAGTCAAACTATAAAGACACTTTCTAGGAAAATTTCCCATTTACTTTAAACTAGTTAATGATAGCATGCACACATCTACTCACATGTATTTGGGTGTCTATATGTATACATTTTTTATATATGCTTATTTTAAACATCCTACCTAAACAAGAAAAATATTCAATGACTTGGCCCACCTGTGCTATTTCTAGGCCAAAACCGCAATTTACCATGGATTAGTTTCTTTTATAAACATCTCTTCATGTATCAATCTCCATCACTGTTTAGGGAAGCGGTGACGTATGGTAGGGAAGATCCTGGTCCTGGGAGTTTCATTCATAAGCTCTTATTGCTTCAGGCTCTAGATTAAATGAACAGTTTGATGAATGCTCATGAAGATGTGTTAAACAGGAAAATGATTGAGCATTCCTTTAACGTGGGCGCAGAAATCTTCATCTTTCGGAGTTCTTTAGAACAAGAGAGATCATATTATTGTATTTGCTCTTCACATGACTAAAATCAGACCCCATAAATAAGATCCATCCTCAGAAGGCATATAGAGTAAGAGGTCGGGAGGAATGATAAACACAAGGACAGAAAGATTAAGTGAAAGGTTCGATAGAAAGCTGCAAGATTTGCCACTGAAATAATTGTTTATTTTGGCAGATTAAGTATTCCTTTTTGCTGTTCCTTGCACATGTTTTAAGTTGTCTTTGTAAAATATTTTACACTCTGTCAGATTCCTAGGATTTCTGCAGCCCTGCTCCCTTCCTCCTGTATCAAAATCTAACCCAGAGATGAATGAGAGCCAGCAGCCAATCTGTTTCCAAACATGCATGACTGGGAGAACATATGCGTGCAAGAGAAATGTTAGGTTGTACTTAAAGTTCCCATTACTGACTGACTAAGAGCCTTACAGCAGCTCCCAGTTCAATCTCTTGAAAAAACTTCAAGTGATCCAGGGATACCACAGCCACCCTGTAGTGGCTTCTGACACAGTTTTAAAGTAAAATAGCCTCTTCACGTTACGGCTGCTGACATGAGCTTGGAGGAACCGTAATACCCCTTGATGGAAAAAAATCCACTCTTACACTAATGTTTAAGTATCATTTTTTTTGCTTCTGTTTTTCTGAGGCTGGAAATGTTTTAAAAACCTACATAAAAGGAGTTGCAATCCCAAATATATAGAAGCCCAACAGAAGAAAGAGAAAGCAAGCAGCACGTGGTTGCAGGAAGTCACCAGGAAAATGAAAACAGAAGATCTAATATGACACGTGAAATCAAAGGTCTTGTTTCTTTGGCATGGATACATCACTATAGCGACAATCTAACCTGGCATCTGTGGACGTAACACCCTATGACAGATGCTCCAAGAAAGTTTCTCTCAAAATACTGATCCCCACGGCAGGTTCCTGAGACAAAAATTTTGGAGGGGGAGGATGTTAGAAAATTGTGACAGTAACAAGATTGCACATCTTTTAGCACCGAAATAAAATACTGTCAGCAGGTCAGCGTCAGGGATTGTTAAATACAAAATATCAGCTGATTTGCTATTAAATTTGAGTGCTGTTGACAGCTACTTATGCAGCTGAGGGCTGGAAAAGAAGGATGTTAAGTTTTCAAAGGTAGAGGATGAGAGAACCTATGTAATAAAATGCAAATTTTTCCTGACATTAATCATGAAGTATCTTCTGATGGAGAAGCCTTAGAGTGGATTTGGTTGCCTCCTTAATTTACTGACAGAACTGGTTTAAGCAATCTAAGACTCATAGGAAGCATGTACTGTATATGACCCAGACATAAGGAAAACTTGAAAGTTGCTTAGCTGCTTTCTCCAGTGCTCACTCTACAATTTCTAATTAGGAGGACAAGAAATAGCATTTTGCAAATATTGGTTGTTAGACTGGGACCCTACTTGTAACTAAAAGTTCTCATTCTCTTTCCATTTGAATCTTCCCAGGGTATGTGCTGTTTCCTTTGGCAAATGAACAAAACAATTTTCAAAACCTGAAGACAAGTGCTATAGGTGTTCCACGGCACCATGGGTCAGAACCACTTCAATATAAATCTTCAGCAACCAAAGAGAGGGTTGCTCTGTTATAGCATATGAATTACTGCTATGAGACATATGATTTTAAAGCCCATTTTACAAAAGCAGCTGGTATTTCATGATTATTTTTTTTAATTTGAGGGGAAAAAATGACATTCTGTGACAATAAAATTTGTCATTTTGATATTCTGAACAAGTTTTATATTACTTGTATCAAAGTATTTTTCCTTTTGCCTTTACAAATTTTAATTGAAATTATTTTTTAGGCATTTGAGATAAACAAACATTAGGAATTATAAAGAAAGCCAAGTTCACTTAATATATATTCAAGCATAGTGACTTTGATAGCACAAGTCTTTTGTAGCCTTCAGTACAGTTAACACCACCTTTCATTCATACATAGAATATGTTTGATCATATACCAGCAAGTCAGAATCTTTAATAAGCAAATGCTAGAGTAACAGTTTAGAGCAGCAGTTGCACAAGTTTAGGTTCCAGTAGTTATTCAGCTGTGAAGAGCTTTATTTCCTTGATTCTGCTCATTTCTACAATAGCCAATATTACAGATCAACAGCAGTTCAGAAGTACTGTGCCTGCTACTGTATTTGTTCTTGTGTGAAAATTTCTCCATGTGAATCTCCTTAATGAGAATTTCCTTTGGATTATTACTGTTTTCTTGCCCCAGTTTGTTATGATTATCAAACATATTTTAATTTCTGTCTCTTTTTTCTTGTGACACTTAAATATTTATTGAACAGACTACTACATTAAAAAAAAATTTAATTCCACTGGGCTTGTTCTAAAACATACCCCACCATTTCTTAGCAGAACTTAAACTAATATTTCATATTAAACTGAGTTTCAAGTTCTTACCTCTAGTGCTCATTAAAAAGAGGAAAACGATTCTATGATCTACTAAATAAACTCATGGAAAAATAACATGAAGCAACATCCTAGCATTAAAGCACAATTACTTCAGAGAAACTTCATTGAAAAAATATTTTGCATTTCATCTAAATATATAGCTTAATTAAAGAATAGCAAAGATTTTTTTATATTGTCCTGTGATACACTGAAGAAACTGCTCATGTAGTGTGTTTGATATCTCTAAGCAGCTAAACAGTGAAGTTTAAGAGAGCTTAGTGATATATTTTTACAGCAAGCCATTTTATTTCCATTTTACTAAATTATGTACTGGGAAGGAGTATGGAAGGAGAAAATGATTTAACTTAGATGTCAGGTAAAAGTTAATTCAATACTATAGGACACATTATAAGGGTTTGTAGACTATTTATTCTAGGAAAAAATCCTGAATTTCTTCATTGTATGTTCACATTCCAGGTAGTGAAGGATTTAAAACATTTTGTGTTTTATATGGTAAAAACCAGTAGACTTTCTAGATCTTTTCTACTCTGACTAAGAAGAGAAAACATTAAACATGTTTCCAAACACGATGGTGAGTTAAAACAGGTTAAAATGGGTGTCAGTTCCGGGCAAAAATCTTGGTGAGCTGGAATCGATGCAGCTCACCAAGGTTTACAGCAAGGCAAGCTTTCACTAGGGAGCAAACAAAAACATAACTAATTTTGTGCTATAAAGAACCCAATGGTGCTGTCTTACAAATGAGACACTGAAAAAAGACCATTTACCATTAAAGGAATAAGGCCTATAAAAATTCTCAGAAGTTTTAGTACTATCCTTCCGTATCAACTAAGATAATCTGTGTCCTAGTGGACAAATTGCTCAGGGGTACTGAAGAACTTTTCTCTTCTTATTAACCTTTAATCTCCAACCTAGATGCATTCACAGACTTTTTATAGCCATTTCTGCTGTTGCCATTTTACACCTTAAACTGCTGTCCCTGTGTTCAGGGTTCATTGCCTTCACACATCTATAGATGTCAGGTCATAAGATTTTCCTCTGGTCAGAAACATTATTCTACCCCTCCTTAACACCAAAATACAAAAAATTACATTTAGAAGCAGTCTGTACTGGAATAATTTATCATAAAATTTATGATAAACAATAATTTTATTAGGCAATGTGCCCTTTTTCTCTGATCAGATGCATTTTCATTTACACATTTGAAAAGATGCCAAACACAAGGTAAGCTAAAGAAATAGCTTCATGCAAACATACTATTTCATATCTTGTAGTTTGAAGTACTACAAAATTCTCTGGTTGAACATCTTTTCTTTTGGCAAGAATGAACATCTATCAAAATAGCCACTTGCCCTTTTCTAGCATTTGGAAACTATTACTTTTCACACCAATTTTTCCTTCATTTCAGAAGTGTTAAACAGTGTTCATGACATTCAAGTAAATTTCCTGTGAATCCAGCACAGGTAGCACTTTAATCTCCGCAGAGAAAAGTTACATTAAGTGAGAAGAGGAGGAAACTAGCTAGGGTGCTCGTCTGGAGACTCTGCCAGGGAAAGAAACATGGAAACCAAGAGTGAAAACTGCCTGGACATCAAGAAGGAAGTTTGGCTGAGGACTGCTCCGTAGATGCTCAGCATCATGGCAATCAATTAACCTGTGATGAATATTTTGAAGCATTCTCCTTGTGACAACAGTTACATAGCCTCATGTCAAATGTGCACATCTATATACATACTACAAGCGAGTAGCTGAGTTTTTTTAATAAGATCATAATCATCTTGCCAATGCCTAATGAAAGAAGAGACCTTCAATAAAGAACTTTTAAAGCTATGCAAAAAAAAAAAAATAATTTCTCTAAGTCATTCAAGCAGAATTCCCATTAACTCCTTAGGCATTTCTAAGTTCGATCCAACTTCCACGTACTTTGGCTTAAGCCAAGAGAAAATCATAAAAGCAAAACATTCAAAAAAGAAAACAAGTCTAAACATACATGCCACAAAGCTCCTGAGCACTCTCAGTTTTGAAGTACCCAAACTTGTGTTCTTACCACCTGGTCTATCCCACCATAAGCTCATCCACATAGCTGGAAGTTTTCTACTATAACGTTTTTGTAATGCAGTACTATACTATGCCTAAACTGCATTGCCTCCCATCAAGCAAGAGGAAAAAAAAAAAAAATCTTCCTAACAAATCAGCTTTTCTAACCACTTCAAGGTATTAGTTCTGATGACTGACTATATCTGCATGAAAATTCCTTTCACCTCCTATTATTTGTTATAAATTTTTGTTACTTCTGTGTTGCATTCTTGGAGTTTCCTAACACTGCATTTGGCAAGAGCTCTGGGAGGCCTATGGGGGCTGCAAACCCAGGCTTACAGAACTACCTAACAAGAACTAATAACAAGCTGCTATCACCAGACCCCTTATATGCCTGAACACTTAGAGAGGTTTCTGGACATGGATTACATTAACATGTTCAGGTTCCTCACTGAATAGAGAGGTGAAGAAAAAAAACCGTTACAACATCTACAGGCAGAGATGGGTATATTAAAAACAGTCATGTCTTAAAAAGTCCCTAATGCTGCACAGATTGTATGTGGAGGGTTGTAGGGTGCAGGAAGGAGGAGAATATTTCATTACCTTTGACTCCCAGAACTAACTTTCATTACCATACAATTAAAAGAGCCACACCTGTTCAACACCTGAGTCTACTCTATAGACTTGTTAGAGCCACGCAACACAAGGCAGAGTGAGCCTTCCCTCTAATAAGTGAAATGTCTTCCACACTGACACATTTTTCTCAGAGGGTCAAATCTCAGAGTTTGGTGAACAAGCTTTAAACAAAGAAACTCTTACTTGTGGATAAAGCATATTGGAGTAAGTTGAACTGCATGGATAGTCAAACATTTGTATTTCCTACGGAAGATCACAAGCTGTCTGGGTAGTTCCTAACAGAGTCATATGGACACATCTTGGATTTCAAGAAGAGTGACCTGTGAGAGGCCCTCAGAAATGTGGTGTATTCCAAGTGCACTGAGACTGCTAAGTTAAACAGAAGATTTTAAGTAGAATGAAATACAATAGAAGCAATCCTCATAAACTATTTACTACCCAAACATCCAGTTCTGATCAGACAAATTCACCAGGCAATTACTGTTATTTTAAATGGAAAGTTTTCTTTGTATTTTATTTTTAGAAATGCCACCAATTAAAAAAATTTCACATATTTAAATAAAATTAATAAGGAGCATATTACTTTCTATTGCTACAGAAAGTAAAACTCATGAAACAATACTAGATTTCCATCTATGCATCTTAATATGATCATTTCAAGAATATCACCAGTTTTTGCCCTTTTTTGTACCCCTCTTGTTTAGACATTTAAATTAAAACCCAGTAAATGTTATGTTTTTCATATTTAATATTAATACAGTCAACATTTTGACTGATTTTGCATCTTAATTGCTCTCTTTGTAATTCTAATATGTGAAATAAAACCTGTAAACTCCTGATTATCAAAATGCATTGTGGAAACATACCTAATGTAGAATTAACTCCCAACAAGCTAAATTCAATGAAACAATAGCATGGATTAGTGCAAATGCTATAAATTAATAACACCTTTCAAAACATTAGGGTTTGGGTTTTTTTGTTGTTTGGTTGGTTGGTTTTTTTGTTGGTTTTTGGTTTTGGTTTTAAGTCAAGAGAGTCAGAATATGCCCTCTAATGAACAGGACAAACTTTAATGAAAACCCAATGTTTCTTGATATTTTCCATTTCAGCAGAAATGAGTGTGAAAAACTTTCTCATCTTTCTCATATCTATATTAGCACCTTTGAAAGTCAAGGGAGATATCAGCAATGCATTAGCAAGCTTTAAATTACCATCTGAGGTACTTACATGTCAATACTTGCCCATGCAGGAGGGAGACTGAATGAGCTCTATATGGTCCAGATAGTATAAATTTAGTCAAACCCAGTGAAGTTGTGACAGTTTACAACACCAAAGAATCTACCCTAGGCTGTGGCTCTGCTTTAAATGTAGTAGTCTTGATCTATTATTTTAAAATTGTTAGTGAACATTGTACATATATGCTTGTACATGCTTGAACATATATATATACACACACAGAATGAATTTATTTATATAACTGAGAATTTGTAAAGTATCAGTATTCTAATGTTAACAATATCAGAAAAAAAATATATCTGCTTGAATATTACTTAAACAAGAAAATTGTATGATAAGTCAGTAATATCTTCCATGTATCTGTATTGGTTTTATGTGGCAAGGTTTTGGTAGCGGGGGGGGTTACAGGGGTGGCTTCTGTAAGAAGCTGCTGGAAGCTTCCCCTGTGTTCGAGAGAGAGCGAGCCTATACCAGTTGGCTCTAAGACGGACCTGCCGCCGGCCAAGGCCGAGCCAATCAGTGATAGTGGTAACGCCTCTGTGATAACATTTTTAAGAAGGAAAAAAAAAGTTGGGACGCGGAAAAACAGCCACCGGAGAGAGGAGTGAGAACATGTAAGAGAAACAAGCCTGCGGACACCAAGGTCAGTGCAGAAGGAGGGGGAGGAGATGCTCCAGGCGCCGGAGCGAAGATTCCCCTGCAGCCCGTGGTGAAGACCCTGGTGAGGCAGGCTGTCCCCCTGCAGTCCAGGGAGGTCCATGGTGGGGCAGATATCCACCTGCAGCCCGTGGAGGACCCCACGCCGGAGCAGGTGGGTTCCTGAAGGAGGCTGTGACCCCGTGGGAACCCTGCGCTGGAGCAGGTTTTCTGGCAGGACTTGTGACCCCGTGGGGGACCCACGCTGGAGCAGTCTGTGCCTGAAGGACTGCACACCGTGGAAAGGACCCATGCTGGAGCAGTTCGTGAAGAACTGCAGCCCGTGGGAATGGCCCACGTTGGAGAAAGTTCGTGGAGGACTGTCTCCCGTGGGTGGGACCCCACGTTGGAGCAGGGGAAGAGTGTGATGAGCCCTCGCCCTGAGGAGGTGAAGCGGCAGAAAATACCATGTGATGACCGTAAACCCCATCCCTGTCCCCCTTGTGCCGCTGGGGGGGCTTGGTGGAGAAATCCGGGAGTGAAGTTGTGTCTAGGGGAAGAAGGGAGGGGTGGAGGGAAGGTGTTCTGAGATTTCGTTTTATTTCTCATTTACCTTACTCTGGCTGATTTGTAATAAAAAGTGAGCTAATTTTCCCTAAGCTGAGTCTGTTTTGCCCGTGATGGTAATTAGTGAATGATCTCTCCTGTCCTTATCTCGACCCGCAAGCTTTTTGTTACATTTTTCTCTCCCCTGTCCAGCTGAGGATGGGGGAGTGATAGAACGGCTTTGGTGGGCGCCTGGCGTCCAGCCAGGGTCAACCCATCACAGTATCACAGCAGTTTAAATAAAGCTATGGCATATAATTGTATTAGTCTTATCTAGCATTTTCACAGCTAAGCAGTAAGAAAAAACATTACAAACATAAATAGCATGGCCTGTAGATAGAAATGCTATAATGAAAGTAAAGTACAAAAATGCTGCCATTTTCCCATATTCTTTGCTTCTCAAAAAGAGAAAGAATTCGTTATCTGATATTCTCCATGGGATGCCAATGGTAATAACAGTATATTTTTTGTATCTATCACCCATCCACCACTGGAAGAGAAATACTAAACACTAAGAAGACTGAGGCATGGCTTTACACAAGAAGATATGAGAGATGTATATGAAAGCAAACTCTTGTACATAAACAGAAACAGGTTCCTTGAAAACATTCCAGTCCTGACAATGCAGTTTGAAATATCATTTTCCTATTTCTCAAGGCAGTTCCCTGTCTTATGTACCTGCTGTTGATATAATCTCAAAGCCTAGGACACCTTCATCACCTCAATTCCACTACCTCTTATATTTATGCTTCGAGATCTTCTGCACAAATTGAAGTTGTTATTAATTTCAGGAAGTTGTAGAGCCATTTTTAATAAAGTGCACAGGTATAAGCATTTGCTGTACCCTCAACAGAAACATTTACTTAACTTCATGATTCTCAAAACAAAAAGTGAAAACTCCCTCAGTCTTACACTAAACTTTCTGACATAATCCAGGCTTTGTTGTGCCTCAGTTGCTTATGTAAGTTCTCACTAATTCTTACTTTCCTAGTCCACAACTCCTACTACATGGCAGCCATTCTTAGCTGTCCTCTGACACACAAGCTACCCGACTTCACTTGCACAGCCCTTTATGATTCACATTTGTTCCAGTTATAATTTTTCATTTATTGCTCAAAAATAAAACCTCACTTCCAATCTGCCCTAATATCAGCACTTTAACCCACTTGTTATGCTGTTCAACAAGTATCTCTATACTTTCTTCAAACCTTGCTCCCACTTTGGAGGAACCCCTCCAAAAGCTATTTCATTGTCTTCTGTTATAGCCCACTTATAACCCCCCTTTTGCTGTGATTCTTACAAAAACTGTTCAGCAGCTTTGTCTGCTCATTGCCTCCCATTTTGTCTCAGTTTACTGACACTTCTCTCAGCCTCTTTCTGTCATCCTCACTTTCATACAAGTGAGTACATCACAGAGTATTATAGAACAACCCTTACTAGTTTTCAGTTAGTTCATTTTACTAATACAGCTGTGGGTTTTGTCAGCCTTAGTAGAAGAAAGAAGCAGGTTAAGTGCAGGGAAGATGTACCCTTTTACTTGGATTGTAAGCCTTTTTGGACATGCAGCAAATTTTCTTTTTCTCTCCCTCATACTTCTGAATCTTGATCTTTGACTTAACATTATGATAATAAAACTAAATAGTAATTATATACTAAATATTCAAGCAGCACCATCTAGCTGTTCAAAAATTAAAGAAGAGGCTGTGGGTATACAGTAAGTACTAGTTCTCTATGGTTCAGAATATAAACATGTATTTCTGGTGGAGAAACAGGTATCTTCACGGTTCTTTAACAGGGAGCGTGTAGCGCATTATTTAATAGAGTCATTAAAATAAAATCACAAGGACCTGAAAGTATGCAGCCTTCCTTTGCATTGTGTGTAACCAGAACTGCCCAGAGTGGTTGATCTTCACCTGTTTTCACTCTAAACACCACACTTCCAATTGTCTCCTATAAGGCATCTTATGATAGGGTCTGTGATTAGCATCCAGATTGTCTTAGGAACCAATATAGAAACATATATCTTTGATTATTAGTAACCAAAGCACACACCTTTCCATATCTTCTGGAAAACAGCACAGTGTATCAGTCATCTCTTGTTAGTACATAAGCAATCTTAGCAGTTTGGGTTTCTGATTAATATATAGCTATACGTCTCTAGTGACTATCACTATTGTTATTGATTTCTAATGTCTATCAATATATCTGTCTCAAAATACCACACACTGTAAGACATTTTACTAATGTTCAAAGTTACCACATGTGGAGGCATATTAACACAACAGAAAGCACAGACTTCATAATTTACAAAGGTGATTGGAGTTTTAGAAAAGATTACATTGAACTTGTCTGTCAAAGTATAATACAGACCTATCCTGAAATAAATGACCTCAATAGACATACCTACAGCTAAGAAAATGAAGGATCCTGCAGAGTTTTGTGACTTTGCTCTTTTCAGCATTGCAGTCATGAGACAGTATGAGTTTTGTTCCCTTCCCAGAAGAAAAAAAAAAAAAAAAAAAAAAGGAGGTTTGTAGTCAGAATGAGAATAAGATGAGCATTTCATTTATATGCTGCATTGAGCAGACTTAGTCAAGGTGACATTTGGTTTCGCTTGAATTTTTTTTTTTTTAAATGCATCACTTTTTCAAGTGAGTTTTACAAAAATAATTTCAGAATTACTGTATCATAAGGATATGACACAAATAATGCACTTAAACATTTAAAACACCTTTAACTATCTTGAAACAAAGAATACTGACTTGTCCACTTCAGGCGCTGCTTTACTTTGTAATTATTTTAGATGACTGTTTCTTAAGCTTGCCTGGTTATGTATTCATTTGTTCTAATAGAAGTTTTTTTCTATAAGTGGTCCGTACTACTTACATGATAACAAAAGAAAAGGAATAGCTAATATCTCACTGTGACCTTGAAAACTGGAAAGTGGAATACATTTAAATAATTTAACTATGCATAGCATCTGAAGTGATTATTACATGTCTTGCGTTTTGAAAATGCTGAAGTCATGTAAAAACTGATTAGATTTTTGGTAAGTAAATCCTTTCTGCTTCCACATAATAGTTCATTGACTGCTGTTGCACAGGTCTTTTCAATTACACCATACATTGCCAGAAATGTAAATATATGCACATAATATGCATACAGATCATGCATACAGTGCCACACTAATATGCATCTGTTTCTATATGCAAAAGCAAAAACTTTATTTCCAAAGCCAAATTACTGAATGCTAGTAATACACTTGCCCTACTCTGTTGTTTTCAAACTCAAAGGACTTAAAAGTCCTAGAGAAGAAATGCCAGTAAAAGCTGTCATGAAGTTTATGCTCACCACATAAGGAAATAGCCATCTCTCTAAAGGAAAATGATAGTACCCTTTTTTACCATGTAAATATAAGAAATGTGCATTTTTATATTAAACAGGCTGTTGTACTAGAACATTCATAAGAGGCTTGTGACTACAAACTGAACTACGACAACAACCAACTCTTCCCATGGAGGTCCTGGCACTGCTGAGGGAATGTGCCACCTCACCACAGTCCAGTTCGGCTGTGGGAACCAGGGATTCCTCAGCAGCAGCCACCTGCATTGCAACACTTATATTTGCTTCTGAGCTGCCAAGAAAGGACAGGCAACAGACACACACTCACAGACCCCAATCCAAGCAAGAGGCCTTGGGGTCAGTGGAAAAGGTTCTTTTCATTTCACAAGTTCTAGCAAGGCTTTCCTCAAATACAGATTGAACACTACTGATAGTGTAAAGTCACCCCTTTCTCTCAAAAATCAGGCTATAGTCAACACTTCAAAAAAAATTACTGGTTGCCAAGTACAAGTCTTTGAGTAAGCTGAAGAAAGAGGCAATCTTTATACCCTGTAAGCAATTAAAGTCTGCTGTTAGTTTCTTCCAGCAGCCTCTTCTGCTTACAAGTTTCCTTAAAAGGCTAATAGATGTGTAAATTTTCCTCACCTAGCCCCTTCCTAAGATCACACAAATGACAGCTTACATGCCAGAACATGTGTCCTGATCACCCCCACCTTCTTAAAGCACCTAATATTCTGCCTGCCTGCAAGTCTAATCTTTCATGTTGAGCAACACAGAATCATAGAAGAGCCCAGGCTGGAAGGGACATCTGGGAGTCATCTAGTCCCACTGCCTGCTTACAGCAGGTTCAAGGAGACCTAACTGTCCAGGCAAGTTTTAAGTATCTCCCAGCATCTGAAAGTGAAATTGGCTTTTTTTTTTTTTAATACTTTAGACTTGTATGAGATACAGGACTGAATGGCAAATAATAATGTAACAACATGAATAATAGAGGCAAAAAGCTTTTTAGGAATATAAAAAGCCCTTGGTAGCACCTTACTTGGTTTCTTTTTCCTTCTCTATGAAGTGAAAAGCACCACTTCAGCTGTGTTGACAGAAAATAAATTATTTTGTTGATCACCATTATCACAAGCTGTTGAAGGATGACATTTTCTAGCAGCTAGGAGAAGAGTACAGAAGAGTGCAATGAGGTGGTATCATGGCTGATTATTTACTAAAAGTTGGCAAAACTTTCTTCGCTGTAAGTTTCATGTAGAGCACAGAGTATCAGTTAGACCAAGAAACCACAGAACGGCAACTCTGTGCAGCATGTTTCTCCTGCATAATTAATATTACAACTGAATTTTCACATCAATGTAATAACTTTCCATGTAGAAAGTACTCTTCCTGCCAGGGAAGAGAGTAATGTGTCTATTGTCAGTCCTGAAAGTGAGGGATAAATTCTTGAGCAAGTTGCAATGTGAGCACTGTTCATGCGCATATCTATACTGATGTATAGTTACATCATAGGTACAGATCGTGTGAAGGGTATATAATGTCATAGGACACATGGGAATTTATGTCATTGCAGATAATTAATAGTTTCAAATGCAAATTAAAACATTCTATTATCTGTCCCTGAAATGATGCAAAACTATGATGCATCCTCCAATCTGAAAGTGTGTTTTGCAACAGTTTGTGAGCACATTCCTTTTACATATGTAGGTACATTCTTCGCTTTTGGATCTATCTCTTATTTTGACAACACCATTTGTTTTTCTAGCTTGCCAGGAATTAAGTACTCGCTTTTATTTAAAATAAAAAAATCCCAACAGTCATTTCTCATAGCAATGTTTCTTTTCTTACATTGTGAGTTCATACAGATACTTTTTATAGATACCATCTCAAAAACGTACAATGTTTAATCACTGGTTTGTTGACAGGTACAATATTTTTCTTAAATGTCACAAACTGAAAAATTGCAAGTAGCTGGCATGACCCTATTGCCTTCTAGAAGATTGCTCTTGTAACCTAAATAATTCCCTCTTCCTTCACTCCCCCATCACTTGAGTGTTAGTTCAAGGAGAGAAGCATTGGTATAATGATTTCAATTTTCAAAGATGACCTACCAAATAATCAGTCACTGACTTCAGTATGTCCACTGAAAAAGGTTCCAAAGATAATAGCAACCTATAAAGAGTATGTAAATGTTAATCTTACCTCATACACAGCATTTTGTGAGCCATATGCTCAATGTTTTGTCCCACACAGTCAACCAAGCAATGAGCAGGGTAACGTGACTGAGCCAGAGCAGATTCAACGACCCAAGCATTTTTGCACCAATCCAGTAGGCTAAATCTGCTACTGATCTATGCCAATTTTTATCTAATTTAGGATGAATCATTCTGCTTTGAACAGCTTACACTTACTCAGGGTATTACAATGGGCGCACATAGGCACACCTCTGTGCCGGTGGAGAGGACTTGAGCATATTAAATAGCACAGGATACAATCTTAATCCCCCCAAAATCAGTTCTCAGTAAGGTGACATAGCCTTATTGACCTCAATACTAGTTTGCTGGGACTATAACCAGCTTTGGAGGGAGCAGGGACTCCAAGAAATCTCTTGGGTTTGGCCAAATCAAAATGTCTTAGTTCATACACAGTCAAAGAAAAGGTCAGACCTGTTTTGTTCCTGCTGGCACAAATGTGTGATCAGCCTTTCCAAAGGTGGCTTTCCTTATAACAGGGGCTCCTCAAGACTCTCAGGGCTATCTTTATGCTTCCAACACCATTTCCCAGCTACAGCCAGGAAATGGGCTTGGGAGCATGCAGCACATGCATCATCCAAATTCAGCCACTGCAACACATCTCCTTTAATTTACTTGTCCCTATCCAGCTGTTGATGTGGATGTGACTTTTTCTATTTTTTTAATACTTCATCTGAAATTTATCTTGTTTACTGACAGACAGAGATATTGTCCAAGGATAATTCAGGGTAAATCTTAATGACTTCTTGCCAGCAGGCCGCATCGACATTTTGCAAGGCAAAATGTGCAGTAACTGGTTTTGAGTAACTTCCCTTTTCATCCCTGGTATTTCACAGTACCATCAGGGACATACCAGTGACTGAATGAAGGAGGTACATTAAAGGTCTCCATGTTCTCCAGCTGAAAGCAGTCAGAACAGCTTTAATGGAAAACAAATCCATTCTAGCTTGAGCAAAAGTATACAGATTATGGCACTATATTTTACCCTTCACCTTGCAGACTATCTCAATAAAGAAAAAGCTAGTAAATAAACAAGGTCCCTGAAAAATATTGCCATTTTAAAAAGTTAACATCACAGTGATCTCTCTTTCCTTTTCTTCAACAAAAGAAACCAAATTAATCAAAACCAGGTGGTGCCTTTGGTCTTACATTGGAAAAATCATAGGTTTTCACCTCTGTGCAATATTCCACAGGAAGGTAAATTGTCCTTCCCACTCATTTACTTAGGCACTCAGCCAGTTCTAGGCTATCAGGCACACAGCCTACACAGATTATGAATCTACAGAATAAACACCATCTCCTTTCACCCTATGTAAATACAGATTTATTGCTTTTATGTGTTGGCTGCAGGTTTTTAAGCTACTGTCAGTTTTAATTTATGAAAAGACAAACAAACATGATCTCTGGGTTCATTTGCCTGTGTCACTGACTATCATTTACTCTAGAGGACACTCCTGTAGGCCTCACCTTTGCCATTCATAGCAGAAAATCTGTAGATATAGTCCTGCAGTGATGCTTGGAAATATTGTTCCTTTTTAACAGTCATATAAACAAGGCAAATAGTACTCAAGGACATTGACTGATAGAAGTTCTCATTTCAAGCTGAAAGAGTGCATCGTAAGAACTTGACATACACCACTTTTTAGCAATTTCAGAAGACAGCCTTTGTTGCCAGAATTCAAGACTTCTGAGATGAAAAAAGCAAAGTAAATCCTATTCTAAGTTGCAGAACACAAAATTAATTTTCAAATGAGATGAAAATACAGCAATTTGTAGCATAATAGGATAAAACCACTTGAATGGGTGATATTTTCAGAATTATGATACATTTGCAGGTAGGTAGGAGACAAGATGGAGGTAATCATATACCTGATATTCAGTGTAGTGAATCACAAGGAAGTAATTTAGGTATGCTGATGCACTGAAGAACAATTGGTTAGTTTATTGACTTGCTAAAAAAAAAAAAAAAAAATTACCATAACTTAACATACTATATATTTTCTATTAGTAAATAACATTTCATGTGTATTTAAAGGTTTTTTTTCTTTTTTTCAGATGATAAATCCTGATTTATACAGATTAGCAATGTCTGTCATTTCTCTAGATGCCAATTGTCTACAATATACCAATATGAATTACATGATTCTGTGTAATTATTCAGTTAAATAAAAAAAACCCCACATATTTGGCCAAATGGCCTGATGTCTTGCAGCTACATCAGGACAGATATTATCACTAGCACTTAATGGCTGTCGATTAACATAATGCAAGTATGATATTAAATTAAAACAATGTGCTGGGTTCCAGGAGGTCATGCTAAAACAGCTGGTGAGGTTATGGTTTGGTTCCTTTGCAATATGATCGCTAGTTTGTTGATGAAATCAACTTAACACATTAACATATGCATTTCTTTGTGGTATCTTAAGGATCTATATCCTTTAAGAATGTTTTCAATAGACAGAAGCAGCAGCCCCCCTTTCCTTGTCCTCATTATTTAGGCATCACACTGCTCCGATATGCATTACTTTTAAACCAGTAATGTCTAAGGAGCTAACGATTCCAAGATCTGTAAGAGGACGTTTGTCCCCATTAGCATTACGACTCAAATAAACCTTCATGAAACTAGCATCTCAATCCCTGAAATCCTAAATTCACTCCTGTCCTTTAGTTTGTGCCTTGAAGGCCACCATAAGCACCTGTAGATTATACCAGTTCCTCCTCTTCTCAAACATACACAAACTCCTCAGGGACCATAACTGCAGATTGTGATTCCAGGTATTCCTGCAGTGAACGTGCCTGCTCAAAACTGGTCAGCGTTTTGATTGTTTGTACTTCTGCCAGGCACCAGAAAGTCCCAGCTCAAGGACAGGTGGCCCTTCCTAGCAAAGGCCCCAGCATCAATTTGTTTCCCATGCCATTCCATAATAGTCTTTGGTCAACCTGGCCTCTTCTCTTTGACAAAGCCTACTTTTTAATAGGAGATATGAGTTCAAGATGCTACCAGAGCAGAAGCTATGGAAGACATCCTTTGAAGGATGGCCTCGATCCCCAGCAGACATAGGAAAACAGGGTACATTATTAGGAGAGCCAGACCCAAACCTCCTCTAATGAGCCTGGTCTATGACAGTCTCACTTTCCCCCTCTTCAGCAGAGGCGGCGGCAGCAGCATGCTTTTCCATTCCACCATTAAATAGCGACTAGGAAACTTCATAGAGAGCATTGCCTCTTTTATATAGCATACTTCCCTGGTTGTATGGTGGGCGAGGGAGATTAATGGTTGTTGATGCTTGTCAGAAAGGCGTCTGCAAAGGTTGCATGATACCTATTGCCAAGGTAGGCTTCATCCAGACAGCAGTATGAATGCAGCCAACTCTCTACAGTGGGCACAAAATTTGAACATAGATGCAAAGTAAAGGAAATAAAGCTTTCTCGATGGCAGAGATAATTAAGAGAAATGACCAGTCAGATATTCTGTGTTGTTTTTATTAATACATACCCTATGACTCCAGTAGAATCATGAAATAAAGCCAGCTTTTCAGCCCTGCAACTCTAAACTTTAACCCTGAACCAATCATAACCAGTCAATTCACACACTTCAGATCTCATTATAAGTAATTCCTGCTTGTTAGTTCCAATCCTGTTTCCAACTTTACAGGACTTGCAGACACCAGCAAAGAAACCTGATTTACAAAGGTGGCCCCAACCCTTAACAGGAACACAGACTTTGCCACCCGATTACCCCAAAGTGATTTTACCCATCTCATAATTTGCCATAAACCCAGTCTTCAGCTAACCTCATTCTAGTTCTGCAACGTTATAAGAATCCAGGAATCAAAAAATTTAAACCTTTAACAAGATCCTTTGTAGGCATGAGCATACACAGTTGCACTTTCCTAAATTTTAACCCTAACCCCAAACTTTCACCTTAATTTTTGTCATAAAAAACTGCCAGCATATACCCAATGTCAAACTAACATGAGCCCATTGTACTCTGGTGGGACCACTCCTCATCGTTGCTTTACAGACTTGCAGGATCCAGTAATGAACCGAGTCATTAAATCTATACTACTCTTCCCCCTTACTGTCCTAATTGTCTTCTTAAATACAGTACACTAAACAACACTACTCACAGAAGAAAAACCCAATACCTTCTTTCTGTCTCAGTCCTACTATAGCATTTTCATCTGCAAAGCCCGGACAGACTAAGGGGGAGGCAAGTAGTTTACAAAGACTTCTGAGACTGATGGATCACAAAAAGTAAAACATTTCAAACTGAGAATTACAGTTCACAGCTGTAGAAGCTGAAGCACTACAGTTGTTCCTGTGGTCAATAAGGTAACATAGTTTGAGAGAAACTGAACAGCGCTGTCTTTCACTAACTCCTTATAATGAAATGTGAGGCTGTAATACACTCCTGGGCTATATAGCTAAGCATGACAACATTAAGGTTACATTTAGAGATAAAAAGGATTCAAGAATTCAAGTTCTTTATGGTACACAGGACTTTCCTTCCTTCCAGACTGCCATGCAATCTGTAATTTCTAAATTGAATTTAAAAATTTAAATTAAAAACCATAAAATTTCAAAGCTGTAGTGCAGGCACACAGAATTACCAAGTCAGATTATTTCATTCATAAAAACCTTTTAAATAAATCACATTCTCTCAACCAGATGTCTTCCACACAATTGTCAATTACGCATTAAACCCCAGCAAACACATCAGGGGTAATAAGACTGACCCTCCTTTGCATGCTTTTCCACCTTCTACTGAGTCTGCCTGCCCATCCTGCAGTTGCTCCAGGACCTTGCCATCAGGGCGTCTCACAGTGAACCTGAGGGATCTGTTATGAGCCATCCTGCTGATCTTGAACAGTAACACTCACTTCTGCCTCTCTAAATTTGAGACAAAGAAATGAAGTAGAACATGTACAGTAAGCAAAGAGCAGTGGAAATTTACCAGCTAGAAGAGTGAGAATATAAATGGGGCTAAGAGGACAGTAAGCAGAGGGGGCCGAATCAAGATCTGGCAGACTGCAGCCTCATGGTCAGTGTTTCTCCTTGGCAGCTGTCCCCAAGCTACATCACCTGTCTGCTGCCTTAATAAAAAGAGAAAGAGAAGCTCCCTGTACTCTTGACAACACCTCATTACTTAAACATAAACTCAAGTTTTACTTGTGTGGGAAGTAACAATGCAAAATTAAAGATCCTGGCAGCACTGCTGATGGACTCCACATGGAACTTGGAGGAGGGGCACAGTTTTCCACGTGGAGGTGTTTGGCATCAAGCCACTCTGCATATCCATGGCTAAAAATCAGTGCTTCAACTGCAACTGATAGTTGCATATCTGTGATGAGTTCTTTTAACAAGCAGATGTTGTAGTTTTCTAATCAGAGGATTCTTTATATTATGACTCAGTATGTTGTATATGAAACAGCTGTATCTCTTTTGTCTCAATGGAAAGAGTATACTACAAAAGAGGGAGAGAACAATTTCTACTTCACTGAATAGCAGGTATGTTGTCAGCTATATTTCTCATTTTAAGGACTTCTACGGGCAGATTTCCAGGATATTTTTTTGATTATTCTCAAGCCATTCTCAGACAAATCATCTGGAACCCAACCACATTATGCCAAGTATTTCTGTTGGAAAGTAATGTTACCTGACATATCCAAATTGTGTGCAGGTGGTGTTTGAATGTTGAACTTAAAAAAATATAAGCAGTGTTATATATTACTTGGCATGTCCACAGAAACACACACTTGAAAACAGACAGCACTATACCTACAGGAACAAAGAAAAAATTCACAGATTTCAAGTGCCTACATAATAAGGCAATATAGATGCACATTCCAAGCAATAATGATACATCTCTATTTTCTACTTAAAATTATTCTTTATTTTTTCCTTTTTACAATAAAGGAATAAGTTTTTGTATACTTATAAGTAAATTTATCTATTTTTTAAAATCAGTTAGCCATAATGATGCATATACAATTCTCAAGTCAGTGAAGAATACTCCGAGTCACTTATTCAAAAGGGTCAGAGAAGCACAATCTAAGCAGAAATTATCCCATCATGTCAGAAACTGCTGTGAAACACATGAGAATATTATCTCTTCACCAGGCGACTAACAGATTGTTTGTTTATCTTTATAGCATCTTCACCTAGATAAAAGCACACAAAGCCAGATCTCCAGCCAGTATAAATGAGCATAGCTCCCTTGAACCTAATAAACTGACTTATAACTGTGGGGATTTCACACCATACAGCAAACACACATTATATATATATAGACAGATATATAAAAAATACATAAACTCCTAGTTCCACCTTTATACAGCATCTAACACCCTGCTTAATGATGCTTGGGACTAGCATAGAACTAAAACACTAATGAAATATAATAAAATAATCTAAATGCTCTGCTGGATTTTGTGAAAAGAGAAACTGGTTTTATTTCACTTTTCTAAACATTAAAATTGTATGCATTACTTCACACTGTCCAGCTAAAAGCATTTGGTTGAGTCTGCACCAATTTTTTACTCCTTTTACCACAGAGCACTCATTCCTCACAAGTTTCAAAGCATCACTCAGTATTGTAGCAAACTTTCAGAGAAATCAAGGAATGGAGATGAGATAATGTTGCTTAAAATTACTCTACATTTTAAATTAAGCAACAGCTATGCTGTAGTTTTTAAAGATGGCTAAAACTCCGTGAACAGAAATCTAACAGGACACAACCACCCTCATTTAATTCCTTACTTTAGCAAGTTGTTTTTCTAGGCATGTTTCCCCCTTCTCCCACCCCCAAATAATTAATCCAATTTCTTTTGTTGGAGCTGTCATTAAAAAAATGGTTTAAAAAAGCTATTAGAACAGTTTTAGTGCAGCCAGAAGAGCTTGTGCTCAACATGTACAGAAAGCCACCTATTGTTAACCAATCTTATAAAAATTAGTGTGTCATAGCACTGACCACTTCATCCTGGCAGGCTGGCCTTTTACGGGTGTGAGCCACATGGCCAAACGGGCTTCACCCTGGACTTGGTTTTGCTGACATTTTTTTTGCTTTTGCTAAAATACTAAATCATGACCCAGATTATAAAAAGCATATATTTAAAGTGGTATGATCTCTGGTTCTAACAGATATTTAATAGTCCCTCCCTCTGCCCCACTCCCTGCATAGAAAAGAAAGATAACAGTTTACAAAATTTGTTTCTTTATGGCAATTATCACTTCAGCACAGCTATGCTGAAGTGTACTAGAAGTGGCTTGACTACTTTATGGCATAAGTAAAATTGAACTCATGAAGGGAAAACCTAACGTAAAAACAAAACTCTTCAGCAAGCAAAACTGCAGTGTTTATGACTGTTGAAATATATAACTTCATTCTACTATCACTTAAGAACACAGCTAATTGAAATAACTGCATAAGCCAGCTTTCAGTGGACTACTCATAAGTAAAATTACTTACAATTGTAGGATTGAAACCTAAATTGTAGTGTGATTTTAAACTGACTAGTTTTTCATTTACATGTTGCTTGTATGGACTTTTTTTATTGTGTTTTAATGCAGCAAAGTACTGATTATGCAGGCTTTTTAAAAATATTTTTGTGTTTATATAGGCGTGTGTTTGTGTATAAACTCTTCACATTCTTCATAAATACATTTTTATGCATCCGTCCTCTTCCTGAGCAGTTTTACAACAAAGACAAATTTTGTATGAATATGGGTTAAGGTTTTTTCCCTATATTTGTTCTGATCAGGCCTTTCATACCATAGACATATGATTTTGTTATCCTGAATAATTGGCTCTTCTGATTATTTCTTTGTCTTTAACTCTTAATTTTTGATCTACCCGGAACCAAGCAAAGGGGAGAACAAAGATTTGTAGCTGTAGCAGGCTAAAAATCTCAGCTGGACATCCAGAATGCTTCTGTGCTTTAAAAAGAGATGACACTGAACTGATTAGCCACAGCTACTCTTGAACAGCACCGAGTGCATCACACAATGAATCCAAAGCTGATCAAGCTGGGTCACTATTCTGTTCAGAGTGTGTATGGTGCATATCATATAACCACTAAAGGGGTGGTTCCTCTCAGGCTAGTGAAACACTTCATGAGACCTGCAAAAGTCAGCAGCTACAAAAAAAGTCGGTTTTCTCAAGGTTATCCATTGCAGGATATTCTGTAGCACAGTGGACAGAACATACTTCTTTCTTCTAAGAGTTCAATATTTCTCTCATCAAGAACAGCATAGACAAAAGACCAAGTCTTGCACAGCCTTACTTGGCAATACAACAAAGGAAATTGAGTTACCATTTGCACCTCTCCATCTTTAAAATTATAGCTGAAATTGGTCATTTCGATTTACCCAGACCTACTAATATTTTCTGACAACCAAAACTGCACTTTAGCAAGTTAAAAATTCAGGAAAAATAAAACCCACTCAAGTCAAATGTTAATAAAGGGTCACAAGCTCATGGATTTGTTATATTTACAAAAGAGTCTAGTTATCCTCTTTCACACTTTTTACTTGCTGGTTCAACATTGTGAACTTCATATTCCCATGTAGCTCCCATTTTCCTTATGGGGAAATTTTCAAAGAAGCAGTATCACCAGCAAAGCTGTAAGTCAAAGAGATGAAACAGATGCCCTCTTGTGGTACGTTATAGAAATCCTCTAGCCCATGCCCCCAAAATATTTTAAAGGGACATATTTCTACTCTGAGCAGCTGATATTTCAGGTTCTGCTGTGATTCTCAAAACTCAGGCTAAGCAACAGTTAGTCACCTAAGGAACAGTTTATTTCCATATATTTCCATCCATTGAGATGCTCTTTCCCTGAGATGTAGAAAAGAAGATAATGAATTTTCCTGTGTGTACCTGAGAGTCAAACTGTAGCTGGCGGAACAGAACAAGCACATCTTTGATTCCACGCAACTCAATCTACTTGTAAACACAATATCAGGAAAAGAAATGAAAAAAATTCATAAGAAAAACACCTGTGCCATCTCCAGAAAAAGCACCAAAGAAATAATAAACTGGGCTTTGACTCAGAAAACAACTGTATTTCTAAACAATAGGGTGTTTAATTGGAGGAAACATTTCATTTCCAAAACAAAGGAAGAAATTTGTGGTAGATGTCTAAGCAAGACCTCCGCAGCTGAGTCAGAAAGGGCTTCATTATCTGCGTTTTTCATCTTGTTAGACTAGTATTTTATGTAATTAAGATCTGCACCTGCAACAATCTTACAATCATTGCAGTGATTAGTCCAGCTGTATTTATATTTTGTGTAAAGTTGATTTTACTTCTGACTTCTTCATTACATTCCAGCCTTGACAGTAAATTTACTTTGTGGAATGTGACTGGGATTGCATTTAAGGCCTTCTGTTAAAATTTAACTACTAACAAACCATGTTCAGAGAAAGCTGAACTAGGAAAAGAGGCATGCTAAGTACTGGCCTCAAAAATCCTCATCTTGCAAGGATGACTAGGAAGAAACTGGCAAATCTATGAAGAAAGATGGGGTGCAGGAGAAAGAAGAAAGCACAGTCTGGGAAATCATTTAGTCATAATTATAAAAAGGCCTTTGAAAACATTTAACATTTCCTTATATGAAATCAATAAAAAATTATAAAGCCTACATCAGGAACAATTTCCTTGTGTTTACAAAATGCCCAGCAGAAAGAAATCCATATCGGAACTCTTAGCCATGATATTAATATTCAGGAACAATAATTTTAAACTATGCAGATCTGGTCTTTTCAAAGGTACCCAACTGTTACAAAGAAAAATATTTTTCTAATAGCAGCCACTTGCTACCTCCTCCAAGACAGACAGAAATCACTCAATGGACTGCAATTCCCTGCAAGTTCACTTGTGTTTCCTAATCGTGTTCTCATTTTCTCTGATAATTCTCCTCCTTGATGAAAAGAGCGAGTCTTTGGCCTAACAACTGCACCGTATTTTTGTGTTTTTTAACTGAAAATATGTATGATTAAATCTTTCAGTACATAATTCTTCATCCTCATAAGTCAATAGCATCAGCACCAAGGATATGGAGCAAGCTTTTGCTTTCAGCTCTATGCTTTGCTTAAATTAGTCATCCCTGGTAATTTTTATAAGCAAATTAACTTTACACTCATTTTTAACTGGCTAGCATTGTTCATGAAGAAAGAGTAAATGTCAGGAACTGGAAGGGCTAACTGATCTCTTCAAATGCCCCTAAAAGCAAATACCAAGGCCAACATTTAAAAGAAGAAAAAGGAAAAAAGAACAGAAGCTTTTTCAGTGTCAGAGGTGCACTCAACCTGTTTTTCCACTTTATTTCTTCTTCCTCTTTTGCCTTCCCAACACATCTCTCCTGTAATTTGTCTCAGAATTACTTGCTACAATTGTTGGTCATATTACAAATGAAAAATAGCACAATAATTAAATTCTGACATGTCACACTTTTCCTTCTCCCCTGAGGAGAAGACAAACACACTTAATATCAATATAAGCTGATTTCAGACTAAATAAAAACCAGCATAATACCAATTCTTTATCCACCTAAAGCAGAGTCTGTCACAACATGAAAGTGATAAACCTGGGAATCAAATTTGTCATAATACAACTTTAATTTTAGTGCTGACTATAGAAGACATAGATCAAAAGCTTGGAAAAACTTCTATTTAAAGAAAACTGAATGACCCACCACCAACCCCTGAAGATGGAAAAAATAAATCTGTCCAGCTACTTGTGTATTGCCAATTCAAGTGAATGCTTTAGTTTACCATTATTGTAAAAAAATTATCATACATTCAAGATTGAAATTTTAACATCATTTGGAGAACTCACCTGTAGCACAAGAGTTTGTGCTAAGCATAGCAATGCTGTATTTTGTCTCCAGAGTTTACAGGTCTCCCTAAGCAATAGAGGGCTATCCAGAACTTGGGGTTAGAGCTCTCCTCTGCTACAGATTTCCTGTATAACTTCAGATGCTTCACCAAGAAATAGGCTAAAGCACTTGGGCAATTTTCCTAAGCATCTTTGAGGATCCACAAAATCCTCATCTAACTGCTTAAATGGCTCCAGCTCCTAAGCTTTATCTAGAGTCATTTACATGCCAGAGTGTTGCTCTCAAATACGTGTGACACAGCCATCTGGACCTGTGTGGACCCTTCTGCATTGGACAAGACATCAACCACTGCACATTTCTCTGTTGGTAAAACCCTTCCATCATCTCTGAGCCTCTTCATTTCTTAGATTGAAATAAAACGAAGCTAATAATCTCTACCATATAGAGCAGCTTGTAAGGAGAGACAGGCTGTGGGGAAGGGTATACCTTTACTGTCACAGAACAATACAAGTAGCAAGAAAGAAGGAAGAAATATATTTGCAAGTGAAGCCTAAACCACATTTCACTCAAACACACTGCTCTGTCACAGTCACTTTTCCCTTTCATTCTCATAGGAAATGCTACTGGTGAGGACAGATTTTCCTGGAAAGCCAAGTTAGAGAGCTTTTAAAGTCAAGCCAATTAAGCAGCATATACCCCAGTTCCACACCCCCACCACTCCCACCCCTGCAGATCTTCAAACACAAAACTGGGCTTTTAAAGTCCTGCTTGGACAGCTTGCTTTCCCATTGCTCCTCCAAAAATTTCAATTTAATTATTTCAGAAAAAGTGAAAAATGTGCCCTCCGGTGTCCGTATCCAACCACACTGATTGGGCATAAGACAGCATTTAAACAGCTTGAAAATGTCTGGTACATGGGAGATTTCATACAAAATATACACCTTAATGCAAATAGATGCACTTCTGAAGTTGCAGCTTTTGAAACAGTTATGCGCATACAGTGAAGTTTATACCTAATCCTTATTTCCTCCCCTGTAATTAAGTGGTAAATAATATACAAAATTGTTCAGTATTACCTACTTCAGGCAAAGTCACTATACAAAACCAAAAATCCATGAAGACTAATTTTTTTTTTTTTTTACAAAATTATTCTAAATCCAAAATTAAATATTAATCAAGAACAGATCAAGCAAGATACTTTGGTATCACCTCTTCTCAAACAACACATCTGGATCTCAGACTAGTAGCATTAGCTGCGTGTTCTTCAGAGACCTGCACTTCTTATTTTACTCTAAATAATTCATTGTCTTGTTCAAAACTGCTGAAACAAGGGACAAACCTTCAGGTTCCTGCCTAGGGAGGTTTTCAGTCAAGATCTACTTGAGGAAATTCACGCTGTTCTGCTCATTCCACATGCAATGCAAAGCCTATCTGCTACTCTCCGAGGGATCTCAGTAACAACAAAATCCCCATTAACTGCATATAACAATGCTAGCAGGTACTAAAATTCACTTAGTAGTTCTCTGCTGTTAGTAGCTACAGTCTGCTTAACCCAATCTGTAATTTTAATTTTAAATGGTACTTAGGTAAGTGCACAGTTCTTTCTCACCATTTATGCATTTTGGTCTCTTACGGTCTCTTATGATCGCTAGCCTCAGCATACACTTTTGTGAGTTAAGTTTCCCACCTTTTAGAAAGCAAGAGAGACTAGAGGTTTTCCTAGGATCATACAAAAAATTTTCTAGCAGAAGTCTTGCATGATAGCTGATCCTAACCTTCATTGCGGTCTGTCTGTGGGCCACAGCAAAGGAAGACCCCTGGCCTTCCAGCAATGGTGGCATTGCCCTGGGTTGGCATCTTCCCCATGAGCACCACGGCCATATGTGTTACGCACAGCACTTCTTCCTGATTTCATCCAGGCTTTATATGAGACCTGTAGCCCAGGGACATTTCCCTATGTATTTTTTTCAGGTCAACAGATCTAAGATAATGAAATGCCTGTTTGGTCAAGCTTGCAGAAAGGCGTGTTCGTGGTGTGACACCAAAGGGTGTGTTGTGTGCCTGGCATAGCACAGCATAAGGTATTAGGAGTATAAAGACTTCAGCTGGAATAAAATACTATTCCGTGCAGAGGAAGCCAAACTTTGTAAGTCAATGTTTTTGCTACCTGACTGGAGCAGACTCTCTGGTCAGCTGTGTTTGGCTTGCCTTAAGGGGAACCCAGGAGTGAAGTACCATTCTTGGGGTGGGGAGAAACATTTAAGATGGAAAAGCAAGCAAGCCAGACTGGTGGCAGAGATTCCCAGGCAGGCCTATATACTACATGCTTCTGGTTTAGGTGACCAAAATTCTGCATGACAGGACAGTCTATAGCTTTGTTTTTTCTACATGCTTTGAGCATTAAGACTCTACAGACAAGTATTTTACACCACAAGTACTCCTGGCCCAACTGGTAGGAGCCCCTTTAACACAGTAAGAAAAGAGATGTCAGACTCTGCAGCTGCTTGAAATCATGTCAGAATAAAACATTTCCCAGCTGCTAAACATCTACAGCAGTTCTGGAAGCTTACATTTGGGCGAGGGAAGACAATAATGTGGATGGACCACTAAAACCAGAGCAAATTTTCAAAAATAACAATCCAGATGTTTTGTATACAAGTTACTTGCAGAAAGCAAAAAAAGGTTTTGGGGGGGGGGTAGTTTTGGGGTTTTGGGGGTTTGGGGTTTTTTTTTTGTTTTATTTTGTTGTTTGTTTTGTTGGGGGGGGAGGGGGGGCTGGTTTTTTAAACACAGTCCCACAAGGTTTTCTGGAATAATATTTATGTCTTGTGTCCACACACACACAAAAAAGATAATCTAAATCCTACCTAACACTGATAATGTTTTATAAATATGTTCTCAATAATTGGAAAATCTTGCTTTCTGGATTATTTGTTAAATGATTACACTAGTACTCCTTATGAGGTATTTCCAATATTTAAATTTAAATAAATTTAAGTTTAAAAAAAAAATTGAAGCAGTATTTAATTTGTTCTTGGCTTCCCAGTGTCTACATTTAGCTACTATGAATGGACAAGGTGACTGAACAGTCAGAGAAACCTGCATTATCTTCATACCTTAACTGTGGATTTTCCCCTTCCCAAACAGAAGTCCTGCAGCCTGGCTCACACTTCTGCATTTAATTGACACCTCACCAGTCAGCAGCACGTTTGCGTGTTATGTACAAGCACACAGCACTGACAAACACAGTGGTCTTCTTGTGACCAGACCAGTGAGGTCAGACCTGGAAGCACACGGGCTGGATTTGTCCTACAAAACACTTCTATGTGTCCTTCTGTTTCCCCCTGACAAAAGACAAGGAATGGCTGCCGAAGAAGCCAACTCCAGCAGAAGGCTTTCGCCTGCTCTGGCATGACCCAGCAGACACTCCTGCTGAGGGAGCCAGCAAGACTGACTGTGCAGAGGAGTTATTTTTACAGCACAGCCCCAGGATAGTTGTACTGGCGCAACTAACAGTCAGCAGACTGCAGCATGCGAATGAGGACAAGTGGTCTAGACAAGGAAACAATTTCTTCAGTGAGCATCACACCCATGCTAAATTTCCTCAAATGGCACCCACATGCTTCAATAATATTGTCAGTTTAAGGTCTGTGCTGAATTGAAAGGGACAGTCCTGTCATCTCCCAGTCCTCGGCCAGTCTGTCTCCCCTGTCTTGTGCCAGCCCTCACATTCATGAGGTCAGGGAGCTTAAGCAGCCAAAATAAGCCAAGCCAAAATACAGAAGAAGAAAAAACCTACTCAGTTTCAAAATTTCATTCAATGTCCCACGAGCTCTTGTTTCAACACAATAGGAGGGATAGGAACAAATATCCAAGGCTACATATAGTAAAGCTACCTTCTTCAACAATCTACAGACTTATCAGCACTGCCTCCATCCTCACAGTCTGCATTCTTTGTCATGCTTTCACCATAGGTGTAGGTGAGAGGGAAATGTGTGCCTTTTTGCTCCCCTCCATAACAGAATAGCTGGTGAGACAATCCTTCCCCTTTAAACTTTGAATATTCAACACAAAACACCAGCTCAGTCAGATGGCATTTTCTCACAACTCCATTCAATAGGTATCCCTGCCCAGCTTTGTCTACAGTGTACTCACATAACTGAAGCACTAACAGCTAAAAAAAATAGGGCCTCAATTTATCTGGGCATTTAAGCATAGGCCTAAACTTACATCCATTTCTCTGTCATATAGTTAAAAGGAAAGGCTTCAAGTTTATTTATACAGACCACAATTCCCAAGTAAGGTATACTCATTGTCAGCTGCATAACTGTAGACTTGCATTCGTACAGTGGCCATCTTTAAATACTGATTTCAGAGGTGACTTAGCTCTTTTATGGTTCATAGTCACCCTAAATCTTCTGCAAATTGTTCAGTCTTTGAACTGGCCCTTAACCATAGCTCAGACTTCCCCAGTCTGTTTCCATAACTTTAATCCCCGATAGCTGAGCCATAGCCATCTCATTGTCATAGACCCCACTAATATTATATATTTTCCCACAATTCAGCTGTTACACTCCTAACAAAAAAAAAAAACAAACCACCAAACCTCTTCGCTATTAGAAACACTGTCTCATAACATGACTTCCTCCTTGATGACTATCTGCAAATTGCTGGTGATAAAATGTTCTGGTGATAAAATGGATGATTTTCAGTTTAGCCCAATTCTCCCATGCCCCAGGTCTCCCTCTCACTCACACTTGGAGTGAAGCCTGCCAGTACGCTGACAACAGCCATTCCCCCCCCAGGACACTATGCAGCTATCATCAGCAGGTGATATTATTTGAGATTTTTCTTGTATTCACATATTGTCACAACTGACCTCTTCAGAATTATTTAATTAATATTTAATGATAAGCACATGCTTGATCAGTACTTAAAAAAAGAGGCTTACATATGTAAAAATACACACTGCTGTGGCTGACCTCCAACCAAAGCAAGTTTCCTAAAGCTGAACAAAGTTAAACCTTGGAAACTCTTTTCTTCCCTTATAAATGTTAGTTACAGGAATTTAGGTCTACTGAAACAGGCTATTATGTAATTCCTTAATCCTGCAGTATCTTAAAATATCTTACTGTACTATCACACCAAGTGCAGGCACACAGCAGACATCAGATGTTTTTATTGTGAAAAAACAAGGAATGGAAAAATATTCTTCTTTTATAATAAACTTAAACGTTTTACAACATCTCTTTGTCTTGAAACAAGCTGTTCTTTTTCTTTGCACTGTAGAAAAATAAATGGATTTGTAATTAGTTTGAATTTTCTTCTTGTTTTTAAAGATGGCAAACTAGAAAAATCGTGTTTTTCCAAAGAACTATGTCCTATACTTACATGAGATACACATGCACATGTATGCATGACTATTTATAAAGTTCAGGTGAGGACTGCTGGAAGAAAGATACAAAAAGGTTTGGTCATCTATTTAATTACCACAGGTTTTCCTGCAGCCTCAGAGGCTTGTATGTTTAATAAAAAGAACACTCATGATCTTTATCAAACGTAGCCATATGGGAAGGCTGTTCGCAAACAGTAATTTTATCAAAGGAACAAGTAAGCTTTGTTGAGCTTATTTGAACATGCATCCCATCACAATTCCTTGCATTGCTCCAATACCAAATTAAGATGACCTTGCTCCTCTTCTTAAGAACTGTTACCTAGATCAGAAATAGACAATATGCATATAGAAGAGTACTTCAAATAACAAAAGCTACTTTATGCATAAAGTAACTACAGGGTTTAATTGGGAAGACAAGGACTTCTTTAGTCAGATAATTTTTTAACTCTATCTCTTATTGTGTAATCTGTGTTAGTGATTCCTCCAGCTTCAGGGCTTCAGACCAGAGTGATCTTAGCAGTGGCTAAGGAGCTCCTGACTCGCAGTCAGGAACTCATAATATTAATGAATCCTTAACAGAGCAGAAATTGCAATGCCAGAGGGAGACAGGAGTAGGCTCTGAGAGCAGGGACACACTCCAAGCACTTTTCAGGCTGCTCATGAGCTAGCACAGATCTCTACAGACACGCTGGAGTGTCCATGGTTACATCTGGGCAGGTTACATGTCCGAGCCTCACACAGGTTTTACTGGGTTCTGTTATTTAGGAAATTAAGAAGCTTCTTCACTGGAAGACCTTAGCACAGACTGGAGAGAAACAGAAATATAATCCTTGCCTCTATATTAATATCCTATATTAATATGAATAAAGTTTAGTCTACTGTTACTTTGCACAGCAATTAGGGGTCACTCTCTGGGGTGCCTCTGAGACACAGATGTAACCACAGACAAGTCACTGTCTCTTCTAGACCACTCTAGGGTCGTTATGTTCCACAGATCTTTAAAGGGTTGAATCCTACAGCAAAGATTGAAAGAACTGCTTCTACAAATCTAGTTTAGCTTCTGCAAAAGCAATAAGAAAGTCTGACTAATATTAATTATGTTTTTCGGTAATGTATTCTTTGGGTTTCATATCTTGAGGAGATGTTATAACTTGAAATGTTATAATGGTTACTCTGCACAAAAGTTCAAGAACAAGATAAAACCAGGTCCTTCAAGGTGAGGTCTGCTGCATCAGGCAAACTCAAATGTTCTATCACCACGGTAGGCACGGCCATGGGATTTTATAGACAGCGAATAATTCAACTCCTTCATTTTATGTTGTTTGTGCACATTTATTAAGATTTCATCTATTTAGAAGCACATATTTCTATTATGGTTTTGATTAACAGAACTATTAGGTGTGCATATAGTAAACTATGTCCTAACCAACACACTGCTCAGTTAATTTCTCACTAATCTCAGGATTTAGGCAGAAAGAAACGAGAACAAAAGCCTTGAGCAAACTGTCCTGACCCTCTGGGCAGGCTGAAACCTTTACTACAGACCACCTGCAACAAAATAGCTAGAGAACTTCCTTAGGAAACTTGGCTTCAATCCCCCTTCACAAATTAGGTAAGAAGGAAATTTCAACATTAATTTTCACCATTCTATGTGATAAACTGACTATTAAGTACCAGGAGAAATCTATGACTTCTAAAAACTCTTTTGAATAAGTTCATTTGAGAACAAACTCAAATGAACCGCCCCCCAAACGGGGTTCCATTACCAGCTACATAAAATAGCACTGGATATCGTTCCAGTCCTGAGTCTTAGTCAACTGATAATTGCCAAATTTACTTTTGAACAAAACTGCAATTGGTACACTAATTTAAACACTCTTACCAGTATACATAGCAGTACTCTGTAAACATGGAAGTCAATCATTAGCAATAGGGCCATTCCTTAATATTCATAAGTGGTTTAAATAACAAAAAGCTGTGTCCTTCTTCAGTTTTTTTTTAAATCTTTATCTCACTAATTAATCTTAGACATACTGTCAAGAATTCTCATTGTCGTTGAATCTCAAGTTTACAATAAGTAGTTTACTCTTTACAAAGTGAACAGACATTGTATTTAATTAAGCCTCAAATTGAGGTTTCATTGATCATGCTTGAGCCAAGACTGGGGAAACTTTCCTAATGATCAGAACACTGAGCAGATGTATCTCTTCCTCCAAAATACTTCATAGGACATATTAAAGTGCAAACAATTTTTTCTTCTCAGCAAGAAAAACAAACAAACCAACCTCACCATGTTTAAAGGTGAGTTAAATGTACCACAAAGCTTCTCTCCGGCCAGTAAATAATTGTAAATCATTCTATAGACACATCCTGTATTCTTCTGGATGGGCAATTCAGACTCTTAGGCCATGACTGCAAGTTACCAGATTGTTTTTTTGGTCTCATTTTACACAGTGTTCTTTACTTTCCAGTCAAAGTGCGGCAATCTACCTCACATTTATTGTGAGTTAACAGCTTCGTATTACTTAGCATTTGCAATTAGCTATAAGTTATCAGTTGTTGCTTCAGAATAATGTATTCTACTGTAAATCCACACTGAACTTTAGTGCGTGGAAGATTCATCAGATAACTATGCCTCCACTATGCTAAATAAGGAACTTGCCTTCAGCTTTACCTCTTAGAACATGTGTAAAGCATCGGGCTAGCTATTACATTGTTGAATACAGCCTCAGATAGACACTAATCATGCCCTCTGTCTTGTTAACTAACGTGACTTCAGCAGCCATTAATAAAATAAAACATTGTAGAAGTAAATCTACAGGGTTTGGAGCTCTCTTTCTTCCCTTGAAAAGTGTTCATAAATCCTGTGCCATCATAGTTACAAATTCTATTACCACTTACCTTTATTATCATTTTGCTTAACTATAAGACTTAGGAATGTAAATACAAAGAAAAGTAGCTGGAAAAATAGAAAAGTAATTTTGAAAACAGGACATAGACTATTTACTTTCATGCACCTCTGTCTCAGACTGAAAACTCCTCAGAAAACATTTACCACTGTAGACTACTTTTATCATTTCCATCATAATCTTAATCACAATTCAAACAAACGTCTATATTTTTTTTTCTAGCTGAAATGTTGTGATTTAAGTTTTTATAACATGCTGAAACCCCTCAAAAATTAATCATTTAAATTTTTCATTCATTTTTTAGGGATGCTCTCCCAACAGATTATATGTAGCGACAGTATTAAGAACAACTTTGCAAGGTCTGTAGATGATACCAAAATTGAAGAAAGATAAAATAATGAATGTCAACATAAGCAGCTTTAAAAGAACTTCAATCATTTAAGTAATTGCTCCAACAGATGGCAAAAGCACTTCAGCGCACACAATTGCAAAATAATTTGCCTGGAAGCAAGCAAGCAAGCCAAGAAAAGTGTACTAAATGGGACAATTATTCAGCACAGTGATTAGAAAAAGGGTTTGGGGGCTTAGTGTGGAAAAAGAAGTCATTGAAGCTATTGGCACAAAGGAAAACAGTAAGACAAAAGTATTCATTAGTAGTATCAGATACTGGACAAGGTGCTATCCAGCTGGCACCTACCATTCCCTGGTCCACAAGAAGGAAAACAGATGTTTGTGTAACTGGAGTTACTCCTTCATCCTTTTTTTTTTTTCCCTGAGAGAAACAGTCCCATTCACTCCCACCCCAGCTCTCACCGGCACATGTTTTTTTATGAGCGTGCAAACCATGAACTGATATATGCAATAAATCTTTTTCCTTTAGGTCAGTTTGCAGCCACACAAGTGCCAGGGCTACCACAAGGCAGATGCTGTTGCAGAGTCAAAAAAACAGTGACCAGCCATGAGGAAGGGGGTCAACATCTTCAACACCATTTCACCTTGTGATAGCTCACCTTGTACACAGGATCGTGGCACACCACCCACCCTAGCTCTCGAGAGTTTAAAGTCAGACTCATGAAAACATGATGCTTTCTAGCCCATGACAGTATTACATTTTACTAAAGCTGCAGCCTGAGAGTCGATAGGACATGTCCTGTAAGCAAAGATTATTCATCCCAGAAGAGACTATGCCAATAATGGCCCAGCACATTTCCTTACAATGCTGTCTTAGAGATTCTGGGTATGATACTTATCTCATCTATGTTGATTTTAATTGAATTCGTTACCATTAATTCTTATTTAGACTTGTAGGGCCAATGATCCTCTTGTGTCACACTTGCTTTATACTGTTGTACTTTTCTTAACATACGGCTGTTTTTAATTTTTAATTTACAGCACGAACTTGTATCTCCTGAAATCAATGGCACAATTCCATTAGTTAGTTATCACACCACACTCCTTAGAGGAGTGTAAATTATACCAATTCTTTTTAAAGACAAAGTTCCTTCAACATAGGAGGTCAAATTAAGTTGCAACATCCAGTGAGCAGGCACCCAAATTAACTGCTTGAGACTTCAGAGAAAGCAGACCTTAAGACCAAAAAGAATTTAAATACTAGCAATCCTCTGAACAACATAACCCAACTATATCAGAAGAGAGTTTGAAAGAGGCAATCCAGACTGTATTCTTCTGTCTGTTCAGTAAAGACTTTAACATGTAAATATGAAATTTTAAAATTTTAAAATATTTTCAATTTTATGTCTACTGCTGCGTGTAACATCAACAAAACAGACTGAAATACTACCTTTCAGAATGTTATTTTTCAGTAAAAAGCTTCTAAGTACTTGAACATTTTAAAAATGTGTATCAGAAATAAGAAATAATTTAATTTTTAACCTGTTTACCCCCACCCCCTTTTGCATTGCTTTTCTTCAATGTGGATTTCATTTTCACAGCACTTCTTAATAGGGGACTTCTATTAGGAGTAATATTTCCCATTATATACCCCAGCACTTTTATCTCCCAAATGTGATTTAAAGCCATGATACAAAATTAATGTAGATATAGAGGCACAGCATTACAAAATGACAATTTGAATTACTGGTAATCTGAAACACTTCTCAGCCCTACCATCAACTAGTTAGCCTGAGAGGCACAGCACCTTACTAATGCATCCAAGAAAAATAAGGCAGTCAGCCAGTGCTCATCGTTTCTGGCAGAGAAGAAAACCTCATGTAAGTCTGCCTGGTGGATAATGGCTGGGAAACCCAAAAAAATGTGTTATAATAATACATGATATTTCCATATTTGCTTGGAAATGTTGATCTTATGGCTTCACCATGACAGTAATTTACCTGCTGACACAAAGAGTACCTCTTTTTATTTTTCCTTACAAACAAGATGTGCTTTACATTTTATATACTGAAGACCATAAAACTATTACTCATGTTTTAATCTGGTTTGCAAAACTATGTTCCAACAATCCAAAACATTTCACTATGTTATCTTGACATACAGAGAGTCTACCTGGCTTCAGTGAGGTGTTACCTATCTAACAGTATGATAGTCATCCTAAATCTGAAAAACATATCATGTCTCCCAATAACTAATTAAAGAATAATTTAAAATGAAACATGTTGATGTGTTTTCTAAGTCAGAGAATATCCTGTAAGTAATTTTTCTAAAGACAGATTATTCTTATTATAATTTATTTATTTCTGGCTCAACACGTTATTTAATTAGCTTCTCAGATTTCAAAAAACTTTTCCAAACACATCACAGGAATCAAGCTTCTCACAGACCAATACGCGTTCAAATGCCACCATGCCATTTCATAGCAATACATTCAAAACTTACTAATGATTCTCCAGGCCATAATAGCAAATACCCTTCCCAGCCTCCCAGAACATGACAAAGTTCACTCAGAGTACCTACTAGTCACATCAATATTTTGTGAACAAGAAGCAAACACCAGAATGAACTCAGAAATATTCAATAAAAACAGTAAACTTCAAGACAACCTTGAGAGAACACACACAAACTCACAAAAATCAAACACAAAATACTGCCCCCCATCAAAAAAACCCCACAACAGCAGCTCTGACCTTTTCTCCAGATCCTTAAGGATGATCTGTATGTCTACTTTAAAAGATAAGCCTGAGAAATAAATTGTGTAGCTCTACTACATATTAAAATCATGGCCATAACAGATATACTGTGTTTATGGCATATTACAATTTTTCCCAAAAATGATGTGCAGAAAATTATCACCTACAGAGCAATGAGAGGTTATCAGTCTCAGTTGTTTAAATCCATACAAAGGGCCTATCTATCACGTCTTCCTCTACTAGCATCCCCCTCTTAATCTGTATGAATGACCCTTTTTTCACTCATATCACCTACATAACTAAAACAAATCCAAAGCAATTGTTCTCAAACTCATTTGTGGATTCCATTACAAAGAGAAGAGCTGTGCATCTGAAAGCTTGTCTGGTTTTCTTCATGAAAAATAAGACTTTTTTCTATAGACCTTGACAATTTTATGTTCTTGATCAAAAAAGCTGTAAATCAGTTTGAACTAGAAAAATATCTGAAGATTATATCTACTGCTTGTTAGATTTCCCCTTTAGGGTGTTCCCACATTAATTTTCAGTACTGGCAACATTTAATGTTATTTTAGAGGCAGTTCTATGTCACCTCAAATGCTAATCAGATTTATTTCAGTGACAATATTGATATTAAAAACTATGCTAACTATTAAATTGATCTTCCTGGGTGTAAATTTTCATTATGTGCATCTTTTCAAGCCAACCAAGGAAGAAGAGTCACATTCACATTTTCACAAACTCACATGAAAAAGACATGCATTTATCATGAAATACATGCAAAGTAGATCAGGTAATTAAAAGCTGAAAGAAATGCAACAGAAGAATCCCTATTTTGAGGTCTGCTTGAATCTTCATAAATTGCAGAAGTAATCTGCAGTAGCTGTTTCCAGACTTTACAGGGGTTACAGAAAAATATATTAATTGAATGGTTTGCCACTGCCATCATTCATTGAGGGTATCCTTGGTATGAACCACGTAACCCTTAATATCTATTTCACAGCTACTTCCAAATTTTGTTTGATGAAATGAAAAACTGCCAGACATTTTGTTGAAAATTCTACATTCCTCAAGTTCTTGAAGAAATATTCTTTCTCTGCTATTTGTCCAATAAGCAAGTATAAAGAAATTTAAGCAGTCCATAGCATGGATTATCTATCCATACAGAAATTCCATTTTGTAAGTCCATTCCATATTATAGCAAAGACCAAATTTTGGATTCTTTTGCAAAACAACATTCAAAACCTACATTTCTGGATGCTTCTCTAAAGTGCTTAGATCATAGGTTTCTCGCAGAACCTTTACAGTATTTATGCATAAACTATGTCCCAGAAGAACGTGCTTGCTTGATGCATTACTGTGCTGTAATTTCCATTCAAACATTTGGAAAGCAAAATAAGAAAGAGAAGCTAACAGCACCTTTTGGGCTTCCAGGTTTGATTCCAACTGTGGCATCCTTCGGGGAGCTCTTAAAAAGTGACAGGAAAAGCTCACAGCAGCCTGCAGCAAAACTTGGCATGCACAGCTTAGGGAATAAAAGACTTCAGAAAAAATACTTGGTTGTTTTAGTCATTGAAATATTACTCAAACTTCAATCATTTGATTATTTTGTCCACACTGCTATGAGGTACCTTGAAGTAAAAGATGAATGCTATTGACATGCAGTATTTGTTAAAAGCAGTTCTTTTCAAAGCTGATGTAAATTGCCAGCAACTCTTCTGAATGAGATTGTGCATAATTGCAATTTCAGCGATCTATGCAAGTACAGCAGTACAAATATCTGTTACATATGCAGGCAAGAGCCACAGGCCGGTATCCTCTTCTTCCTCCCCCCAATCCCCCACCAAGTATTTTACTCTCAATTGGAAATGTAGTGTTTACCCCTGGATACATGGTGTAACAGCTACCATACATCCTCACCGTAAAACACCCGATGTTTAGTAACCAAGGGCACAAAGGGCAATTTTTGTGATGCCTGGGCATTGCATGAAAGTCACCCTGGTATCCCTCCTGCACAGAATGGCCTCTGCCATCTATGCTAGGGCTTGTCACTGAGCCATACCAGTTGCTAGCTAGTCCTAAGAATATACACTGTTTCTCTCTAAAGAGCATAAATCACGATGATGAACAAACTGAGGAATACAGTGATCTAGGCTACAGCTGGATCCAAGAGGCAGAGTGTCAGCAGGGACTGAGTCTCCCCTAGGCAGCACTGGGGCTGCAGCCTTGAGCAGACAGAACAGTGCGTCTTCCACAAGAAGAAACAGCAACAAGAAAGAAGCTTGGTAGCAGGGTTTCAGAGCTAATTCTCTTCTGCACAGTCCTGGACATTGAACTCGTTTAACAGAAGGCAAAATATTGTATGCAGAATGGCAAAGGGTTTTCCACTACTGCAAATTATTGAAAGCAGAAAGCCTGTCAAACGCAAGCTTGCAACCAGGATCCAAATCCGACACTCCACAAGCCATAAACCAGTGGTTTTCTACTCTGACTTCACTTTTAAATGGTGCCTTCTATACATCTTATTTGAACACCAATTATAAGTGATTTGCATTTGGAAGAAAGGGTTCTGAATATTCAAGAAAGTAGGTATCTAGAGACATCTCCTATTAATTCCAGAATGCAAATTAGATCTAAATACAAGACAAATATTAGCAAAGACACATTTTTCTTAGTTTCTTCCTGACAGTTTGAGGGAGTAGGAAATCAGTCATTAGAGATGCAGAAAGGTCAGATTTCTCTGGCCACAAAGCCAGGCAAGTCTGGTTCATACAAAAAAATTATCTTACTTGGTTTCATTTATTTTCTCTAGTTCAGACTGAAAATACCAACTCACGCTCCAAATAAGAAATTCATAATAAGAATTTATATCGGTATCACAGAGAAATGTACACGATGTGAATAATTTTAATCTAAGACCCTAATATAATTGAACAGTAACCATCTGAATATATCACTGACCTATGTACAGATACTATCAGTAGGTTGGATTAAAGACAGCATCCTGTGGCTACATCAAGTTCCCCATAGATATGCACTTCCTAAATAACTATAACTTGTGTAGCTTTTACAGTACCAATTTAACAGAAAACAAAAAAAAAAAAAAAAGGAAAAAAAGACTACCAAAACAAACCCAGAAAACAAACCAGTGCAGTCCAAGCAACTGAGCTATAGTCTGAAGGATAATGGTTACACTTAGTTGTAAAACACTGACAAGAGACAAGTTTCTTTGCATGAGAACAAAGAGTTCAACAATGGCCTTGCTCCACATCTGCATGCAAACAAGATCTTTCAACATTTTCAGGAGGAAAACTGTGGGACTGAAAGCCCCACCCCAAGCATAGATTGGCAACTACTAATCCAGAAAAGCATTTAAATCTCTACTAATCCCAGGTGAAACCCTTTTCCACAAACCAAATACAATCACTATGAGAATGTTCACTTATTTTCTCTCCATTTTGAAAAAAAATAAAGTCACCCTGGACTTGAGATACCTTAGGAAAAAGTTTTTAAGTAATATTTTCACAAATTAGCTTAGCTTTACCTAAAGAACTGGAGGGAAAAAAGGTATTTAAAAAAAAAAAAGAATCAGCCAACTGAAGCTATGAAAATAGGGTAAACAGTGCCCATTTTCCTTCCAGTCCTTGCTTAGCATGAAAATAGTCGTGTTTTCATGCAAGAATTGCAATAAGAAATGGCCAAAAAAACCCTCAAATCAGAAACCATTAAAGCACTCATTTTAAAAGTTGCTATACAATAATGGAGTAAGTTATTTAATTTCATGTATAATTTTTGAAAAGGAGAAAGAAAAAGAAAAATATTTGCAAAACTAGAAGAAAACAAGCCACTGATTACAATATCAGCATTTAAAAGAAACCATCTTAAAAACAGGAAAATACTGAGGCTTCCCTGCCACAGAAGTGGAGCAGAATGAAGGATTTGATGGTAATAAAAATGAATTTACAGCATTTTCATTTATCTTGCACAAAGCTTGACTAATCTCGAAAGACCAGTTACCAGGTCTTGCTGCACAGCCCCACTGAAGCACTACAGTCAAAGCATAGTAAATAGTGTATTAGATTTGAGAAAATGAAAAATCTGCAAAATGTTACATCCAGATTCCTCTATGCTACAACATATTATATCATTCTTAATATTAAGTGCGTCAAGTACAATATTTCCCTTTTAAGTGGTTAAGGTCAATTGTACTTTAGTAGAGCTTAACGTACTATACAAGCAACTAAAACTTAATCACAGTCTCCTTTTATCACTTCTAAATTGCAGGAAATTACCAGGACCTGCTTAGCACTGTATCAAGGTAGAACAGAAAGTGATCCAGAATACTGTTAGTTTATCAACTGTTATTTGGTCCATAGAAAGGAAATGAAAATATTTCTTAAAGTGGTTAAAGATCCATTGTTCATATTAACATTTCAGATGTTAAGGCTTTTGTTAATAATTATTCTCAAAGATTGATTGGGAAAGTTGATTAGGAGTGTTTCTCCACTCCTTTTCAATCATTGACAGATAGTCGATGATAGGGGGAAGGGGACATGTGCTTGCTTGGTTGGGGTTTGTTTGAACTTGATTTGTCTTTAAAGTACCTATACTCATGGAAACTTTAGAGTGCTTTGTAGTTTTCCATAAAAGCCTTCATCTTCGACATTCCATCCTTTCAACAAATGGTAATTCTGTATAATGAAACTGTGCTTTTTCAATTAAAACTTTCAATGAGCATTTAATAGAAAAATCATCTTAATTACAGAACTGAAGTTTCAAGAGACTATAACACAAAATTATGGTAACTAATACTTATTGATAATAATTATTAATTATAATAGAAAGCAACCAACATATTTTTAACAACTATATGGCGATTTATGTATGCAATATCATTAGAGTTCAGAGTGAAGAATTGCAAGATGAAAGTGAATGCTAGGATCTAACGTCTTTTTGTTAAATTGTAGCCCTTAATCTTAGTATACATTTTGTCATTCTTTTTGTTAAGAAAAATTTAAAGCATTAGCTGCCGTTCTCTTCTTTCAAGCACAAGCCTGAGCACAAAGGAAGTTCTCTGCCCCTCTTCCCTTCAGCCAAATCTTCTCACTTAGACCCTTACCAATGTGTTTTGTCATTTTTGTGCCCACGTGGATACTTTGCCACAGCGTTTGCAATTAGATGCACATTATATATCTAGTTCAATCTACCTTGACCATACCCTTAAAACTAAAGTATGAACTGAGAAACCTTTTTTTATTTTTTTTTATGGATGTCCAGGTTCAAGTAGTCACAATATTTTGCAGTCTGACAGTGCAGCTGTTCAATTAAAACCAGGAGTTGTTCCATGCATACCCATGCCCAAAACCCAGTAAGTTTTTAAAACTGTCACTGTCCTTGAGTATCTAATGCACACCTACAGAAGCATCTGCAGCTTGTATATCTACTTATAAATTAATTTTTAATGAACGATGATATGAATATAGCTACAGTTTTATGGCAGGTTTGAACGTTGCGGCTGCGGGGGTGGGGAGACCATCCCTTGGAGCAGAGTCAAATAAACATACAGTTCTTTACTACTGAGAGGATGTAAAGTTAGCAGCGATGGGGTCAGCACTCTCAGCAACGACAGGAATCTCTCAACTCGGTCTCACCACCAGACAAGTTGTAATGCAAATCAGCTTTTCAATGGATACACCTCTTCGAAACTAAAAGCTCCCTCTTTTCTCTCTATCCCCTCAGGCCATTCTTAGTTCTTCTCATAATATCCGGAATTTATGAAGATTCTAAAGGCCCAAGGACTAAACGGTATCAAGGCTGGCTTTTCCAAAACCCCCTAGTACAATTTTATAACCAACATAAGTTTATCATCTACCTTTGCAGAGTTATGTCAAACACCAAGTATTTTTAAGCTTGTTTTAAATCTAAAAATACCTTCCAAGACTATTATACAATCCGATGGTAGCTCTTTCAATGTCACCCAAAAATCAACAGCTGAAAAAAATGTTTATAAATAAAGTGTAGAAGGGTTCAGCACTCTGTGCTGCAATTTTTAATCTCTAGAGTTTTCAGCAACTCTGCTGTAAAATTCAGTGATCAGCAGAATGCTTTTATGCGTTCCACCTCCAAGGTGCATATATATGTTGCTCACAGTGGTAAAGCAGACAGCTTAATGAGAAGCTTCTTTCCCAAAATGTCAAAAATTAATATTTCAAAGTTGCAAAATTTGATTTCAAGTTAGCATTTCAGTTGGTATATGGAACATATTTTAGCCATGAATAAATTCAGAATTTCTGAAGGAGAAGACCATGAAATCTTGCTTCCTACCCAAAATATAAACCTTCTAATTTTTAACAGGAAAAAAAAATTATGCTGATTTGAAAAAAAAAAAAAAATTGCTTGCAGATTACCACTCTTCCCTATGGACTATTCTTGGCCTTAGACCTGCCAAAATCATCTTCAGAGAATAAATGTAATTGGATGTTCTGTTGCCTTATAGGCTGAGAATATGCCTGGCACGACTCTGCATAAAAGATTCAGGGCTTTGTTTTGAGAGATGAAACAGACTGACCTGTATGGCATTGTACCTAGGTGTAAGAGCCAGTTTAAATAATAATTTCACAAAACAGAAGAACTCAGAAGCTTAGTTAACTAACAATTATAAAATGCTCACTGGAATGTTTGCTGATAGGATTATTATAAGAGGTAAAATACTGTCAGTATTCAGAAATGACTAGAGTATTTTCATATCATTAAGTGGAAGAACACAGATAATCCGTCACACCACACAGCAAACGTTGCATTCAGAAAAAGTGTTCAACAAAATGTTTAATAAGGAGAATAAATCACAAAAGCTTGAATTATTTATTTGTGACCTTTCAAGCATCACTTGTTCATTAACATGCTATGCTCCAAACTAAGACTAAGCAAATACCAGCTGCTCCAAAATATTTTAAAACATTAAATGTATTACTAAAATTCCACTGTTAGGGAATTGACAAAACCAAATGGCTTTATTTGGAGGATTTAGCAATAAAAAGTGCTAAAAAAATCAGATTTGGGGAAAAGTTGTTGGATGCATGAGTAGTTTAGCAAACTTGTTTAAAGAAATTACTATATACTCAAATTGTCAAAAATTCTGTGCCTTAACGCCACAGTATTTGCTTTTATGTTTCCATCTGACACCATTCTGATGCTGTTGTGTGTTCTCACACTTTTTTAGGCTGTCACTATATTTGATGTGACAGTTAAGATTCCAGAGAAAGCTGCCAGAAACATGGAAAGAGCTTTAGGAACTCCCTGCATACAGCATCATCGCTCATTGCAGCCTTCCTTATGTAGGTTCTCAATTTTGAAACCTTAGTGCCTCTGTTTAATTTAATTAATCCTGGAACCAACAAAAGGCTTAATTCAGCTCTTCAAAAAGAGGAGCTACTGACTGCAATATTGCTACTTATATAAACTAAGACAAACAGAACACAGACTAGGATCAGACTACAGAGAAGACAGTCTTTGTTCTAACACAGCTCTTGCCCACCAAGTAGATATCATTCTTATTCTTTGTCTTCCATTTCCTCCTGCTGGTAAGAAGTCCCTGGAAGGAAGCCCCACTGCACTTCATTGTGTAGTATAGACCAGTATTTAGATAGCCTGGTTCCCTTTATTCTAAGCAGAGAATTAATTGTCTTTTACACACACTGTTACTTGACAGCCACACCCATGTCAAGATTCTTTAATATGCTTATGTATTAGTCATTAGTCACACACCTTGCTAACAAGAACAAAAAGATAAGTGTAGCACAAAAGGGTTAGATCTACAGTGAACGAGCCACAAAGCACACTTCCTAAGAATTTTAAATTACTGTATAGCAGTTGAGGCTTAAACAAAATTTAAGTTTTATTTACAAATTTAATTACACAAGTACCATGGGTTTTATATGCTATTCCCCAGTCTGGAAACCTCTGAAAAATATTCCTTAGGCTCAAATACAAGCTTCAAATCATACAGCCATAAAAACAGGCAATATTTGTAATAAGAGATAAAACCAAATTGCCTTTAAAAATCCTACAGCATTTTCCACAGAAATGGAACTGTTAGCTCTAATGTCCTGGCCAAAATCCAGTTTGGGTAATTATGTTCTTTTACCTGAATTTCCCTTACAGGTATTCATTTTCACCTCCTGTTGTAAAACACTGTGTCAATGGGTAAATAAATTCTGAACCTGATCCTAGACAGCTGATGCAAGGTTTTCTGCTTTGGCCAAGTTTCATGGGAAGAAAATAAATTCAAAAAATTTTATATATATATATATATATATATGTGTGTGTGTGTGTGTGTGTGTGTGTTTTGCTGATCTCAAAGCAGTCATCTACATTTTTTCCTCAGGTTCCACAGGTTTCCTTAAAATCTCTGCCTGTTACCTTGACAGCAAAGGCAATGGAAAAGGACTTCATATCAGATCTGTCAGCCAGATTGCCTTACAGCTACGAATTCATCAATCTCAGGCCTCCAAGGCCATCAGATGTGATAGAGTCCAGCAGTCTATTTTGGAGAAAGGAGTCTGAAGTGGGGAGATCCCCATTTTTTGCAACAGTTGGAGGACTTGAGATCTAAGAAACATCTTCAGTAAAGCTGAAATGTCATTGTATGCACAAGATTGTCTCCTTTGCTAACCAGCTTGAATGTTTAGGAAACATTCACATGCTTGGGGCTTGCACGGCTGGCAGGATAGTAATCTTCTACACTTCAAGTCAACAAAGGATTTGGGAAAACGTTGGGTTTTCTTTCCCCCCCTCTCTCTACAAGCGTACACATGCACTTGTGCATGCAAACAGACACTCTGATTCAACCCCACTGATGAGATATCCTAGTTTTTGACCAATTCCAGTTACTAATCAGAACAACCCAGATTTGGCCTCATTAAGCTGCTGCATTTCATCCCAGAGCTCTCTGCTGATTAATTGTTTATGTCAAACAAGGTGAGGTTTCTAAGGAAACATTGTAATTTCTATTAAATCAGTTGATGCAATTAAAAAATATTCATGCTTCTAAGAATACAAACCCATCAAGTTCATTCATTCTTAAGTACAGATTGTAATGTTTTCACATCCTATCTTAATCTGGAATCTCTAAGGAAAAGAAAGTGGTGTAGCAGCTGAGTCAATTTTGTTATTACATTGAGGCTCTCATCCAAATTGTTCATTCAAAAATATTGTTATAACCGTAGAGGGTATCCTTATTGCCTACAGGTATTCTAGATTTTTGAGATGGTATTGCCTCTCCTGAACAAAGGTAGTGGCACCTGACAGCCTAGCTGTATATTACAGCCTGCATCTAGGAAATAAAATCTGTATAGGGTTACTCCGGCCATGCTTAGCTGGAGAGGTAGCTAGTAAATTTGTAGAGAAAATCCAGACTAGGGTTCAGACTTCCAAACTGATCATGGAGAGTTAATCAACATATTTTAGGTTCAGGCCTGAAGATATGCTTGTGGATGAAAACTTATCTATAGTTCAAATCTGCAATAAAAGATAATCTCCACCCAATCTGAAGTTTGTCATCTTTGTATTATTTCACCACAGTGTTTACAAATCCATGTCTATCACAACAGCAAAATTGATGTCTAAAATATTTCAGGAAAAAAAAAATAAAATCAATATGCTCTGCCCATTCTTTCTGTTAGTGCAAACCCCACTTGCCTTGTCTGGCACATTCTCCTCAGTATATAATCAGTTAATAATCTACACCAACTTCCTCTCTTGCTTGACAGCTTAGTTCTTTGCCAGCCTTCTGCAAAGGACCCTTTCAAAAACATTTTGGAAATCTTCATAAACTCTTGCTGCATTTCTTTATAGTAAGTCAACAAACCAGCCAGGGGCACAGGACAGCCCTAAGCACTGCCCACACCAGTAAATCATCAGTGCAGCCTGTGACAGACACAGTTTTGCCCCAGCATAGCTAGGAGTTTCACAGACACAGAAGAAAGATGGTTTCATGACACATCTGTAGGCCGATAGCCTTCTGTATAAGCTAAGAAGGTTTAGCTCCAAGGAAACAAACTGAACTGCCAACTGAGTCCCTTGAACTGGCAATAATTCCTGGCTATTTTGTCTAGTAATAGAACTACTACCCATATCAACTAGATCACCTTCATCCACTTGCTTATGAACTTCAGATGATTAATGTTGACTTACCATATCATTTTACCCATGTATCTACTCTTATTTGCTATTGTTCTTCTCATTACAATTCTGTTACATGTGAACACCTGTGATGTTGGGCTTTCAGTTACATGTGTATACTTCCGTTTCAAACTTTCTAATTTAAAAGTAAAAAATAAAGGCAACTAAGAACATTAAGAATTCATAAGAACATAAAAGAAGTTATAATTTTCCTTTTTTTACAAGAAAATCATGACTCTGTTTGTGAAATCCAGAATAAAACTCCTTAACACCAATGTGAAGTTAAGGAGCAGACACTTCATTTATTGCAGCGCTGGGGACATGGGGGATGCTCCTCCAAAGGCATGGCCAACTTAGTATCAAAATCCATCAGTTTTTATAGACTTTTTCTGTCAAGTCATTGTTACATAAGCTCTTTACATAAAAAAGCATACTATGCATGCTCTTAAATTTAACCTTTATAATGATTGGTCCTTTGATTATATAACCTTATCAATATTCTTATTTAAAAACAATCATTGGTCAATTTCACTTAGCTCTACTGATTGGAATCAATACACAAATTGAGATGAGAAGGGTAAGGAGTTTCCAGGCAGCATAACTGGTGTCCATGACAGTGTTCTGGTTTCAGCTGGGATACTGTCTTCCCAGTAGCTGGTACAGTGCTGTGTTTTGAGTTCAGTATGAGAAGAATGTTGATAACACTGATGTTCTCAGTTGTTGCTCAGCAGTGTTTAGACTAAAGTCAAGGATTTTTCAGCTTCTCACGCCCAGCCAGTGAGAAAGCTGGAGAGGCACAAGAAGTTGGCACAGGACACAGCCAGGGCACCTGACCCAAAGTGGCCAACGGGGTATTCCATACCATGGGATGTCACATCTAGTATAGGAACGGGGGAGGGGGGGCAGGGAATCGCCGCTCGTGGACTGGCTGGGTGTTGGTCGGCGGGTGGTGAGCAATTGCACTGCGCATCGTTTGTACATTCCAATCCTTTCATTATTGCTGTTGTCATTTTATTAGCATTATCATTAGTCGTTTCTTCTTTTCTGTTCTGTTAAACCATTCTTATCTCAACCCACAGGTTTTACTTCTTTTCCTGATTTTCTCCCCCATCCCACTGGGTGGGGGGAGAGGGAGGGAGTGAGCAGCTGTGTGGTGCTTCGTTGCTGGCTGGGGTTAAACCATGACAGACAGTTTCCTTAGTTTCTTGAAACAAAACATAGAAAAAACAGTAACTTCCTGGTGAGGTTTCTATGGTTAGCTATTTCAAACTTCAACAATACTAAGGTTCCTATAGTCACACATAACACAGTTCCTAAAGTTTTTATGGCTACATTTCAAACTTAACAATCCTATACATTATGCTTCACAATTTTACTTCTTAATCAAACCTAACTCTTCTATGTGATTAAATTTTGATTTCTTTACCAGAATATTTGCAACAAGTCCTTGATCCCTCATATGCCATAACAATAAATAAGCTACAAAACAGATGTGTTCTACCTTTTGGAAAGTTATTCATAAACAATCTGATATTCATTATGTACACACACAGAGACACCTTTTTTTAACCTAAACAATGTCTAGTCTATGAACATGGATATATCACGCATACACATTTTACTGTTTCCTTTAAAGCCATCCCCTTAAATTCCATGAACTGAATTAAACCTTGATAAAACCCAACTTATTTTAGTGATGCTACAGCAAAAAAAAAAAATCTAGTCTTTTACAATATGTGAGAGTAGGATTTGACAATAACTGGAAGCATTACAGGAAGATTAAAATAAACTACAGTGAAGAGTATAAATCAGCTCCAAAGGTTATCATTGCATATCCACTTAATTAGGTAGAGACAGAACTACATTATTCATTAATGTAGCCACTAGCTGATATACCTCTGACTTGCCTAACTCCTAATGATGTAAGATTTCTGTTCATAACGAGGTGTATTTTCTTCCCCAAAATTGCAAGTCTTCAATCAAAACACCTGAAGAAGTGAAGAAAACTCATCACAGACAGCTTAGAAATAATCTGCGCAAAGACTATTTGCTATAAATTATTCTGATTTGAACCTAGGTAATTGGAAAACTTGCTTACAGTTGGTAACTCCTGATGGACTCATGAAAGAACATAAAAACAACAGGAAATAAAAAAAAAAAAAAAAAGACAAGTAGCAAGGAACAGGCTGACCTAGAATTAAATGATGAATTGGCCTCTAAAACATTTTAAGAGCCAAGTATAATAACAAGGTTTGGGTTTCTTTCTCCCCACCCCTCAAGGCCTGTAATACTTCTTCATTAAGTAGTGCAGCTGAGGAACAGACTCATTTCTCTGTTTCTTGATATACATTTTTTTTTCTAGTTACTCCTAGGTAGAACTGCATGTCACATATAGAATCAATACATACACCAGAACCACTCTTTCTCCAAACTAGTCATGCCAGAAAAAAATGGTTTGAGCAAATGTACTGCAATTTGTACATAAATCTTCTAAATGAAGAAGCTGTAGATTCAATCCCAAATAAATCACTGCAGCATACTAAGTTTAGTGTAAATACCTGTGGAGCTTCACCTTCCTCCTCTTTTTTAAAGAAAAATCCCTACCTTAAAACCTTTAAACTTTAACAGCCTATTTTGATGAGGGCAGGAAGTAAAAGGGAATAGATAACTTGTCTGCAACAACATAAAATAGTGTTGTAGTGATCTATAAAGGCCAATTGTCTGAAACATGTCTCATAACACACACAAGCCACTTTCCATCCCGAGACTGGCAAATAGCTCTTCCCTGTTTTGACAGAGTCCATACTGCAAGTGTTTAAGTGGATTTTTTTCCCCTCTTTTTTTTTTAACCTCCAATATAAAGCAGAAATTTTATTTCAGCTGTGTTTGCATCATTAGCCTGCTGGCAATCATAGAAGCATAAATTATCCAGGCAAGCAGTTTCATTTATTGAGACCTCTTGCCGGAAAAGAGTAGCAATCAAATCAGTCAGCCCAAATTATCCTTGACATTAACAAAGGGCTCTAGGATCATTGTAAGAAATTACTTTCTTCTATTACCAAGCTGATTATGTTGTAGATGCCTCTGCAGCATCACAGCACAAAACCTAGTTTAAAATAAAAATGTTTATAAGAGCATGTAATTTTCATTGCCACTGTTTGTTGCACTCAATGTTTTATTAAAGCATGCTAAATATACATGTATGTGTATGTGCATATGCATGTGTATAAAAGCAGTAATAGCTTGTGCTTACTTCAGCTAAGCAGCTATGTGCAACTGTAAAGGCAAACAGCCAGGCCCCAGTCTTACAGTCTCATTGATGGTGAAGCCAAGAAAGCTCTACAGACTACTACTGCCTCTGCATCACTGCAGGATCAGGTTCTTATCCTCTCAGAGACCAAATACATGAACAAAATTGAGTTTTAGGCTGTTCCCAGACAGTAGTGGTTTCTCACTCATCTCTAGTTCCTTGTGCTCAACTGCTCTGAGAGCTTTATCTAAGCCAAATGTAACTCAGGACCTCAAAGTTTAAAAGCATATAGGGCTCACAGGGAGGGGGAAGATATTGGGAGTTCTTCATTCATAGAGGGGGGGAAAAAAAAAAGGCATCTTCACACTCTCAGAAATCAGCAAAAGTTTTCTCTGCAAGTAACAGAAAAGCCTCTAGCCCTTAAATTTAACAACTATTATTTTGTGATCTAGGGCCCAATAGACACTGCTATTTCTGAAGTAGTTAGGTAACACGTCCTGTATTCATAGCTCATCTAACAGCATTGATTTGTCATAGAAAACAAAACAATAAAATATTACCAAAAAAAACTTAAAAAAATGCTCCAGAACTATTTCAGCTGCAGAAAAAGGACGCACAAAAAGCCGGAGCTGTCAGATGGATAAGGAAAAAATTAGAAGAGAAGAAAATATATTCAAGCTGCAAAAGAATATTAAAAAAATCCTACTGGGAGTAAAAATGTATTTAAAACTAGAAAAATAGCTTCTACTGAAAGCAACCCATAAAATACAGGATGCAGGATTTTCTTTTCCCCCCAGGTAAACATAATGAGCTAGGAGAACAGCAGCTTTGTAGCTAAAGAGAAAGACATTTCTGGTTCAGGGCCCAGCTATGCCACAGGCACAATACCTTGTCTAAAATTATGAGCTCATAGTGCAAACAAATTTTTACCAGACACAGAAATCTGAACTGTACAAGGTTATCCAGGGTATTTACTGATCAACCTAAAATGCACCAAATTCCAGTAACAATTCCTAATTGTTTGTTTTCAAGCTCAAAATTCATAAATATTTAAGATTTCAATATGGTTGGTAAAGTCATAATATTGAAGGCTGACACTGATTTTAGACAGCCCTGATCTGCATTTGCTACACAAGATTTCCTTATACCCAATGGTATGAAATCAATTATTACACATTCTCCTCTCCAGCTGCATGGTATTAAACACATTTTCTTGTGTAAATACTCAGACATATTGTGCCAACAGTTTTCAGATACTTGTTTGCAGTTCCTTTTACCAAAATGTGCGTGCTACAGCTAGACAGGCAGACTAAGTTGTGGCCAAATCCGGTTCATATACATTTCAAACACAAAACTGTGTGTAGCTTGATCTGATGAATTAAACTGGTTCCTGGACCCAACTGTACCTCTCATGCCTACCATTGTAAATCATTGTCTTCCTAACTGTAAATCTTGCCATGACAAAGCTCATTTTCTAGTACAGTTTATCCAATATCTATCCAAATCTTTGTAGGACCCAATCAAAATTAGTGGTTCATTGTGCCACATGTTTTACAGATAAAGCAATCATCAGCCTCTGTCCCCAGAATTTAGTTTAGATGAAAAACAGACCATGAGACCAGAAAGATATGGCAGTTTGCCCAAGGACACACAGCGTTATCTGTGGCAGAAATATTAATATCAGTCTCCTGAACCCTAGCCAGACATGTAGCCACAAAATCACATGCTAACAGATTCCTAGGACAATTCCATTTAAGCTTCTGATCCCCTGCTTTTGAATTGGTTAAAAGACAGACTATTCCTCTTGCCAGCTCTGCTATAGCATAAATGAAGTCTAGGAAGATGAGATAAGGGGTTTTTTTGTCTGACTCCATATTTAAGCTAATGCACCAGCTGCATTAGTACACCATTTTGACTTTTAAAGTTCCTGTATAAACTGAGATGAGACCCTGGAAGTGCACTGGAAACATTCACCAAATTCCTTAGTCCATCATCATTTTACTACCACAAAAAGCTAATTTGCCTTCGCTGCCTCAGCAGCAGCATCTTTTTCACTTTCCCAGTAAATGTCTACATTTGGGTGGACTCCTGAAGGTGCAAGGTACATTACATACCAGAAATGGTAACCATCCTTCATCATGGTATTACTTTGACTTGTTTGCTTATTATGCTACACAGGCAAAAATGGTAAAAGTAATACCATCTGTCTTAGGAGCAAGGAACGTTTCACTTTCATAAAGGGGATTTACTTTTAGTATTCGTGTTGAATTCTGGTGCCATGTTAGTCATTAAGAGTCAGTTTCTTGAAAATTCTGTATTAAATTTTGATTACTTTTTCATATTAAACAATTTTTCACTTGAAAAGAAATATTAAGTCCTTGAGGAATACATTAAATTTTCCGTTCAATAGATGTTTGTCCTGGTTTCAGCTGCAATAGAGTTAACCTAGTAGCTGGTACAGTGCTATGTTTTGAGTTCAGTATGCAAAGAATATTAATAACACACTGATGTTTTCAGTTGTTGCTCAGCAGTGTTTAGACTAAAGTCAAGGATTTTTCAGCTTCTTATGCCCAGCCAGCGAGAAAGCTGGAGAGGCACAAGAAGTTGGCACAGGACACAGCCAGGGCACCTGACCCAAACTGGCCAACAGTGTATTCCAGACCATGGGACGTCCCATCTAGTTTAGGAACTGGGAAGTGGGGGGCAGGGATTCGCCGCTCGGGGACTGGCTGGGTGTTGGTCGGCGGGTGGTGAGCAATTGCCCTGCGCATCATTTGTACATTCCAATCCTTTTATTACTACTGTTGTCATTTTATTAGTGTTATCATTATCATTATTAGTTTCTTCTTTTTATATTCTATTAAACCGTTCTTATCTCAACCCACAGGTTTTACTTCTTTTCCCAATTTTCTCCCCCATCCCACTGGATGGGGGGGAGTGAGTGAGCAGCTGCGTGGTGCTTAGTTGCTGGCTGGGGTTAAACCACGACAATATTCTTAAGGGACATTATAGATATCAGTGATTTGGACACAGGTCAATTCCTGGGCAGAATTAGAAATTAGAAAAAAAACCAAAACTTTCTAACAGCTTGTTACCATTACACACCATGTTTTAACACCATATCCTGCATTTAGATTATACAGATGTCAGCAAAACTATAAAATTTTTTTCTTTTTATTTTAAGTTCTTTGCAACTTGAACATCCCCAAAGGATCTGTATGGGTTGGAATAGATTGGATCTAGGTGACAACAGTGTTCTAACACTATAGCATAAGGTAATTGCTTAGTTATAGGAATAGAGAAATAACTTGATAATAAGCAACCTGTTTCCCACTGTGAAAGTTATGAAGGTATTGAGATACTTGTAACAGCAAGTTCTTACATGCCAAGTGAATTTGAACAAAACAAATTGAAATTGGCTGTTTTCTATCCAGTACTATGTCTGGTGCTTTCCAGGGCCACGTGTGGAGAGACTGAACCCTAGACACTCCAGGGGCAGGAAAGCAAGAGTGACACCCCCAGGTCCTGCTAGACCAGCTGGAACCACTACACTGTCCCACTTGGCTTTTCTCTGGACCATGTCCTCTCTGCCACAGAACAGGGAGGTCATGCAATTCATAAAACTTTGTACATCCCTGATTAAAGAGTTCTGGTATACAAGTCCAGGTATTTTCCACGCTGCAACTTGATCCAAACAAAAATACTTTTTCATTGCTGATTTTTCTTGCTTTTTCATTGCAGTAGGAAGGTCAATATGCTCTAGAGGTGTTCCCTTTTCAGACAGAAGATTTTCTTTCTTTCTAAATTTTAACCACATTTTCCCTTCCTTAACTCCCATACAGACAAGCAAATGACAGAGCACCTCTTTTCAGGAAGTCTCACTAATGTCTCCTCCTGAGAAAAAAGTATGTTTTCAGTGATAGCATTTTATCAGCAAAATCACTGAAAATGACACTCATGGGAAGACATATGCTTTAAAGGTTTAGATCTGGCCAGCTATGTCAAAGACCAAAATATTTTGTTAAATAATGATGATAGTAAAAGTCTTAATTGTTTCACGAGAACACAGAGGCATCACTCTTTCGAAAAGCAGAGCTGTACATTAGTTGTCATTGTGTTGTCTGAACAAGTGCTGAAAAGCAGAAGTACACACCTCTTACTACAAGAAAACATCTCCTGTAGATACCACAATACATTAATTTGTAAGGACACTGTAGCACTGACAGATATTTTCTTTTATTCAGTATAAATGGGTTCATCTGACTACTTCAGTTCCCTTCTGAACCCAGACAGGAGGTAAAAGCTGATCTAAGTGATCCACAAATCTTTTTTTTTTTTTTTCTCCCATCACAAGGCTTTGGCTAGTGTACCAATGAGTTCATTTACTGTACATTAGTCTCCACACAAAATTCACAATCTATGACAGTCTAAAAGATCCCCATCAAATCAAGGCTGCTACATTACTGGCTACTTTGCCTTTCCTGGCAGCTTCTTTCACTCTTATGTCCCCACAAATCCCAAACTCACTAACACTAAAAGAAAATGGAGGAAATATTTTGAAGAAAAGAAAAATGTTGTTGTCAGACTGTAACTGCAAATTTTTTTCTGACCTTCCTTCTTGAAGGAAAGATTTAGTCAGCTAATCAGCTAATTCTTTTTTTTTTTTTCCCCTCCCTTGACATTAAACCTGGTGCAATTCTTAAAGACATTTTACAATGAATCTGCTTGGTTCTTTAATCTCTCCAGAGAGAACATGTTGCATATGAACATTTGTCCTGCTTAGTCTTTCCTTGCTAAGGACCTACAATTGTACCTTCAAATTGAAAATATAATTGCTATTAGTGTCACTTGGACACACACCTCTAAATAGAATTTAGATATGTTGTAGGTATAGATATAGCTGTATCTAAATGCTTTAGTTTGTTTTCATTTGGTTTTGGTTTTTTGGTTTTTTTTTTACAGCAAGATTGGTAACAGAATTACCATGAAATCCAGATTAAAGTTGTTTTTATGTTTTCTCTGTAACTTAATAAACATTTAATTTTGACATTGAAAAATCTTTAGTTGGACAGAGGGAAAGCACAATTTAAGAGCACCCTTAGAGACATTCTTGCAAAATGCAAGAAATCTTGATTCAAATTCCCATGGAAAGAAGAGAAAATTAATCTAAATCTCAGTCTTTTGTACACAGAGAAAGACTAATCAAGACTTCTCACCTTTTAGTTACAGGGGTCAGGAAAGTGATAAGATGAAACAAAAAGCTCCTCCTCCCCCGGCCCCCCATTACATAAACCCTCATGCAATCAACTCTAAAAAGTAAAATTATGTTATTTGGAAATAGCTTTTGACATTTATATTTTTTTCCTCTAACAAAACTGCAGAGAAAAATTATTTTTATTAGAAAGTTTCAATTGAGCAAAGGTTCTTAATGATAAGTTTTAAACTTTATAGTCACTCTCACAAATAAATTCAAGAAAGTACTTCAAAGCTAAGCTATTATTCATTTTTATATATGAAAGGAAGAAGTAAGTTAAGAATAAAAATGCAACAACAAATCATCTCTTCTAAATCCTACTGAGAGATCTGAGAGGGCTGCATGTCTGCCTAAGAAACTTAGCAGAGTCACTCAGTTCCACCCTCCTGCTAAAACACATTACAAAATACAAATCTGAAATGATTGAAATACAGTCATCTCAGAGCAAATTGTGTTTCCTCCTTTAATTTCAGGGTTTTTAATAGAGGCTAATCCTTTGCTCTCTATCTCTCCTCTTCTGCCTTCAGTAAAAATATATTACAGACTAACAAAAACTCTTACCAGCAAATATTTCACAACTTGTATAGCAAGTCTGCATGAAAAAAATTAAGAAAAAGACATAAGCTTAAAGATGTGGATCTTCCTTTCCCGTACAATTTTCATATAGATACTAAAGATGATCATATGTACAAGACAAGCTTTCATATACAGAAATTTACTGAATTAACAAGTTTGGAACTTTCACTGACATTTAATTAAAATTAAAAATTTAATAAACTAAAACATAATTGGAATCACTGGAAAGATTTCCAGTAGCTTCCCAAAGGCATGGAAGAGCATACTGCAAACAAAGAACCTGACAGTGATGTTCCTGAAACCATATTTCAGAACAGACTATCTGCCTAGGAGAAAAGGTTGAAAAAGACAAAGTCATCACCAAACATATGTACCTTTTCTGATTTATTGAGTGAGGAAACAGGCTTTTGTATTTGATTCTTATCCTTTGTACGGTTAGGTCAAGCTGAACTCTCCTGTCTCAAGTGTGTGTTTTACTGCAGAGGATCTTGGTTCAATTAGTGTCAGGTCACGAAATGTGCCAATTCAAAAACCAATCTGAAGAGCTGGCACTAATGGTGAAACAAAGTACCTGAATGTAGGACTACTGTTAAAGAAAACAACACGACCTTGCATGTCCAAATACACTAAAAGCCTGTGTCTTCTACTAACAGAACATGGTACAAAATTCTCAAAAAATTATTCATTGTACATAGCAACAAGCAACTGCTCAAAATTTCAGTCACAAAATTCAACATAAGCTTAGAGTTTCATGACAAGCATCATCTTCTCTCAAGGTAATTTACATGAAGCTTTTTATATGGTGAGGCAGTTACAATTCAAAGTTTCTCTTGCTTGTTTTTTTATTCTTGTTAGGAGTTACTCAACAAGCAGTAGTAGATTAGGCTGTACTGCAAATCAGTTCGAAGTCCACTCAGATTTTAAACCTTTGAGAAGGTGTCGTGGTTTCAGCCCAGCCGGTAACAAAGGACCACGCGGCCGCTCGCTCACTCCTCCCGCCCCCCTCCGGTGGGATGGGGGGAAGACGGAGGAGAGAAAAAAAAACCAAACAACAAACCTGGAACCTCGAGGGTTGAGATAAAGGCAGTTTACTGGAACAACACAAAGAAATTGCAACAACAACAACGGTACTAATGAAAAAGTATACAAAAAGAGTGATGCACAGTGCAACTGCTCACCACCCGGGACTCGACGCTCTGCCACTTCCCCCACCGAAAAGAAGAGCCCACCCCCCGGCCCGCTCCCCCTTTATATACTGAGCATGATGTCACATGGTATGGAATAGCTCCTTGGCCAGTTCAGGTCAGCTGCCCCGGCTATGCCCCCCACCTCCCAGGTTCCTGTAAAAAAAAAAATTAACTCTATCCCAGCTGAACCCAGGACATTATCCACCCCTTATTCTATACCATCTACATCATGCCCAGATCTTACATTTTCCAATCGACCACTACCACTTCCTTGTCTTATATATATAAGTATATGGACTTGCGTCCGTCCCCGTTGCCCCCCCCGCACACACACACACACACAAATGGTATTCCTTTAGCGTATGGGCTATCCCTCTAATGTGTCCATTGATTTTATTTAGTCCATGACTTTGGGGCTCCATCTGTTGTAACAGTTCTTCAGGATAAGAGAGATCGTGTGAGATGGTGGGTTGTATGCTGCCTCTGGAACTTGTGGCTAGTACATTTGGTGCAACTCACGCCCTTAGTCTGCAGGTCGAAGATGTTGATCTTGAGGAAATTGCTGGGTGTCAGTTCAAGTTCTGTCGCTGTTGTACTTGGCTTAGTTTCAAAGTCCATCCCGCAGTCATTTGGGTAATTCTTACAGTAATACCCTTGATATGGCATATAGACACTATAGATACAATGACATGCATTGGCAGGTTATTTAGCAGTTAGGTATCATACAGCCCAATTCACTGGCTATTCTCTCCCAAAATCAAATCTCCCTGAGGTACACATCGAACTTCCCCATCCTTCTGCATCACCCACCAGGTGTACCCAGGTCCCTGAGCAAAAACAACCCCTTGAATGGGTTTGCCTCTGCTTGAGGGAGGACTAACCCAGACTGTCTTTCCTAACATACTCCTCATGCGCACTACAGGGACTTTATCGCCTTCTACAGTATGTGGAAGTCTTGGTTGGGCGGGGCCAGCCCGATTGGCGGATCCTCTAGTATTAACTAACCAGGTGGCTTTTGTTAAATGTGTATCCCAATGTTTGAAAGTCCCACCCCCCATCGCTCTCAATGTAGTTTTCAGCAGTCCGTTGTATCGTTCGATTTTTCCGGAGGCCGGTGCGTGATAAGGGATGTGATATACCCACTCAATGCCGTGTTCTTTGGCCCAGGTATCTATGAGGTTGTTTCGGAAGTGAGTCCCGTTGTCCGACTCGATTCTTTCTGGGGTGCCGTGTTGCCATAAAATTTTCTCTTCAAGGCCCAGAATAGTGTTCTGGGCAGTGGCATGGGACACAGGGTATGTTTCCAGCCATCCAGTGGTTGCTTCCACCATTGTAAGCACATGGCACTTGCCTTGGCGTGTTCGTGGGAGTGTGATATAGTCAATCTGCCAGGCCTCCCACTGTTTATATTTCAGCCATCGCCCCCCATGCGACAGGGGTTTTTGCCGCTTGGCTTGCTTAATTGCGGCACATGTTTCACATTCGTGGATGACCTGTGCGATAGTGTCCATGGTCAAGTCCACCCCTCGATCTCGAGCCCATCTATATGTTGCATCTCTCCCCTGATGGCCTGAGGTATTGTGGGCCCACTGAGCCATAAATAGCTCACCCCTACGTTGCCAGTCCAGGTCCACCTGAGACACTTCAATCTTGGCGGCCTGATCTGCCTGCTGATTGTTTTGATGTTCTTCAGTGGCCCGACTCTTGGGTACATGAGCATCTATGTGACGTACTTTTACCACTAGCTTCTCTATCCGAACAGCGATATCTTGCCACAGTGCGGCAGCCCAAATGGGTTTACCTCTGCGTTGCCAGTTGCCCTTCTTCCATTGCTGTAGCCACCCCCATAGGGCATTTGCCACCATCCATGAGTCAGTATAGAGATAGAGCACTGGCCACTTTTCTCTTTCAGCGATATCTAATGCTAGCTGGATGGCTTTCACCTCTGCAAACTGACTGGATTCACCTTCTCCTTCAGCAGTTTCTGCAACTAGTCGTGTAGGACTCCATACAGCAGCCTTCCACCTCCGATGTTTTCCCACGATGCGACAGGACCCATCAGTGAACAGGGCATATTGCCTCTCATTTTCTGGCAGTTTATTATACAGCGGGGCCTCTTCAGCCCGTGTCACCTCCTCCTCTGGCAACATTCCAAAGTCTTTGTCTTCTGGCCAGTCCGTGATCACTTCTAAAATTCCTGGGCGACTGGGGTTTCCTATGCGAGCCCGTTGTGTGATCAGTGCAATCCACTTACTCCACGTGGCATCAGTCGCGTGATGTGTAGAGGAAACTTTCCCTTTGAACATCCAGCCCAGCACTGGCAGTCGGGGTGCTAAGAAGAGCTGTGTTTCAGTACCAACCACTTCTGAAGCGGCTCGAACTCCTTCATATGCTGCCAATATCTCTTTTTCAGTTGGAGTATAGCGAGCCTCGGATCCTCGATATCCCCGACTCCAAAACCCCAGGGGTCGGCCTCGGGTCTCTCCAGATGCTTTCTGCCAAAGGCTCCAGGTAGGGCCATTCTCCCCAGCTGCAGTGTAGAGCACATTTTTAACATCTGGTCCTGTCCGGACTGGCCCAAGAGCTACTGCATGAACAATCTCCCGCTTAATTTGTTCAAAGGCTTGTCGTTGCTCAGGCCCCCATTTAAAATCATTCTTCTTCTGGGTAACTTGGTAGAGAGGACTTACAATTTGACTGTAATTTGGAATATGCATTCTCCAAAAGCCCACAACACCTAAGAAAGCCTGTGTTTCCTTTTTATTAGTCGGTGAGGACATAGCTGCTATTTTGTTGATCACGTCCGCAGGGATCTGACGACGCCCGTCTTGCCATTTTACTCCTAAGAACTGGATCTCCTGCGCAGGTCCCTTGACCTTACTTTCTTTTATGGCAAAGCCAGCCTTCAAAAGGATTTGGATTATTTTCTTCCCTTTCTCAAAAACTTCTTCTGCCGTGCTGCCCCATATGATGATGTCATCAATATATTGCAGGTGCTCTGGAGCTTCACCTTTTTCTAGTGCAGTCTGGATCAGTCCATGGCAAATAGTGGGGCTGTGTTTCCACCCCTGGGGCAGTCGATTCCAGGTGTACTGGACACCCCTCCAAGTGAAAGCAAACTGTGGCCTGCACTCCGCTGCCAAAGGAATGGAGAAAAATGCATTAGCAATGTCAATTGTGGCATACCACTTAGCTGTCTTTGATTCCAGTTCATATTGAAGCTCTAACATATCTGGCACAGCAGCGCTCAGCGGTGGCGTGACTTCATTCAGCCCACGATAATCTACTGTTAGTCTCCAATCCCCATTAGATTTCCGCACGGGCCATATGGGACTATTAAAGGGTGAGTGAGTCTTGCTGATCACTCCTTGGCTCTCCAATTGGCAAATCAGCTTATGGATGGGGATCAGGGAGTCTCGGTTGGTGCGATATTGCCGCCGGTGCACCGTCGTGGTAGCAATTGGCACCTGTTGTTCTTCAACCTTCAGCAACCCCACAGCTGAAGGGTCTTGGGAGAGACCAGGCAGGGTAGACAGCTGTTCAATCTCCTCCGTCTCCAATGCAGCTATACCAAAGGCCCAACGGTACCCTTTTGGGTCCTTGAAATACCCCCTTCTGAGATAATCTATACCAAGGATGCACGGGGCCTCTGGGCCAGTTGCAATGGGGTGTTTATGCCACTCATTCCCGGTTAGACTCATTTCGGCTTCCAATACGGTTAGCTCTTGGGATCCCCCTGTCACACCAGAGATACAGATGGGTTCTGCCCCTTTATAACTTGATGGCGTTAGGGTACATTGTGCACCAGTGTCTACTAGAGCCTTATATTCCTGTGGGCCTGACATGCCAGGCCATCGAATCCACACTGTCCAGTAGACTCGGTTGTCCCTCTCCTCCACCTGGCTGGAGGCAGGGCCCCTCTAATCCTGGTTAGAATATCTGTTACCCACTTTTTGCACATGTGAATCAGAAGTCCCTTCAAGAGGATCAGAAATGAGATCGGCCCATCTACTGCGCCCGGGGGACTGCTCACGGGAAACTGGAGCAGCAGTTTTCCAAGAAGAATCTTCTTTTCTGGTTGCTTTTTCTCGCAACTCCCGTACCCGTGAATCCAAGACTGAGGTAGGTTTTCCATCCCACTTCCTCATGTCCTCTCCATGGTCACGCAGGTAAAACCACAGGTTAGCCCGTCGTGTGTACTTTCTCTCTCCTCTCTCTTGGGCAGAGGAACGCTTACTCCCAATAACTGCAATGCGGGCCTGTACAGGTGAGGAGGAGGACATATCTACTTTGAATTGCTGGAACTCTCGGGACAATTCCTCTACAGCTGAGACACAGACCCGTAGGGAGGAAGAGAGACTTCCTTCATATTGCCGGAGTTGGACAGCCAATTCATCCACCGTTTGTCCATAGCCTTCTTTCCAGGACATTACTGCCAATGAGTTGGCATAGGTTGGTGGTGCACTTCGTAGAAACTTCCGCCACATCGGTTGTGTGCATTGGACTTCATCTGGATCTGTGGGTGACTGCACATTTTCTGGATCATTATAAATCACCTCCAGCACGGCTAATTCCCTCAGGTACTGGATACCTCTCTCCATGGTGGTCCACTTGCCTTGGTGACATGTAACTTCATCCCTGAAAGGGTATCTTTCCTTTACACCTAACAGAAGTCGCCTCCAGAGGCTGAGGACTTGTGTTTTTCTCCCAATCGCCTTGTCGATACCCCCTTCTCTAGACAGAGATCCCAACTGCTTGGCTTCCTTACCCTCTAATTCCACACTACTAGCCCCATTATCCCAGCATCGGAGCAGCCAGGTAACAATGTGCTCACCTGGGTGGCGGCTAAAATCTTTTCGCATGTCACGCAACTCACTCAGGGATAGAGATCGGGTAATTATTTCAGGTTCTGCCTCTTCCTCCTGTTCTCGCGATGACCCTGGTTCATCTTCATCTCTCACTGAGTGAACTGATTTCTTTGTGTGTTTCTTTTTCTGTACAGGGGCGACTGATACTGGCACAGGTTGGTTCTCTGGTTTAGTGGCAGTATCTGTCACCGGGGTAGGGTTAGCCACGGTGCATGTTGTCGGGGTTGGGGTAGCCACGGTGCATGTTGTCTTGTTTTCCATCTTTTCCCCCTTTTCCCCCTGGGGGTGCTGCATAGTATCAAGCAGGGTTTGGTAGATACCGGCCAGGGCCCAGCACAGTGTAGTGAGTTGTGTGTCTCTGGGATAGCCACAGCATTTTCCTTTCAAAAATTCTATCACTTCATGAGGGTTCTGCAGTTGTTCGGGAGTGAACTTCCAAGTCACTGGAGGTGAGAAGTTCTCTAGATACCTGCCCACATCCTCCCACATGCCGTGCCACCCATAAATATCCAGCTTTGGGACAGATCTCTGGGTGGTACTCTTAAAGAGCCTCTTTGTAGCCCTAGACAAGACCTGAAACATAGTCAGGAGGCATAGCACTAACAGCACACAGGCTTGCGCATCCCAAGGATATTCAAAATTCTCGAAAACTGTTGTAATTAGTTGGAAAGAGAAAAAGGAGGGGAACGGATGGGGGGAAGTATCCCCCCCTAACTTCCCCATGGGTTGGGTGTAATTACCAATAAAATCCGACAGAAGGTGCCCAAAGTCTGGAAATGATATCACTGCCTCATACAGATAACAGCTTAACCTCATGACCAGTGATGTAATCATTTCACAAGTCGACATTGCCCAGTACAGCAAAATGATAATCCCAATCACTCTCCCAGAGATGAGATACGCAACTACAGGCAATACATAAAGCATATAAGAACTTACAAAACGCCACCATGTAAACAGCTGAATCAACATTGTGACTAACATCTATTTATCTAGTATAAGAAATGCGTATGACAAATTTGTTTCAACACGCTCTGGCCAGATCTGTCGTTATCTCAACCCTTCGGGCCCCACGTTGGGCGCCAAAAAGGACTGTCGTGGTTTCAGCCCAGCCGGTAACAAAGGACCACGCGGCCGCTCGCTCACTCCTCCCGCCCCCCTCCGGTGGGATGGGGGGAAGACGGAGGAGAGAAAAAAAAACCAAACAACAAACCTGGAACCTCGAGGGTTGAGATAAAGGCAGTTTACTGGAACAACACAAAGAAATTGCAACAACAACAACGGTACTAATGAAAAAGTATACAAAGAGAGTGATGCACAGTGCAACTGCTCACCACCCGGGACCCGACGCTCTGCCACTTCCCCCACCGAAAAGAAAGAGCCCACCCCCCGGCCCGCTCCCCCTTTATATACTGAGCATGATGTCACATGGTATGGAATAGCTCCTTGGCCAGTTCAGGTCAGCTGCCCCGGCTATGCCCCTCACCTCCCAGGTTCCTGTAAAAAAAAAAAATTAACTCTATCCCAGCTGAACCCAGGACAGAAAGCCTAACCCAGATTTTCTGGTTTTAACCAAACCACAAAAATTCCCCTGACTTAGTTCTTGTAAAGAAACATTTACATATTGCTGCAAAGTACAAACTAAAAATCTAGAAACAACCTGGCAGGTATTATTCCCATGCTATTCATCATAGTGCTATTCATATTGACGCTAGCACCCTCTCTGACCTCACCATCAATCCAAAATTCTATGCAAGAAGAAAAAAACTTTTATCTTCTTTCCAAAAGCTCAAACCACTGCACATAACAATCATGCACTGTAGACAAATAGTTTATATTTGTATAGCAGAGAAGACCTGCAATACAAACAGGTACAGCTGCTAAGGAATGCATCAGGAAAAGAGCTGGACACCTGAGCAGTAGTGAGAGACCATTCCAAGGGCAGTGCCAGAAAAGAATTCAAACAGCTAAAAACCAACAAAGCAGTGAGTCAAGTGCTCTGAATGCGCTAATGAAAGTCCTTCCTGCCCTGCAACTTCTTATTTCAAAGGCACACCCTACTATTTATTATATCATATTTACCATTCTCTGTGTTTGGCCAAACCAAAAGGACACAGAGATAGCATGAACCCAGGGGAACACCAAAAGAAGTTCAACATTTACCTTAAAACGGAGACAGCAGTGACAAGTTAAAGAAATTGGAAGAATTTAGAGTTTTAAAAAGTGTCTATCAAGGTTTAGAAAAACATTGTTAGGGCAGATGGTGAAAGAGAGATGGATCTTTGTGTCAATTTCACAACAGTAGCAATAAGTTTTTTATTAGGCATCAGGTAAAAGAATAGAAAACAGGACAAAGCAGGAGTAGAAGGGGACAAAAAGAGAAGGATCAAGTCAAATAACACCTGCAATATTAGAAGTGAAGCGTTACATTCCATACCATATTTGCAGATACTAATTCAGATATTTTCTTTGCAACGGAAGATGGATGCGTTTTTTTATGTTACTTGATTACAAGCTAGACAAAAAAAACAGTTTAATTTTTTTTCAAAGTCATTTTTTGATGCAAAGATATCTAGGAAATATCTGTGGGAGAATGATTTTGTTATTTGAGTGGGTTATTTGAACTGTGCTGGCAGTCTGAATAACTAATCCAGTGAATATGGAAAAACTAACATAAAGAAGGTATTCTGTTTCCATTTCAAACATTGTTCTAGGTTGTTGTTTGCTTTTTCTGTGGAGTTCCCCCCCCAAAATAAAACAGGGATTTCTGACATAAAATAATTTTGAAATATCATATCTGAATATTTTTTTAAAGAAATATCTGAACTTTACAGATCCCTTTTGTTTCATTTTCTTTAAAGAAAATTTCAGCAAAACCTAAATGAATTATGAAACATCAAGCATCAACAAGTATATTTTCTGCCAGAAAGGCTTTGGTTGAAAACTATTCCCTATTCCAGAAAAGATTACATAGATCTGTAAAACCCAGCACTCATGTACATCTTAATTGGGACCTCAGTGCATTCCCCTAACACAACTAACTCACAGAAGGGCTACAAAACCATATGATGGGATAGAAATGAAGTTAATCAGAAAATTAGTTATTTTTACATGTGTCAGTGTAATTCTATGTTCCCTGCAGATAAGAAACCCAAGCCTGTCAACAAGTTCACAGATTGACTCGAGCCCGTTGTTCCTTTCCTGATTCTCCCCTGCTGCATCACATACTTTGCACGATGGACAAGAATGACTTGCTAATTTTCTTTAAAGGACAAGCTGATATGAAATCATCAAAAACAATGCCGTAATTTTCATTTTGGTGCTTCCAAACTATTTTTCCATTTCAATAATAATAGCAACAATAATAATTTCATATAAGTTAATAATTTCTTTTCCAGATTTCTTAGCAGTTCAATTCCCTCCTTGGAATCGCACTGTCTTACATTCTGTTCCTCTGTCTTCCCCTCTTTATCTTCTGTACTGTAGTTGTACTTATGCCATGAAGTCAGATTTTGATAAAACATTATACAAATAAGCATTCGGCTTTCCTTTTGCAACTAAGGTATCTTAGATAAGATAGTTTTCATTTTTAATGAGGCTAATCATGTCATTTCTGAAATAGAAAAAAGCAGGAATATAAATAAAAATAGAAATATAAAGCTTATGCCAGGTGTCTACAAAGGTAGTCAGAAAAGTTGCAACCCCCACCCTGACTTTGCAAACCTTTGAACATTTAAACACATTCTAGCCTTTCAGAGACCAGCTTCTATATGTATGCCTGAATTCAGCTGGGCAACGAATAAAAAGAAAATGCATTTGAGCAGATAAGAGCACAAGTGACCATTGAGTGAGAGTCTGTGTCCTAGAAAAGGGAAAACGAGCAGTAAATGTAAAGCCCCTAACTTCTGAAAAAATCTAATACCATATTCCTTCATCCCTTTTAGCTTTTAAGACTCCATGTGCCAAGTACTACTTCAGATTCTTAACATATTTTTACTGTTAGGAGACCTAACACAATGAGAGAGTAATGACTTGGAAAAATAATTTTACTGATACAAAGAACCTTCCTGAACTGAGCCTGTTTTCCCTCCATGCCATGAACTCCCTAAAGTTACTATTCATTATCAACCTCTTCTAAAAAACAAGGTTCACTTCCCTAAGTGGAAGATGTTCATCATTGATTACTGGTCTGAAAGTACTGCCAAGAACACATTATTCTGCTGAGCCCTTTGGACACGTGAAGTCTATCCAGACAACATCACCAAGGACTCCACCAGCTCATTACCACTGGAACCACATTTAGTTTGATGGGGGAAGTCAGGGGGAGGGGGGCAGGACATACACAGACACATAACTGAAAATTTAAACAATCCATTATAATGATTAATTTTTATTTTATTTGCAGAATACAAACTTCAGCTCTTCCTCATTTCAAGCATGTTCACCTTCTCACTTTGTAGTGTTTAACTTGCATAATTAATCAGCTTCAACTATGAGAAAGACCTACACAAAATACTTTATAAGAGGGATAACAAGAAAAAAGCTGGATACACAGTTTTTGGAACTTCAAAGCAATAATGTTTTCTTAGAGATGTACAGCAGGGATTGCTTGAGGTGAGATATCTTTACTTGTGCAACAGAGACTCATCCTAAGTATTAATAAAAGGGCTGACTTGCAGAATAGAATAAAAAAAAAAAAAAGATATGATTTTAGTCTAAAAAGTAATTATGGCCAATAAGAGAATTGTTAAGGTGAAAGCTTTAAAGGTGAAACTCCGTTAAGGTAGGACTGTTACTAAAAGTCAGTGACCTGAAGAAAAACATATGACAAAAGCTAGCTTTCTTTTCTGTGATCAGCAGTAAAGTTACAAGTTTTAAGAATGATCTCCATCACTTTGTACTTTATATAGGGGACATGCAACAGCAATACAAGGTTTTAAATGCCTTTTCACTGAATCTTCCAGAAATGCAGCTGATGGCAACACAACTGATGGCACAGAACAGCCTACCATTATTCTATAGGACTTAAAGTCAGTTAAAAGTATGGTTAAATGGGATCACAGCTCTTAGAAACTTGCAGTGTGCTGAAATTTTGCAGTCTCCTACAAATATTCTATATAAACATAAAACAGTAGAGAGAAAACCAAAAACATTTCCAAGTTCCACCTGAGTATTTTCTGAACAAAGGCATAACAGCCTGTACATAACACTAACCAGTTCTCTCAACATGAATAAAATGTAAATGATTTACTCACCTTTCTGTACAGCGGTGAATAAAAATATGTCATTAGTGTTAATGAAGCATCTTAAATAAGCATCACATGACACTATGAATCTGTGAGCTAGTATTTACAGGATGGCTCATCTCTTAGCAGATACTAAAAAGACCCAAAAACCCTTCTATGTCTGCTAGGTACTGACTAAAGTCTAAGAAATTACTAGTTATATCTTTGTCAAAAAAACATCCAATATCTCTTAGGACTTGGTATTATCGCACCCTCCAAAGCTCTAAGAAGTGATGGGAAATACAATTCTTCATAGGGGAAAAGAAAAAAACAGCAATAAAAACTATTTAAGACGATGTTAGCATACAAAATATGGCAAGATTACCACAAGAACTGGCTCTGAGCAAATTCAGTCTGGAAATTAAGTCAAAGCTACAATCAGAATGGGGTTATAGAAATATCTCCTATCAAGAGTAGTCACAAAAAGAAACCTGAAATAAAAAAGTAAATTGTGAACTGCTATTTTGCAGCTGTATTTCTCACAACATGAAACTAGTTGGTTGTTCATTTCTGTTATGTGCACACTGGTTAACTGTATATCACTTATATGATTGCATTATTATTATTATAGTCGAACTCAAACTGTCAAAAATCTCCAATTTTTCTTCCAGTGAGATAGGACAGTACCTTAAAGTAAATCCAATTAAAGTACCTTGAAACAAGTGTGAATTTTTTACTGAGTTATTTAATAATTGATCTTAAATATTCCAGCAGGGGAAAAGTAATTCTTATTTCCTGACATTTTTTCCACTTTTCTGAAACTTCAGCATCACAATTTTGTGTCAAACAATAAAGTTCTAAACCTTTAATGCAAGCCTGCAGGCAAATTCTTGCACCCAGCATAACTTCAGTACATTGCATATTTATGGCAGTAACTGCATTTCTGTGTATTTCTACAAAAGCCCATAGAAGACAAGACTGCCTTTTCCATCTCACTGCAAGATCAAGCCTGAGACAATGAGATGATATAACCCTGTTCCACCCCCTCTCCCCCTTTTTTTTTTTCTTTTCCTCAACATGTTGCCTTTTCTTTCCCTCAATGAGGTATCGGGGAAACCGGAAAGGAATTTTTCCTCCACAAAAAGTACCTTCAATTTAAAATTACACTACAAAATAAAGCCTGAATTTAACCTCTGCTTCAATGTAAGCAATAAATACTTCTAGTGTTTCAGCTTTGTAATAACAACTTTTTCATTAAATCTTGAACCATCTGCATAAACAATGAAAACACAGTGAATTTCCCTGATAGGCTTCAGAAAGTGTGAGAACTCAAAACTGATACCTGAAATACCTTCAGGTTTTCAATATGAACATGAGTTACTGATCTGAATCATTTATGCAAGTCTCAGAGGGCCATGCTTCAGCTGAACGACTGACACACTGCTATGGCCTAAGCAGAGTACATTCATTCCCAATAGTGCATCAATGATAGCTACATAAAATCCATCCGGAGTGCGCAGTGCATGCAGCAAGCCCAACTCACACTGAAGACCAAGTATAGCACACCATAGCTGCATCTTTTGTAAGATATGACAGCTCATACACGTGCAATTTGACATTAAACCAACCTGTAACCCAATACTTAAATTTGACAAGTGAAAACCACTTGCATTTGGATCAACACAATGTAAAACGATATATTTAATTTCCACAAAGGAAAATAATTTCATAAAATGAACTATCCTAGAGATTTTTCTGTCCAAACAATCAGACACAATGTCCTTGAACAGCTTTAGGAGGTTCATAAGTATGAAGAAAGAGGAAGTTTTTTTTAATTTAAGAACAAGTCAATAAAAATAAGTGTGAGGAACAGAAGCCCAGCTTTGTTCTTTGGACTCCCATAGAGCAGGTAACCAGTCCTAGAAAGAGATACTAGAGAGAGAAGTCGATTCTGAAATCACTTAAATAAACATCTAGAGAAGAAGGAAGCACTCTCAAGGCTGGGCTCCCAGCCTTTGGGAAACTGTAGCAGGGATTATCTAACAGATGATCAAAACTGACAGGACATTTGTGTATTTTAACTCTGCAGTTTCAGTCGTCAAAATGGCTTTCCCAATACAAAAAATGTAAAGTTTTTACACATGGAGCTGTTAGTTCTTCCTGTAGGTTTTGCAAATGTTTTTTCCTCACAAGCTTTTCATAACCTACAACAAAATTACTTTACAGTTCATAAAACTTAGAAGTTAAGGATAGCTATTCTTTTCCTAACCCTAACAGTAACAAGACATGCACTTCTGCCCACATGTTCCATGTTCCCTTGTGCTCAGCATCCTGCATACATACAGAGTATGCAGAGGGCACATTTCTGTAACAGACCTCCTCCAAAACCATGCCTGGTTTTGGTCCAGTCCCTTTCATTTTTTTTCATATACTGTCGCCGAAGATACTTTTAGCTCAAGACTTTAGGAGGCATACACTTCTAACTAGATAAAACACAGCAGTTTATAACATGTTAGAAAAAGCACAACAATCCTAAATAAGAATTCCATAACAGTGTTTCAATAAACCTCATTATTTTCTTGGAAATCCATAAGGGTCCATCTGTGATAAAACAAAGAGGTTCTTTGCTTTTTCTAACTTTGAACACTCTTGCATTCAAACCAGATGATCTTATTGCAAAACAGAACCCAACTATTTCTCTCCTACCCACAGGCCTCTATGTATATTAGTATTCTTTTCCTAAGGAGACTTCTGTTAAAATTTCTTTGTCAAATTTGCTGCCTTGTCTGGGTCTTGGTAACATCCTACTGCCTCAAACTCTTTCCCTCTGGCAGATGAACCCAATTAAAATGCTATAGCTCAGTTAAAACCTTTTAACCTTAAAACCCCTATATTAAGATTTAACAGTTGACCCTTAGCCCTCAAGTAGTGTTGGGGATATTGAAAGATGCATTCATGATACAGATATTTTCATAAATAGCTTCACAATATCAGCTGGAATGTTTAAATTGCACTGACATATCCAACAAAACATAGGATAAGTGCAAAAATCCCTCAAGGTCACATTAGGTTTATCAGATCTACAGAAGATACAAATACAGCAACTTGGGGTGTTATCCCTTCAAAGAACATATGACTGCTTAGCAAAGTAAAATGAAGTTGAGGGACAAAAGGTGTGATATCCTATCCCTGCATTTCTTTTTTCTTTTTTTTTTTTTCATTTATCCATGAAAACAAAAGAAAATCTGCCGATATTACACTTTTACCCCAGGTCAGTCATCTAACTTCAGGAGATGAAAAAAAATAATGTTACTTCCTCTCAGTTGTGAAATCAATCAACAAAATGCCAATAAGCCATAAGATAACACCCTCTCGCTGTTCCCATTTGTTACATTTTCACTCTGTGTCAACAAATTTGGCAAAATTTTCTTATTTCTTTACATGGCAATGCAGCAGGAAGCTGAGTCACAGTGTCATGATGTGAATTAGCTCTGTTCTCAGGAGAAACTCTAAAACACCACTCCCCCTTCTTGGTTCTGTACATAGACAGCGGTGGTAATTGTTCATTAAATAATTCTAATTAAAACCAACCAGGTTCATCCTAGGTTCCCTCAGGTTAACTCTGATTAGTGGCTTTACACAGACTATATCTTTGCTGAAATGATCAAAAGTGAAAATGAAAGTTAAGTACATACTGCACTCAGAAGCATAACAGCCACTTATATTTCCCTTAAATCCTACCTCTAACATCTGAGTTCTGCTTTGTCATTTCTTCTAGCTCTTGCATGTAGTACTTCAATGCATCTGTCGCTACCAACACCTACAAGTATGAAACGAGGAACTATAATAAAAATACTCTAATTCTGCAACAATTTAGTATGTGAACAAACATGTACAATATGCATACTACTAAGAACCTGGTACACATCTTAAAGGCATTCAGGTCTTTAAAAAGCTGATTGTTCTCTCAAAACCAGAAGTGGAAATACGTCAAAATTTACACAGACTAACATATTCTACACACAAGCAAACAAACAATCTTTCAAGAGTCTAAATACTGGGTAATTACACAAGCCTTGTTATACCAAAAATAATTTTTTGAAAATAAACCACAGCATTTCACCTACTCTCTTGTGCCTTTTTCTCTCAGATTAATTGCCCACATTTATCCCTTTCAAGCACTCTGCTACAGAAGCAGATCTTGAAAGAAACTTTTGGTCTTTATGGTGCCTTGTAAGACATATCACATTTACTCCAATGCTTTCATTCGTTTGACAAATTGCTAGAATTCCAGGGAAAAAAAAACAAATCAGAGTTGCAAAAAAAATGCAACTGCTGGTCTAAACACAAGGCACTAAAGGCACCCTATCACATTCTAAAAATAGAAGCACTTGAATATAATTACTGCACATGTTCTCCAGGGAAAATATAGTTCATGTGCCATTAGTTACAACCCACTGAGTCAGACTGGAAAGTCTGAATGCTAGTATAGACCTGTCTCTGCCACTGAAGCTAGCCCATCTCAATTTTACATTGTAAGTGATCTTTAAGCAACAAAAAAAAACAAGGAGGAGTTTGGGGTTTTTTTCTATTTTTAGAAATACTATCATACCTATTTTGAACATATAATATAGAATAACAGAGCACTATAGAAAAATAAAGCAACCAACCCTCAATCCAATTAGACCATGCTAGTCTTTACTAAAGCTATTTTTAAAATTCAGTTTGCAAATCTTATTAGTAACTGCAAAATATAGCAGTATGCTAGATGGTGAACATATACTAACTCAGAAAGCAGCCAAGGCAGAATCTTCCTTGGTTTTTGCACATCTTTTAGTCTTAAAATAAGGAAATGTTGTGGATCAAGTAGATGTGATGCATACACACACAGACTTGTCTGAGTGGGAAGGAGGGGGAGGAAAAGGTAGAGATACAACAAAAAGATACAAACATAGAATTGCATACAAAGAAGAACCTGCATCACTCACCTGCTCTTCTACTGCAAGAACTGCTTCACAACAGAATCTGGATCAAGCCCAAAGCAGAACTGATAAAAATTTCCTTTTCTTAAATAGGCATTCTTTTCCTCTAAATCAATATTTTCTAGCAGGACAATACTGAAAGAGAAAGCATTCAAATGAAGATCATCAGCCTGAGTGATTTACGAAATCTTTGCTAATACTATTTTTTATTCACATTACAATGGTTCAGCAAGCAGAAGCTACTGAATTTTCTGTATAGTCCTTCAACAATATTTGATGGCAAAGACAGCTTCAAGGAATGTGGGACAAGACAAACTAGAAGAAAGCATAACTTCCTCTCAGAACAAGAGTTTCAGCAGAGCTGTTACTCAGCAGTACTCTTACATCTCATCTTCTCTGTTGCTCTGTCACAGACTAGCTCACTTAGCAAGAAACGGGAAGGTAGAATCAGTAACACACCCCCCACACACACAAAAAAAAAAAAAAACCAAAAAAAACCCAAACAAACAAAAAAACCACAAACAACTTTCTTGCTAGTTTCTACCAAAATGGCTCCATATCAGTAATTCACTCTATATAGGTCCCTAATACCTGCCATTACATCAATGTTAAAATACACTTAAATCATAAAAACTCTGACATATAAAAGCATAAGTAACATTGCATTTTACAGTGAAGAGGTCCCCTTTGTAAGATGGGGATGTCTCATCTCCACATTTTACTACAGACTTACATCACAAGGGCCAATGTTCTGTTAAAAAAAGCTTAAGATCTCAGTGAGATATAGAATCTCTTAAGATCTCAAGAAGCTTAGAATTTGCTACTTCAGTGTTTAGAAATAAAGTTCCTTGGATCAGCTCCCCATGTCCTCAAATATTAGATCCTTGTTTCCCCAGCAATTTATAACTAATGTTTTACAGAACCAAAAACCCTCCAACATACCATGCAACACCAAAAGCCAAGAGCAAGACAGGTCTTACAAGCAGACAAGTACACTCCCAAACTAGCAATACTAAGTCTCAGATGACAAAAGTTATCAATTTTTCCCAAAATAGAAAAGTGCTAGGGAAGATTTTCAATTATGAGGTGGCGAAGGAGAGAACTCAGAGAAGGTATAAAAGCACAATCTATGTAAAGTTAATAAAGGCAGCCTTGTAACACAGAATGGCATCCTCAAGATCTTCAGAACAGTACTTTCATACCCCTGTCACTTTACAGAAATCTCTGGTTAGCATGACATACTGTGCAGTAGTATCCAGAGGTCTTAGAAGCTAGACATCTTATATATACACACAAGACAAAAAGATTACTACCACCACAAAAAAAAAAAAAAATCAAGCTATTCTGGAGCATATAAAAAAAAAATTCTGCTGAATTTTAATGGGTTTGAAATCTACAGACATGCAACAGCACTTCCTCACATGTTTTCAAGAGCTGGAGTTGGTTATGCAAGAGACCTCACATGGACAGAACATGAGAACATTCCCCCTAAGACTAACCATGGAGATGAAATATGTCTGAACTGACAGAAAAAAAAATACTAACTTATGCCAAATACATTTGATCCATTTTTACTTTTTTTAAAAGTCAGCTAGTAGAACATAGAAACTGGATACACCTCTTTCAAAGAAAGCTATAACACATTCAAGATTTTTAAAAAAGCTTAAAACAGATGGGACACAGTCAAAACAAAAATAAACCTATTACTCCCAGTGGTTATGTTCTTCTAACAGTTAATATCTAACAAGTTCTTCTCACCATGTGAAAAGTTGAGAAGACTGATCTGAAGAAAATGTGAGGTTTTTAAATAGAAAAAATAAACTGTTTCACTTATGTTTCATCTGTTGAGTTGCAAAAAGCAGAAGCGCTACATGAATGTTATGCATTCATACATCTGAAGCTATTTGATTTAAATACTGAAACTTCACAATGCCAAAAAATCTGAAAGATTGTGTTTAATGACTTTGAAGCTCACAGTGGCTGTTTTTCATGAATTGTTAATTCCTTACATTATTTAGAATACTCTCTCCATATATTAGAAAGCAGCACTAGGTGTATAATAACTGTTTATATTGACTATAACATCTACATTAGCATTTTCATAATTTCTCTCACAATATATATTCTAAGTATTTCTAGTTACTATGGAGATTCTATAAACACTCTATACACATACTTTCCTTCAAATGACCAAATCAGTATCCTGTTGTCATAGCAGTGGGTTCCTTTTGAAGCCCAGACCAGCGAGGTGACTTACTGGAGTCCAGCTAGGTAAATTACCTCATCCATCCATCTGCTTCTGCAATGGGACAGAAGGGAAAAGCCTGCACAGTTTCTGTTCCACCCACATCTCTTGCATCTCAGTCTGATGCTTTGCATGTGTACAGACTAAAGCTTCAAAAAAGCAACAGTGTTAAAGCAGGATCTAAGACACCCTCCTTCACTTTCAGTTCTTAGAGCTCCCAATCGGGGGGGGGGGGGGGAGAATGGAGCCCCCCCTTATTATTCAAAACCTATATTTTTAGGCAAGAACATATATACGGTTTTCAAGACAATATCCAATGAACTTATTAAACAAAACCATACAGCAATAGCTAGTATCCTGCTATTGACGCTCCAACTCCAAACTCATTCAACATGTCTTAGGCATTGTGGAAGGTCAGAGGAAGATAGGCTTTTCAACGTACCTTAAATAACCGTAACAACCACCTTAAATAACCTTTAATATGCTTTACAATGTGCCTTAAATCAATATATTTGTCCAAAGCAGTAAAAAAGCAAAGCCATTCAATACTTGCATAAGACCGAACTATCATGTCTACATTCAACACTAAGCCTGTTTTGGCAGCAGGTCTCTTTCGACAGAAAGGAATCTATGATTCTGCAACTGCAGCCTTGCTGTAACAAGCATACCTAAAACACTGAAACAGGTGGTGCTTGCTGTAAATAATTTCAGCAATAATTTTACTGGAAATACTTTAACTAACATTTTTGCTCAAGAATCAACAACACTCGTTGCTAGTATCAGACACATACAGCGTACAAATTACTTAATATTGTAAGCCACATTGGCTGTTCTGATTTTTTTTTGTAAGTCTCTAAAGTCGGTAAGATCCAAAACTGATAACTGAGTTTCACAGACTAAGAAAATCTGATGTCCCTGCAGACTGCAACAAGAGCTTTTAAACAAGAGGGCTACCACAGTTCTCACAGGAGAAGCAATAAATGCAAGAAGTGTGACACACCTGGACAAAGCCTGACTCTTAGTGCTGTGCACCTTCTCCCTTTAATGTGCCTTGGGTTGGAAATATGAAGTCTGAGTGTCCCAAATACATAGCTCTGTTTTCAAAACCTTGATCATCATTTTCTGATGCATTGTCATATCATAAGTTTCTGATGATATGAAAGATGGTCATGAACAGATCCAGCTCAGCACAATGTTACACTATAAGCTAATATCTTCAGGAGTTCCATACGCATTTTTGCCTAATTACAACTGAGCAGGCAAACGTTCTCTTGGTAGCCTTTTTAGACGGTTCTCTCCACACCTTTCTTCTCCAAACACATTAACTGTGAGTCACAAAGCTAAATGCATGAGAAAGAAAATAACAAGTGTGTGTTGAAACAGACCACATGAATAATTCAGTCTCTGCTTTCACTTGTTCTTGCTGCCCACATTAATAGTCACTGTTCCTCTCTCCTGATTATAAGCATTTATCCAATCCATCAGAAAGTTTTTCCCTAGCCTCCAGAACATTAGCTTGTCACCTTTTTCTTTAGCAATTAGAAAATGTTGCCACTAGTGAGATGTTATTACTAAGTAAATTTAATTATGCAATAGTCAATAAAAATATTTTAAAAGAGGATGCAAGTTTTAAACATTTATATAATTTCTTCCATAGTTTCCCCACTGATCTTCCCACAATGTGGATTAAAAATGAAGCAAGTTTTTCTTAATTGACTGGAATAAATAAGACACCAAATGAGTTTAGAGGTAAACAATCCTCATACGCAGCACATCATTAAGTAATTGACATCAAGCAAACAAGAAAAAGAAAAAGGGGGAGAAGTATAGAAACTCACAATGGAAATGACTTGCTATAAGAGCACACACAGCAGGTTTCTTGCCCACTGCATTGATGGAAGTATCTTCATCAGTATTGAAAGGTGACTTCTTGAGTACAGGCTTCATAACTACTCATTTCAAAGATGACAGCACCTTCCCATCCTAGTAAACACAAGAGCCACCTTGCACAAATGGGTAATAGTAGCTTGATGTTGACAACCAAATTTCATTCCTTTGATTACATTTACACAAATATAGAAGAAATGCAAATGTCAGGTCTCATTCGCACTTAGTAAGAAACCAAAGACCAACTTTTCCAATAAAGTGAAAGTAAAGCTGTACCTTCTAGCTATACAGGAATACTACATTATGAGAAAGAGTCTAGGATGGCAAAAAAGCAAAGTGAAAAACTTAATGAGAATTTGCAAGTAAATCAACCAGCAGTGCCAGAGGTTTAGCATCTCCAAATACTTCAAATGAATTCATTCTGATGGAGTAATCACCTGGATGAAATACTAGTTGGAAAACAGCTTCCTCTTCCTTTGCACAGTCAGGAAAGAAAAAGAAGACAGACTTTTCTACTAGAGAAGAAAAGACTAGGCAGAGGCAAGACCACCAACATTAAAGTCTCCACACTAGGTAACTTCTCAGTGCAGAACACACTTTAAAAAAAACATTTGCCTCCCTATATTTTTCAGTTTGTTTTCTTTCTGCTGAATCAGCTCACCTGCTTTCCATGTGTATAACAGATTTTAGTAACAGGCATATTTATATTGAGAAACAATATCTATACTCGTCCTATATGAGAGCTCACAAATTCCAATAAACCCATTACACACACTTCATTGAGCTAATCCAACCCCAAAAAACTCAGTCCACACATTTCCAACATTGTTTTGGATCAAATAACAGTTGCTTGAGTCCTCCATCTCATAAGGTCATATATAGCTATTACATTTTTCCTCCACTTACACAGAAGACTTGAACATCTTATTAGCTAAAATTCCACTTTAATACTCAGATCCCATTTGTAGAGAAAGTCCAGTTCATAGAAACCAGCAACACGTTCATGTATGTATTTAAAAAAAGCCCAAACGTATGTAGAACTCTTTCTGCCTCCACTGCTTTTCCACCCCCTTGTTCACTTTTCAGTGTTTGTTGGTTGTTTTTTTTTCCTCTGAGGCCCATGCACACGGAAAGAAAAGTATAACCCAAATAGACTGTAGCCTCAATTTCAGAAAGAGAGGTGTTAAAGAGTAATTTAATTACTGTGATGATGCTTGGTCCCATTAGGGTGACCCAAAGTACACAAGGAATTTGCACTGTCAACACAGATAAGGAATTTCATCAACTCTCATCAGTTAAGATTTCACCTTTGACTTAAATTTCCTTCTACCCTGTTATCATTACCAAACATTTTGTTCTACAGGGGGTCTAAACCGTTCATGCAGATTTAATTTATGGCAATTTAAACTGTGTCAGAAAGTTAATAACTTAGGAATAATGCATGTGTCTCTTACTGAGCTTAATCAGTGCCCATTAACGTGCCTGTTATTTTTACCTTTTTGTTATTCATGCGTTCTAATCCAAAACTACATTTACATTGAGTGGAAACAAACTTCCCCAACTCATCAGACCTCAAAATATATACCTAACTTGCCCAAACACTTTCCTCACTTTTAGAAGTGAGGAAATTCCACTTTTCCTTTTTGGAAGTACAAATCAATACTTCCACAAAAAATGAGAAAACTGTAAAAGGATATCAAAGCTCATTCACATATATCAATAGCATTTCAGAATCTCATTGTCCTGATCTATCACTATAAATCAAGAAAAAACTCAATGGAAGAGTTTTACCTGAGTATTAGAGTGGCCCTACCATGGCATGAAACTGGTGTAAGTGAAAAAAGGTTCAGGACATTAGTTACACATACTTACAAATTATTTTTTTGAACAATGAATACATTAATAAAAAGAATTTTGACTACTTAGCTGTAGAATGAAGTCACATGAACACTTTTAAACATGCAACCTGCAGTACCAGCAGATGAAATGCTCATTTCTAGTTTAGAGACAGGAGGGAGGAAAAGTCTACCTTCCAGAAAACATGAAGTGCTAGCAAAAAAATTTTGAAGCAAGATAGGCAGTGAGTTGAAGCCACATGAATTGTTAAAATAAACTAGAACATAACCATTGCTTCAAGCTCCATGGAATGGAACAATCTTCTGGTTTCTAGGCTGCTGACCTTTCTGATATTTTCAGGTTGTAATCTTAACAGTTTTGCACCTAAGTATAGAGACCATAAATATTTAATTTCTGTGTTCAATGTGGATTTCGTCTACTTTCAGTTGATAGATCTTTATTACATATATTAAGCACATGTCATCTGAAATCATAGCCATCCCTCATTCATACCAGACAACAGGCAATACAAACCCAACAATTATACAAGGAGTTTATAGTCTGTGTTATACACTGCAAATGTTTTTGGCTTCACAGGGACACAGTGAACATGTTATCGAAAGTTAATGACAAAGCAATGATCAAAGATTTTTCCATTTCAATTCAGCTGCGTATTGTTTGTAATCTACATTTAAAAAAATACTAAAGAGATCTTTGCCTAGAAGTCTAGATTGCCCAGTAGTTGTGCTAGCCATTTACAAAAGCTAATAAAGGAAACAAAACAATCCAAAATAAACAATTAAAAAGCTGATTTTATTGAAGTGATTGTATTTTTCCTAATAGAAATAAATTATAAAACTTCCTACATAGATCTAATGATTACAAATATTTGCAAATGTACTTTGATTCCATTTGCCAAAAAACACTTACTCAAACATAATTATTTATTTCAGCAAACTCAGGTTTTGAAGTAAAGAACACTGCAAAAATAAAGGTAAGTATTAGCATTAATAATTGCTAAGAAAGAAGAAAATCTCACTAAATGTATTTTAACAGTGGGAAGGGAAACAGAGCATTTCAGAGCACAGTTGTATTTTCATAGAGTTTCTTGAAACCCATGATGCCAGAAGCAGTGGCTTAACCTAGTTTCTGTGGGTGCAAGACTAGAATCTATTGCTGAGTGCAGCTGTCAGAGCCACCTGCATATCTTTGGCTCCAATCAAGTCTCAGAAGTAAGCCAAAGGGTGATTTCAGGATGCTGAAGTGTCCATTTTAATTTATGTTTGTAAAAAAACAAAACAAAAAAATGACCAATAAAAACTAGGAAAGTTGGAAGCTGCTAACCACGTCTGCCTAGAAGCTTTGATTATACAAAGCTGGTATAATTTGTGCTTGTCATGTTTTTCCAGTATATATAAGAATGTCAGTTTGACCTTTGTTTTTACCTGTATGCCTAGAATGGCCTTCCCCACCTTATTTAGAGCATGTTTGGATTAGCCAAGCCAAGCAAGCTGCTACTGTGAAGATTAAATGGCAAGAAAAGCCAATTGCGTGGAAAAAATTTGAGTGTCCCAGATAAAAGAAAAAATAAGATAGGGACTTACAGCTACCAGCAAGCTAACTTCAAACAGTTCAAATCCACACTGTAAAAGTTCAGATACTTATCCAGACTCTTCTAGATATCCTCAAATTTAGATCTGGAACAGTAATTAGGTTGACTTTTTTGAAGTTTATCTGTTCCAACTCACCATTTGTTACCTCCCTGTTCACTGAATCAGAGAGAAAACCCACTGGATTTAGCTATGAACTATACAGACATCATCCACACAACACAAGAAACACAAGTTACTGTTAAATGTTTCCTTTACAGCACTTGCGCAGGTAAAGATACATTAATTCAAAAGACCCCAAAGACTGTTTTTACTGACTTGCCTGCTAGCAAAACAATGTGGTAGCCACCAGGCTGTCTTGATGTGTCCCACAAAACCTTCCTCAGCAGATATGACCTGTTTCTGGAAGCACACCTTTAGGCATTCTAGACACAGTCATGGTTTAACCCCAGCCAGCAACTAAGCACCACACAGCCGCTCACTCACTCCTCTCCCTCCCCAGTGGGATGGGGAGAAGAATTGGAAAAGTAAAACTTGTGGGTTGAGATAAGAACAGTTTAATAATAATAATAATAGTAATAACGAAAAGGAAGATAACAAAAAAAGAGAGAGAAATAAAACCCAACAAAAAGACAAGTGATGCACAATGCAATTGCTCATCACCCACTGACTGAAGCCCAGCCAGTCACTGAGCAGCGATCAGCCCTTCCCAGCCAACTCCCCCCAGTTATATACTGGGCATAACATCCTGTGGTGTGGAATATCCTTTTGGCTAGTTCAGGTCAGCGGTGCTGGCTCTGCCCCCTCCCAGGTTCTTGTGTACCTCCTTGCTGGCAGAGCATGGGAAATTGAAAAGTCCTTGACTTAGTTGCTGCTAAGTAGCACTTATCCTAAAACATCAGTGTGTTATCAACATCATTCTCATACTAAATCCAAAACACAGCACTATACCAGCTACTAGGAAGAAAATTAACTCTATCCCAACCAAAACCAGGACAGACACACACAGAAAAATTCATTTTCCATTTTCAGAATCAAGACTTCAAGAAACCTGAGCAAAGCAAAGTTTGGCAGGTTCACAAACATAGGCTGAATAATAACATTCTGATAAGAACAACTCAAATATTCAAAGCTAGTGAGATGAACAAATAAGCTATCTTCTAGTTTGCTTAATGTTTCCCAGGTAAAGTGAAAATGCTGGAAAAAATAACCAGGATAAGTAAGTTCATAAGTACATGTAATACTTACAGGAAATAACACTAGAAATTGTCCTGGTTTCAGCTGGGATAGAGTTAATTGTCTTCCTAGTAGCTGGTACAGTGCTGTGTTTTGAGTTCAGTATGAGAAGAATGTTGATAACACTGATGTTTTCAGCTGTTGCTAAGTAGTGTTTAGTCTAAAGTCAAGGATTTTTCAGCTTCTTATGCCCAGCCAGCAAGAAAGCTGGAGGGGCACAAGAAGTTGGCACAGGACACAGCCAGGGCAGCTGACCCAAACTGGCCAACGGGGTATTCCATACCATGTGACGTCACATCTAATATAGGAACTGGGGGGAATGGGGGATTGCCACTTGGGGATTAACTGGGCATCGATTAGCGGGTGGTGAGCAATTGCACTGTGCATCATTTGTATATTCCAATCCTTTTATTATTACTGTTGTCACTTTATTAGTGTTATCATTATCATTATTAGTTTCTTCTTTTTATATTCTATTAAACCATTCTCATCTCAACCCACGGGTTTTGCTTCTTTTCCTGATTTTCTCCGGCATCCCACTGGGTGGGGGGTGGGTGAGTGAGCGGCTGTGTGGTGCTTAGTTGCTGGCTGGGGTTAAACCACAAAAGAAATACTTCCATTAGGTGTTTTTAAAAACCCACATTACTGAAGGAATGAAGACTGTTTTACAGGATACCTCTGGCTTATTTAAAAATCATGCTGAACCCTCCACCTATTTCTTGCATAGTGGAATTGTATGTACATAAGGACACAGTTCAAGATGCTTACACTAGCTCTTTAATGATTTTGCATCTATAATATACTAGCTATACTATGAAAGCACCCCACTTGGATTAGATAAACTCTGCTGAAAAGTAAGTTTTCTCTCTGTGCAGCAGTGCACTGTGTTATATATACTTGAATAGAAGTTTATGATCAGGCTTGCATTGCCAGACACTGTGGCAGTTTTAGGTAACAGCTGTGAGAGAGCTATAATGCCTATCATGCCTCTGAAACAGCGAAAGAACCACCAGCAGAACAGACTAGCTGAATGCTCCTCAGTACATATCAAAATGAGTCATCTTTTTAAAAATTTAGTCACTTCCTGCTGAAAAAAAAGGAAGACTTTTTGCTCAGACAAGACAAAGAGCATTCACACGAGCCATTCTGCCTGCTCTGGTTTGTGAGCAAGCTTTCAATAGACAATGGCATCCAAAACCCGCACGCCTATTTCTGTAATGACAATCTAATTTTAATATTACATACCCTTATAGCTCAGCAACCAGAGATGATCTTCAGTATCTTCATGAGAGAACCACACAAGTGGAAGGGAAAATACAGACAGCTGAACCCAGCTGTGGATCAAGACACACTGGATATACAGCATTGCTGTCCCTCAGAACCAGCTGGGCCAGGCAGCTGGGGCAGAAGCGAGCACACCGTGCTGAGCCAGCATCACGCAGAGGCGCTCATTTGAGGCACTGCTCTGCAGTGCACACCACTTGTGTGCATGCTGCACAATGCAGTAGGCATTCTCCCAACACTTTGAGGACCTCGAGACTTTACAGTTTCAAATCAAAAGTATTGCCTGTGTTCACCTTATCTCTGGACAAAAATGGAGTAGGAATGCAGATTCAGGAGTAAAGAATCCCCTAACTGGATACTACTTTAAACCAAAATCCAAAACAAATAGTTTGGATATGTTTCTACTCAAATCCAGAAAGGTACAGTATTGCAGTTTTCTACTGTTGCCATGAATAAAGCTCAACATGAAAGCCTTTAAAGTTAGATCAGAAATAAGATATTCAGCTTTTGCTCATTTCTGTTGATCATCCGTAACTTTTGAAACCAACATGTTTACGTGTAATAAAGTTTAAGATAGTTTTCTACTCAGGATTCATACATCTTCTCAAACATGGCAATAATTTAATATTTTTAAAGCTGATTCATCTTGCTTCTGTGGCATTTGTTTTCATTTACTCTAACTGGGTGCAGAAGCTGTATACCTGATGCATCCTGTTTTTACAGATAAATTTGTAGTGCAAATACAATTCGTAATCAAAAATACGTTAGGAGTTTTCTTATTTGTAACATGAATGTAAAATGCTACCTGAGATTTATGTGCTTTTATTATGCACACTAATAAAATCCATTTTGTGGTGTGGGGTTTTTTTCCTAATTTCTACAATTTAAAAAAAAATATTTTGTGTTTTGCTTACTTGTAAAATGATTGTTAATTTAGGCACAGAAAAATATTATGTTATTAAAACTACTGAGTGCTTGGGTGTCTTGGGTGAATAACTCATCTATTAGCCTGGGATCAATGCAAATTAATCCACTCAGCACCATGAAAAGGCTGCTTCTGCTCCTTATGTTGCATCAGAGTAGGAAAAGGTCTGATAAAGAATGGATGAATAGGCAGAACAAATAATTTGTCATACAACTTCCTTTTAGCAGCAGAGAGTAATTAATTTAGATAAATTATATCAAGTGTCCTGCATTTTATATGAGAATTTCATTAAAGTAATGACGCTTTGATTAAGTTCCCCTCTAACATGGATTATCTGCAGGAGGAAATTAGCACTTTCATTCCCCTTCTCTCTTCAACATCCTCTAACAATTCCTGGCTATCATCAGGTCATAGTCTTTGGCCAAAAAATTCCCTGCTCTGACTCCAAGTCTATGTAGTATCTGTGTCACTACTATTTACATAGTATCACAGAGCAGGGTACTCCACTGACATCTTTGTAAGATACCTGCCTAAAGAACTTGAAATTAAAACCCTTAATAATGTCCATAGTCACACAAGAATCTTGTTCATACTGGTCAATTTGGATATCACAGTTTTCCTACTTTGAATGCTTATACAAAATTAAACTATTGCTGAATTAAGAGTAGTAGAGCAGTTGGACATATAATTACAACAGCTTGTTTATTTTCTGATTATTTCTCCATTCGATTTCTGTGGTCAATGACAGATTTTCTTGGTATGCAAATGAAAAACTTGAGGTCAACCAATCTCTCCACTTGCTATGAAGGTATTTTCACAGCCAGATTACAAATATATAAAGCTTTATGAAACTAGAGTGAAAAACATTTCAGTCATTTACTGCAAACCTAGTCAGAAGACATTCAGTATATGCCACCCAAAATCATAAAGTCAGGTCGTCAGATTACTATCTCAAATCCCAGAATGATATAACAGCCAACATTATCTACAGCAAAAAGCTTACCTGAAAGGTGAAATCATACATTTTCAGGTGCGATACTTGAGAGAGCTATTACAGTCCCAAATTAAGTGTACTGTCTGGGGAATAAGGAAAGCAGATATAGAATACTATTTTAACATGTGATACATTCTAAATAGTTCAAGCTAGTTTTCCAGAGGTCTACCTGAGTTAGTTTTTCCCAGAATACCACAGGATATAAAACCTGAAAATTTACAGTGGCATTTTCTATCATGATTCATTGCCACAAGGCAAGAGGTGCCCTTCATCTTTCTGTTCCTTGCCTCCTGAAAGCAAAATTTACCTCCAGTGATGTCTGAAAATTATTTTCTTAATAATTCATTTTATCTTTATATCTTTTTAGTAGACCCTCTTCTGACAAGAAAAAGGAAGGATGCTTCAGCAACAGTGAATCAGTGAGCAGCTAAATTACCAACATCATTTCCACATTGTGGAAATTAACATTTTTCAAAATGGTAAACCACCAGATAATATGAAATAATTCAATATAGGAGTAAAAAGCAATGTTTTGAAATTGATTGGATCTTCAGTTCTGTTTTTTTCCCAGCAAAATGAGAAAAGCCACATTTAAAAAAAAAAATAAATAAAAAAAATCAAAGCTACAGTCTCATTAAGGAAGCTTTTTACTTCTCAGAAGGATAAAGTAAAGGGTTATTCTTGTTCCTGAAATTGTAAAGGAAAAATGCATTTCAAATGGCCATGAACTGATCTACCAATCTCAAACATTCCAATTTATTTTAGCTCATGTTAGAGGAAAAAACAATATGGCATCCAAAATTAGCTGTTCCACCCACTTCTACTTAGCTTTATAAGATAATTTAATTTGCAAACTCAGACATCCATCACCTAATACAAGGACCAAAAGGACACTTGGCTTTGAAGAAAATGCTGCCTTCACAAAAACAACAACAACAACAAAAAAACAACAAAAAAAACCCAACCCCCAAAACAAAAAAAAAAACAAACAAAACCAGAACAATCAGAACAATAATTTATGTCATTCAGATGTGTTCAGAAACAACAAGAAACAACCTACTCCAGTGGAAAAAAATATAGTTTTAACATCTTATTTTGTTAAAGAATCACAAGAAATAGGGTTCAAAATGATCAGTCTTTTCTTACTGTAAAGATTAAAGACCTCGATCATCTAGATGTACCACTCATACAATTCACAGCAAAGGCTTGCTTTCCCAGTTTAATATGAATGAAAAGAGAGAGAAGTTAGTTTCTTTCTGCAAAAAATTTTATTGGAATTTAAAAAAAAAAAAATCTTTGATGCTTCCTAGAGCTGTCATCACTCTTCTTCCCTACCCCAAAATCCTTAGGGTTCCAAGCTTATACAAAATGAAACCAAAAACTCAGTTTGATATTTTTCAAACTGTTTTTATTTTCCATCTAGCCTTAATTCCATTATTACTTTTAGCTGCTTCAAAACTGGGTACCTTCTCTGTGCCAATTTTGATTCCCTGCCTTCTCCACCTACTTCTTGTTAGAGACAACGAGATTAAACTTCCATTAACATTAAACCAAAATTCTTCCTGTACTGTAATTTTTTTTTTTTTTTTTTTAATGACAACAAAAGCCCACTCTTTTGTGGTGGAAGTGCACTAGTACTTGGAGTAGCACTAGTACTTTTGAAAATCACCATTATGGCACAGCTTTACCCCCTTAGGCAATATGAAGTGGAGAAATACCACCTTCCCCTTAGACCAGTCACGTAATCTAATGTATGTATTATTCAGGGTTTGTAATCAGCTTAGTAGCCCTGAAACTGATAAACTTGATGTATCAACTGCCACAACATCCTTCCTACTAAGAGCGTAAGGGGACACAATGTCTTCAAATGTGCATCTTCCCTATTTATAGAGTGAATACAGTCCATCTTTACAGGTTATCCTGGAATGCATCCAGAGGTCAGCTGCCAGAGATGAAGACTTCCTCAGAGTACTCTGCTAAATTGCCAAAGGAAAAAAAAATACATACCAGTTTCTTATGCAGATCATTTATAGTACAACTTGTCTCTGATTCCTTATCAGCAATGTTGTCAGTGATAAATTTTTAAAGAAATTTTTTCAATAATTTAAGCTATTGCTTTACCTGTCATCCCATTCTAAGAATAGAGGTTTTGGGAGAAGTTGCTACTAAATATTGAAGACTGAGTCACATATGAGTTAATGCACTTGCTGTCTTCTCTAGAGATTGCCAGTGATTGACCAGACTGGTCCTATACTGATCCAAAATAAGAGTTGACACTATTCTTCCTTTATGCATAAACAACCATTGGAGCCTGAAATTGCTATACTTAGCCTCTATTAATTAAGGTAGAAAATAAAACCTTAACTTGGGCATGCCAAGTTCCTTCACCTATTTGTATCTTTCTTCAGGAAAAAAAGTTTGTCTAACATTTTCAGGATAAAAATAACATCATTAGTTTTCAGTCCACATAGTCAAGCAGACAATGTTACATCATCCAATTGCTCCCACTAACATCCCCCTTGCTCTGCATTGCTCCCCTGGAGGAGTGACACCTTCACCCTGGGAAGCATATGCACCAGGTACATCCAATTCTTGAAGTGGGACTGTGACTATAAATAGCTTGAGCACAGAGTATGCTGAGGAGACAGACTGATGTAGTAAGGAGGAGATAGGGCAGGAGCCTGTCCTGCTCCATCTGCTTAGGTTGCAGATTTGCTCCCTAACATGGCAGAGCACTAACAGCTGCATTTTGAAACCTACAAAAATTGAGTGCAACCACTAACTGAAGTTCTCTGACTACTGGCTGGTCATAGCAGATCTCCTGGATTTACCTACAGAAACAGATTCCATCTAATAGGTCTTCTGAAGTTTGCATATCAGTGCTAGATATTGAAGTGTCCTAATACAACAAGCTTTTGTCAAACCTAGTGCTGCTATGCAATGTGACATGACTGCAACAGTAGTAACAATGCAGGCTTACGTATTTAACTGCAAATGCTGAAGCATAAAAATATTTTTACCTTGCTCTCCCTGTATCCCTACCCCACCCCCCAAGAATTGGTAATAAAAGGTATGAGGATCATTGTGCCCTACATCTGTTCCAGGAACACACAGTGGGGTTTTAAAGAGTAACATTAAAGTGAATTGGACTATTGGAAACGCTATTTTAAGTTTATATTCCTGTTAATCTGAACTTATACAGAAACAGTAGACTTCAAGGATAAAGAAGTCATTAAAAACTCAATTAGCATTTCTCTACCACCTACAAATACATAAATAGAAAAAAAAAATCACTTGTTGGCCTTCAGTAATCTTCCATCATCAACATTCCTGAAAACAATTATGAAGTACATTATAGGACAATCACTGTTCAATTCCCTCTCCAAATTCACATAGATCCTTCATCAAATACCAGGCTGTAAGCTTTCAAAAGGTGAGATCGAATTCATAAAATAGCCCATTTAAAAAAAGGAGAGGGTGTTAAAGAAGCCAGGCACAAGTATAGCTCCAGTAGGTCATTCCACACACAAATTATTGTCTTCTCTTAACTGCCACAGAAATAAGTACAAGCAAACTGAAAGTTTAGTCTCTTTGTGCCAGTAGTCAGCAAGTAACTTTTCATTGTCTGCTTTTAGACAATTGGAAAATTGCACATATTCAAGTCTTCAGTTACTCAAGCCCAAACTTGATGCAGCCCCAGTTTTAAATAGATGCTCCCTACTGAAAACATAAAATCACTCAGAACCATGTTTTGCTTCACAACTTTATACTAGACTTTGTTTTTCTTATAATAAATTTTCTGAGTTGCTCTGTCTACATAACTGTGCCAAAACTCTTTAACCAGAACCTACAACATCTCTGCTTTCTTCTACCAATGAGCTTCAGGGAAGAGACCAGCTACTTGCTCAGTCACGTCAAATACCACAGTGTGTTTGTGACATGCTAAGAGGACTGCTGGGCCTTTAATTTCTACCTATTGTCAAATCATTTTGATAATTTATGAAAACCTGATAACTTACAAAGAAACACTATTAAGGAAAACACCAAACACTATTTACTATATAAATAGGGGGAAAAAACCCTAAAAGATAAATCTTTAGCTTTCATCAAACTTATTACAAAATTAATAGACCTAAAGTTAATTAAAAAGAGTCTAGTCATCTTCACCTACATTGTTTTAGACATGAAATGATGTTGACAATTTTCAGCAATTAGCAATGCTTTTCAATTTCTCTGTCTTTTGCCAATGCTTCCCAAAAGATGAAAGTTTTCACATTTTATTTCCCCCCAAATACCCCTCAGAGTCAGATGTTTCATGACTTCTTTTTGTTGGCTCTATGCAGTAGATATGTTTAAGAAAGACCATGCAAGGGAGATAATACTCTAGTCCTTTGGAAATAAAAGGTAATCTATGTTGCTTTCTTTCCCTCAACTGACAAAGAACAACACTTTGAACCTTCTAATATTCTGCTGTAAAAGATGCTATTTTTGACAAATTCTATAAGAAAATAGGAATAAGATTCATCTACGAGGAGTACCCAGATCATCCACCCCACATTTCTCCTTATAAAAAGCCTTAGTGTGCCTTCCAGCACCTTAAAATAAACATGAAGCATCTGACAAAAGGTGCAACTATAACACCCTACAGCAGAGAGCTAAAGGAAGGGCATAGCTAGGGTCAAGGACCTTGAGATAGCAAAACTTCTTTAGGCGAGCTCTCAAAATGGCCCCCCTCCCATACCACAAAGAAAGATAAAAAGAACCCCCGATTATATAAAAATGGAAAAGAAATGCAGTTTCTTAATCTCAGAATATACTTTGGAGCAAACTTACAACTTGAGCCTAGAAACTTGCCCACAGTCACACAGAGCGCATGAGGTAAAAGTCCTATATATAGCCTTGCCGCAAGCCTAACCTTTTTTCCTTCAGTCTCCTATTTTTTCCTCCTTTTAGTCACCAAGACACTATCTGAACTTCAACTCAAATTTTATCAGTTTCTTTACTCAAGTATTTTAAAGCATGCAGTTAAGGCTGCATTCAGTTGATTATACTTCACTCAAAACCTTATTAGTAGATCTTGCCAAAATCTGGGCAGGGGAAGCAGAGGAATAGAATAAGAATGTACGGACATTATTAACAGTTTCATAGAGCCATCTAAAAGAAGAGTGAAGGTATAGGAGCTAAAACACAGAAAGAAGACTATAGCACATGAGGTTTTCTTTGCCATGCAAAATTACTATAAACTTCCCTAACAAACCCTCCGACAAAGTTTCTTAGTTCTTTCTAACATTTGCATAGGTGCCTAACTGGCAACATAACTTCAACCCATTTTACTCGATGTTGTATGAACACATAGCAATAACAACTGAAGTAGGGTACTATGATTTACAGAATTCTGCAGCAGCTGTTTGTAAAGAATAATATAGAAGAAACCTGGATTGCAAAGGATGTTGAAAAGTTGATAAATGTCTATTAACTCCCAGCAAACAGTTAACATCTTCACAAGATGGAAGTGGTAGCACAATGGGGATAGTCAAATGGGTCCACAAGGCAAAACCAAATAGTCTTACTAGATTGTTATGCTAGCAAGTAGTAATCACTTCCATCAAAAGTGACCAACCCAAATATCAACCACACATCTTGTAATATGCAGATAGTACTATGCAGCTTAAATTCAGGCTAAATAGAAGATGCAGGTAGACAGTCCTTAAGTAGTAATAGCTGAAGCATTTAGAAACTATCAAAAAAAGCAAAGTCAAATTCTTCTAGAAGTTAGGCTGTAAGAGTATCATCTGCTTAGATAATTCATGAATTAAATCACCTTAGCAAATTGTTTATTGTTTACCAGCTCCAGCTGATACAATTTTCTACATCTAAGACAGTCTCAGAAAATAAAATCCAGAACATGTGGAAGGAAGTTGAGAGGGTTTTTTTTAATAGACATATTTAAGTCCTATTCTTTATAGCATCTCTGAAAAATCTGGCAACAGTTTTTAGTAAAACCATTGTTTTCCCAATGATGATAATTTAGAAGAAAAAAATCTCTTCTACTGTCATTTTAATTTTGTGACCCAAAGTGCACAGACAGTTAGGAAGTATTTTGTAAGAACTAATAGGTTGCATAAATGAGCCATAATGGTTTTCATTAAAAGATCATTACAGCCACATTCCATTGGTTACTACATTACATGGCTTTTTAAAATTACGGAAATAGCACAAGTCAACTAAAAGCCAGACACACCTTCCTGAGAGATGCCGTGCTCAGGTGTTATCACTGAGAATCAGAAAATATTTTTTTAAAACCTACCACATCCACTCATATCGTAAAGAAAGCTCTGATATCAAATTAGATTAAGTTCTGATTTAAACACAAATATGCAAAATAACATTAACCAGAAATAAAATATAGCTCCACCATATTTTTTTTCCACAGCTGCTGAAGTTTTAAAGCTGCTTCAAACAGAAGGAAGACCTGTTTGCACACCCTCTTCCAACTTCCTTAGCAGTCACACTGACTACCCCCAGCAGCTGTCAGTTTGCCTTCCCGATGTCTAACAGAAAGACCAGTCCGAAGCCCATTTGCCCTTTTAATCCTGAGCCACTTTATGTGGTGGCAGAAAGACTCACGCTTCCAATGGTGAGGGAAGTTCTATTTGCCTCTTCTCCATGAAAGAAGTAGAGCAAAAAGCATACTGGCTTCTTTCACTCACAAGTTTGGATTTACTAAAAAGAAAAAAGACTGAGTGCAGATCCTTGTCTCACCAGGCCAGTAAGGTTTGCAGGTGCCTTGTTTCCTCACCTCAGAACTTAACTCCTTCCTTTCCTGTAGTGTTAGCAGTTTCATTTACAGGTGACTGGCATTGGGCAAAAATGAAAGCTTGCATCTGAAAGCAGCAATCTGCATTACAGAAAAATAATCTCTGCCTTCTAGCCTACAATAAGTAAGAGAAAATATGAGTGCTTTAACAGCATTCAGACACAGGAAAACACCCTTCACAAACACAGAAACATTTTTTCATACGAAAAGCAAGTTCCATAGTATCTCTCCAACAAGGCAAAGCATAGTTACAGAGAAGGGAATATAGCCCTTGATCTGCCAAGGTTTTAGATTTCAAGTGTAAAAGCTGATCAATATATGTAAGATAATCCATAATTCACATGTTTCCACCAATGCTTTACAGCTGCCTTTCTTAAGAAAGGGAATTCCATTTTCTCATATTTTATACTATGACCTTCCATAAGATACTTATGCCCAGATCCAACAAAGGACTTACAAATCGCAATCAGTGGCAACTAAACTCATTAGTGCTTCTGTATCACCCTCAGATGCCCAAGACTGTCCTAAACTGAACAGTTCTTACTGATATGTAGTTAGGATTTAGATGAAAGGATCACTGCCAAGTCCTCTCAGCAGCACAACAACATAAGAAAAAGGCAATGATTACCCTTTGGACACCCCACTAAGACACTACAGAATTCACTGTCATTGAAATACAGTGACTGCAGCTGGCAGCGATGCCCAACCCTTTTTAAAGGGGCATGGTCTAAGCAATCAACCAGTAAGTGGAACTCAAATTAGTTCTTTCCTTCATCTAAGAAGTTGAAGCTCCTATTTCCTAGACAGACACCATTGCAGTTAACTATAACAGTTAACGAGTTTGAAACAGTTCTTAGAACTGAAGTTTTAATTTCCAGTTCATAGAATAGTTACTTGAAATTTGGTTACTTCATTGCCCTTTGTTTGATCTGGACCATAATTTTCCTTTAGCTTGAAGGTACTGTATGTAGTTCCTTGCATGACTGCAGAAGAAATATAAAATGCCGTTTCAATACTGGGCATAGATGCATTTGGACTACAAACATGGAGGGGCTCTGCAGTTTCCCCAGTCTAAAGTGTGACAGTATTTCTCTTTCAGAGATCTGTGTGAAGACTGTTCCACTTATGTTTTGCAAGACATTCCAGCCCCAGAACAATAGGGGTAATAGTAGTCCACACACTTTTCTGTACTTATCAAATTACAAGGCAGAATTCTGTTTTCATCATTCGGAACCAGTGAACTGACAGAGTAAGATAAAGAAGAAAGAAGTCAGCTGTATGTTCTGGTGAAAGCATTCTTATACATAATTTTTTTTTTAAAAGACACAGAAGCATTCCATAAGAAAAGAAATCTGCTATTTAGTAAAGAACAGCTATTAAGAAAAACTCACGTAAGAACTGTTTCAGCTTTAAGTTGCTTACCATAGCACAAATTGGCTGCTGTAGCACATAAGGTAAAGCCTGACTTCATGTCTCAGTATTTTCTTTTGCCCATGTCTTATGAGAGGAAAACCAAATTCAAACAGAGATGATTGCAGATTTGGCCTTCTAGAAAAGCAAGTTTCTTAATAGGTTTATTTGGACTTGCCTGTTGAGCCCTCCTCTAGAATATAGTTTATGCCAGAAGTAGAAGTTCTGTTGTGGAAGAATGAGATTAAAAATGTCAAGCTTCACTAACACTTTAATGAAAAATTACCTAGTTGGGCTTGTTAGATCTTTTTCCCTTCAATTGAGCTGTGCATTGGGATAATTCATTGCATAGCTTCCAAAAAAGCTTTTAGTCAGCAGCACTTCTGTCTGCCTTAGGGTAAGAAAAGCCTCCTGCCTTCATCTCCCATGGAGCTTTAAAACTGGGTCTGATTTCTCTTCATGTGGAGAGCTGCCATCTAACTTTCACTAAAGGCTAGATTAGGGTTAGATCTGAATCTGTGGCTAGTCAAGGAAAAAAAGCCACAGGAATGAATGATGTCAGCCTGAGGGAAATTCTGAACAATACTAATACTGCATCATGCAGCTTTCCTTCCTCCTTTCTAGTGAGCCAGCCTCTCCGACTCTCAGTACACTGCGCATCTTTGTTATTACATCAATTCTTTTCATACTCTCATTCCAGGGCTTACCTATAAGTTTAAAACAAAGTGACCATATATTATCACTTGTGTTGCTCTAATGCATGAGAGGAAAGAGTAAGCTGCATTTCCATAACAGTTGATTTAACAAAACTGTTTCCCTTTCCTCTCTCAATAGAAGTGACATTTGTGTGACTGGGCAACAAGCAGCTGAGGCTGAAAACTAATAACTAGTGAGAAAACTGAGAGTCTTCATCTAGATCAGTTAAACCAGCTCACCCTAGGGTCATATGCACATCAAAGCCAAAAAGAACATTTGGCAGGGAAAGTGGACCTGCAACCACACAAAATTAAAATTGGCTTAAACCACTGCAGGTCCATACTGTCAGATTCCCTTTGTTTTGCCTAGTTCAACTAAAGATTAATGATGCAAGTGATCAGATTATTAGATACTGATTTCATTCCAGAATTACACCCTCATTTTATCTCAAAATGAAGTCAGGCCCATGCTACCAGCATTCAGGTTTTGAAATTGTTTAAGTAAGTGAAATACTGATACAAGAGCAGGGCTGATCATAGAGTAAAACATCATTTACATCGAGACAGGACTGCTTTCCTTAATCTAAGCTCTGAACTCATTCTATTTCCCTGCAGCCACCTAAATTGCATTCCCTGGACTGAACTGAATGGAGTTACTGTTCTGCAGTTTCCAGTCATGGGTTTTATCTCCCCACCTTCCCTGGTGTATTTGAATGTTCTGCTGAAATACACAGCTTGAAGCAAACATGCATCTTGCAGAGCATGAATTTAAAAGACAAATTTGGGGTGTTTTGCGGGGTACCCCCCTGAAATGATTGGGAGAGAAAAATTATCCACAGATATTGAGTTTTAGATTCAATGAAATCTTAGATCCAATCATAGTTGTGAAGATTTTAATTCTAGTGTAACCCCTTAATATCAAAAAAAAAAAGGAAATTACTTTTATAACTTCAGTAGTTCAGAAAAGCCAGCAAAGTCTATTTTATTATAAAGTAACATAGGCAGGAAATAACCTGTGCATACAGTGTTAAAACGTCAGTTTAGTCTTGCTTCTCTTAAAAATTGGTCACCAAAAGTTTTTCTTTTCTCAGCTTCATCCAGAAAATTATCATCTTTTTCAAAGTGTACTCTAAATTCCAAACCTTTACTATTTTAGGTCCTGCTGATAAAGGTTGGAAGATCAATAATCATAAAAACCAAGAACTGGGATGGCCCACTTCCTCCTCAACCGTCCTCCTGTGGATCCATTTATGTATTTGGCGGAGTTGTTAAATGAAATTGGTTGTATTATGCCAAACCGGTTTCCAAACTTCTTGAACATTGGGGCCATGCTCCACAATGAAAAAAAAAGTTAAGACTTCTTTAGTGATCCCACTCAAGCCCTGAAAAGCTACTGGAGGGAGGGTTTGGGTGCTCAGGCAGGAGCAGAGCATCACTGCTGCAGCTTTGCTTTCTTGGGCTTGCTAAGAACTGTTGTTCTAACTGCTGCACAGCTACTGCCTTGCTTCCTCACAAGCTAATTGCTGCACTAAGTCCTGGGGATTAAGAAATTATGAGGAAATATGGAGGGAAGCAAGTCTTAAAAACTGAAGAACAGAAGTGAAAAAAAAAATAAATTCTCGTTTCATCTGCTGACATCCCCTGTTCCTTCCCCCTAACCCACACATTTCCACCTGTATTTTGGAAGGGTAAGGAATTGCTTCTCCAATACAGCGCAAGATTGCCACCTATAGGTCTCAGGAACTAGAACGACTCCACTCAGGCAACAGCCTGAAATGGAAGAAAAATAAGCATGAAACAGGTTGTATTTTCCATACAAATTCAGGACTTTTTTTTTCCATCTCAATACTTCGACTCAGAACATTAATCTACAGTTCACAAGTAGAGTAAAAGTTAAGGGCTATGTGCTGTGGCACAGAGAGATTAAGTAGACATGATAAAAATTCTTACATTTTCAGTAAATTCTTCTACATATTCATGCCCCAGCTCTTATCATTTTCTTATAGCTCCAGGAGATTGTGATATGCTCTTACCTTTTAATATTTTTATAGTTTTACTTTCCTTGTTCATATTTTGGTAATAAAGCAGAAGCTAAGAACATATCCACCAGGACTCTCATACACGGCAGACAAGATTATCATAACATTGACTGGGTCCACACTGACTTTCAGAAGGAAAAGAGTTTTTTATTACTACTTTTATCTTGGACTGACACTGAAATGATTTTTACAAAAACTATCAGCATGCCTGCCTCTACAGACAAAAACCTATATCCCAGTGCACCCATAGTGAATACCAATTCCACATAACATTATTGAGCGGGAAGAAGAAGCACTAGAGATTTGCTTCATATAGGCTCTGTTTACTTCAAGTGGACATAAGTTTGGAAAATCTTTTTACCATTACACTTTTCTCTGTAAGACACTGTGGAAAAAGTTGGCAAAGAGATGACCAGTATGCAACTTAGTAGGAGGCATGTAGGACTGAAAACAGTCAATTCTACACATACCATACATAAGGAATAGTTAAATGCTGAATGCTTCTCTGCTTCAGAGACCAAGCAAGCTGGAGGAAAAGCCCTTGACAGGGGCAATTCTAATCCTTAAGGCAAAGAGCTACATTAAGTCATGGCTCAGAGCATAAACTGGGGCTCAAGAAAAAAAAACAAACAACAAACATTACAGGGGTGCTGATATCCTCTACAAACTAAGCACCACAAATACCAGATTTTCAAAATTAAACTAACTACATTTAACAGGATCCAACCGTATGCAGGTAAGCAAGTACACTGGTAATACAATTTCAAACTCAGTCTGAAGCAAACCAAACCAACAGCTGATGTTTCTAGACTTACAATGGTACAGTGATTTTCTGGAGAAATGTATTTTCTGTATTTCTCCTCTTTATGAAGAAAGAACATTCAACCCACAAAAACATATCTAGCTACATCATTAAAAATCCAGAAGCTTGGCAAATAAGTGAAAGTGTCTTCATAAGGGACTGTGTACCATACATAGAATGTACATTCAAAGTGGAATGTCTACACACTAAGTGCCTTCAGGAAACAGCTTTTTTTAAAATGTAAAGATGGGCAAATCTTACCATTCTGAAAAGAATTTATAGTCACTATCACATAGAAACAATTCACCAAGAAAGTTACACATCTTTTTCTGAGGTCAAGACAAAGAGACATTTAACTGGGTCTATTTGCTAGTTGAATTTTCACTCTGTTTTGTAAACTTCCAAACAACCATCAGAGATTTCAGTAGCTTACCTGAAAGACTGAAATCATCCTGCTGGATTTGGTCAAGTACCACAGACCAGTGATTCAAGTGTAACATGGTCAATACAATTTTAACAAAACAATGCAAATTCAAATGTTTTTCAACATGTTTTAACCAGTTTCGATTATGCCACTTTAAGGAGGGTTAAAGAGCTGCAAAGCTAGGGTTTGGGGGGAATTTGCCATGGTTTAATTTGGTGAACTTAAACTGGGGCAATTTTTTCTGGATACACTGATCTGCCTGCTAGTGGCTAGTGAGAAAGTGGTGAAAAGCTCAATGAAGACTCAGCGCCTCTCATCCTACATTACATTTATTCTGATAGCTTGCTCATTTTCAAACAGAGAAATAAACACTAACAAGAACATGAAAGAGACAGCACTTAAACACACAAAGCTTCAGCTGAAATAAATGGCAATGCTGAGCCCTTTTCAAGATCACGTCTTAAAACCCATTATTGGTCTAGAAATAAATGCAGGGAAAATCTGTCTTTGAAAGCAATAGGAAAAGGAGTCTTACCAGCTGAATAGTAGCCTTTCTTAAAGCAGAAAACCATGAACTGAGCAGTGACAATATCAAGCGAAATCACCAATGTGAAAGCAGGTTGCAAGAAGTTACCTTAAGTGAGCTCTGTATTGTTATCAGCCATTGTTGTTTATTTCTGGCTTGAAGGAAGACTTTGACTTATTCCTTCCCCAGCCATCATCTACAGCCCAAAGCAGAAAACATGAACACTAATCAAATGCACCAACAGAAATAAGGTGAAAGAGAAGCACTGAGTGATTGCTACTAGCAATTGCAAACAGATCACAGAACAAATTATTAGGAGACAAGCCCAACCAGAGTCAGAGACGTGCAAATAACAGAATGAAGTAGAGGTGGGCAGAAAATCCATCCCACAGACATCACAGCAGATGGACCAAGCTAGTGACAGCACAGAGCCCTGAAACTGGAAAAGTCATGATACGTTTTTGATCTCTCAGAGTAGAGAAACATTACTTTGCGGGCAGGGAGGGAGGAGGTGACATGATGATCAGAGGGACTGAGAAAATTACAAGAGGCAAGAAACATTTGGGTTTGGTTTTTTTGACTGAAAAGGAAAATTAATGAAAGATCTCCAAATTGCAATCCCTGTGCCTTTAACAAGTTCATCCTTCTTCTAGGTGCTAGAAGTTTTCAATGGCAAGCAAGTTATCTTATGAGGAGGGGGCAAGCAAACATTAGTAGTGTGTTTTCCAGTAAAGCTGGCAAAGTATGCAAGAGTTTGCAAATAGGTTGCATTGAAATACTTCTGCTTATGCCCAAGTATTACCTGGGACCAGGTTTTCCTTGTACTCATCATGAATAGATGATTCTAAGTTCAAAGGGAAAACATTCTCCAGATTTTTCATTGAATATCTAACAGAAAAGCCCAGAATTTTGTGTGTACATCAGCTGTAGACTTCCAACACAGCCTCTAGTTGGCAGCTATTATGCACTCATGCTTCATCCTATAAACTAGAGCTAACAAGCTCTAGTCAACCATTGAAGTCTGTGGTTAATATTTAACCATTTGTCCTAGTTTCAGCTGGGATAGAGTTAACTGTCTTCCTAGTAGCTGGTACAGTGCTATGTTTTGAGTTCAGTATGAGAAGAATGTTGATAACACTGATGTTTTACAGTTGTTGCTAAGTAGTGTTTAGACTAAAGTCAAGGATTTTTCTGCTTCTCATGCCCAGCCAGCGAGAAAGCTGGAGGGGCACAAGAAGTTGGCACAGGACACAGCCAGGGCAGCTGACCCAAACTGGCCAACGGGGTATTCCATACCATGGGACATCACATCTAATATAGAAATTGGGGGGAGTGGGAGCAGGGAATCGCCGCTTGGGGACTAGCTGGGTGTCAGTCAGCGGGTGGTGAGCAATTGCACTGCGCATCATTTGTACATTCCAATCTTTTTATTATTGCTGTTGTCATTTTATTAGTGTTATCATTACCATTATTAGTTTCTTCTTTTTATATTCTATTAAACCGTTCTTATCTCAACGCACGAGTTTTACTTCTTTTCCTGATTTTCTCCCCCATCCCACCGGGTGGGGGTGGGGGGTAGTGAGTGAGCAGCTGTGTGATGCTTAGTTGCTGGCTGGGGTTAAAACACACCACCATTAGAGCAACTTAAATGATATTTTTATTTCCTGGTGTTCATCAGGAAAAGTCTCTATAAAATATCCAGGAATGATAGAAGCACAGAATGAGACACAGACTACATAATAATTAATGCTTTGACAAAAGCACCACCTTCAGTCAGTACTCCTTTCACACTAGGTAGTTCCCAAATATTTTCCGTAAATCTATCTTACATAATAATGCATAAGCAGCAAACTAATTTCTTCTGCTTCTCTCCTTCTCTCCTTCCAGGAAGGAAGCAAAAATCCTCCTCCCTGCCCCCCGGCTCTATTTCTAGTTTTTTTTAAAAAATATCAAGCACTTTGCTCTTTTCTCAGGAGCCATAGTTTGAAATAATGGGCAGGGATCAAGGGCTACAGCAGTTAGTTACAGCTGGTAAAGCATTTCCATGAACATTGAATCTGTGAAAGGCCTGTGTTGCCTTATTCACAAAGGGTGCATGACACAGATTTATGAACTTTGCAGTCCCAAGAGATCTCACCTGCCCTCTGCTTGAAAATTACTTTCATCTTCCCTCAGCATTATCTTGCTTGGCCTCTCTATGACCATCTGCTCCCTATATCTCAGACTGCAGAATATGAAGGTGGGGAACCCAAGAAATCAAATCATCCTTCATCCCAGGTAGCCAGCTGCCTCTTCATCTTAACATCCAAGGGTTCTGATCACCACCACTTTTTTTGAAATGTATTGATCTTCCTGCTCAGCTCAAGTTTCCAGGGAATAAATATTCCATAAAAGTATTTCCATCAAAGAATTTCACACCCATCTTCTAATAAGACTCAGAAAAGAGACTAAAGAAATACTATATCCCATCAGTAAAACCATTGCTAAGTGTTACTTATATCACACATCTGAGGTTTGAATGAAGAGCAGCCTGTGATTTGTCATACTCTAGGATGCCAAATACTTAATATAAACCTCCACAATTATTACGACTTAACAATACTAATGATCATGTACATCAACATATATAAAAACTACCTATGTAGCTATCAAAGTCTTTTTGGAGGGATTTTAGTTAGAACCCAGGTATCCCACCAATCATTCAGAACTCTGGAATTTAAAATATCTAGTGAATAATTTATGCTAATGTAGACAACACTCTGACTTCAAGGCCATACTCCAAGTAGTGTTTTTGCAGTTTCTAAGGGCAAGGGAAGGGCTGAGGAAAGGAAACCCAGAAAATTTAGAAATAGTGAAGCAATGCCTGGGTACCCAGAATATGTTCATGTTAAGTTCTATTTGGTAGATATGTAACATGGTATACGACTGATCATATTGATACTGAATATCAGGATCAAAATATGAAGAGATAAGGACATGTGTTGGCCCAGCAGTGTGGAAGTAAGGCAGGAATTTGCCCACTAGAGATTATAAGAAATTATATTGATGGATCTCTGTTTTTCACAACCTTCACAAAAAGAATCAGAATGTGATTGTTTTGAAAAAGCAGGTTAAACTGGTAGGATTTTCTCCTTTTTACTCAGGCACAGTGAGACTAGCTGCAGGCCCATAGGGACTGACTTTCAAATCAGTACAGAAAATGTCACATGGTATCATGTGTTCCTTTCATACCACAACCAATTTCCAGAGTTAGCAAAAGGAGACAAGCAAGTGAGTATGCCATCCTGTCCTTTTAATTGGGAAAAGGATGGGCCAGATGAACGTCATAGATAAGACCCAACATAAAGCAAAGGGAATGCATTAATATCAGCTGATAACAGTTACCCCATCCTTCAAAGAAAAGTGTGTGTGTATCTAAACAGAGAAATCTGAAGTAACAGGTAAAGATTTTAAAAGGTGCTTAATCCTTTAGAGACATAGAACACTATGCATGCTTTCAAAGGGTGGTTATAAAATAGCTATAAATGTCACAGCAGAATGAACCATAAGAAGCCCAAAATTTCTGTGGAATGACCATATCAAAAGCATATGAATGGAGATTGCTAACCTTCAGGTGGATGGGAAGACCACTTAAAAATGTATACCCTTCAGTTACATCTTTGAGAGGCCACCAGAAGATCCAGTCTTAAAGTCACCCAGTGAATAAAGCAGATCCCTTTGGGTAGCTTGCTCAAAAACCTAACATTGATTTCACAAGCTGTTTAAGGAAATGATGGAGAAAACTGTCTAATCAGGGACAATGACCTCTTGTAGAGAAGACAGCCTGGACCACAGGACCTTGCTGAAGCTACATATAGAAGACTGAGGCAATTATGGAATGAGAACCTCTGCTTGTATTGACAATTGTATAGCTTAATTGGTTTGCAGTTCAAATTGGTATCACTGTTCTTTGCTATAATACTTCTTTAAATTGTCTCTGTAGAACCACAGAACCTTTCAAGTTGGAAGGGACCCATAAGGATCATCAAGTCCAACTCCCTGCTCCTCACAGGACTACCTAAAATTAACCATATAACTAAGAGCATTGTCCAGATGCTTCTTGAACTCTGATAGGCTTGGTGCCATCACCACTTCCGCGGGGAGCCTGTTCCAATCACCAACCACCCTCTCAGTGAAGAGCATTTTCTTAATGTCTAATTTGAACTTTCCCTCATGCAGCTTCATTCCATTTCCACATGTCCTATCGCTGGTCACCAGAAAGAGGAGATCAGCACTTCCCTCTCCGCTGCCCTGCTTAAGGCAGTTGTAGACTGTGATGAGGTCACCCCTCAGCCTTCTTTTCTCCAAGCTGAACAAGCCAAGTGACCTCAGCCACTCCTCTTAAGTCTTCCCTTCGAGACCTTTCACCATCTTGGTCACCCTCCTTTGGACACACTAATAGTGTGAAGTCTGTCTCATATTGAGGTGCCCAAAACTGCACATAGTACTCAAGGAGGGGCCACACCAGTGCAGTGTAGAGTGGGACAATCTACACATTATAATAATACTACATTACTTCTGCCTTCTTATAGAAAAACATAGTCTTCAAGATACATCAGCTTTCACTATACAGAAGAAGAAAATTGTAATATGTAAAATTCAGCAAAAAAGCCATACTATTAGGACACTTATAGCAACATCTTCTAGACAACCTGCATAATTTGTAACAAGGCCCAAAATGCACAGATGTGCCTATCTAGAATGATATTCAACCAAAACCTTTGCTCATAACATCAGGTTTGATCATAACTAATGTTTTCTAGCACTGCAGGCTGAGAAAACCAAATTATATTGAATAGTTCTGAATCAAACTGACCTCAGCTACATGGCTAGAACTGCAGAGTAACCCTGGCTACGCATACAAATTACTCCCAGTATCAGAGATCAAAGTCTACTACACCTTCCAAGAAAGGGGAGCTGGTCAGCAATAAGCAATAAGCAATAATATTCATTCTGTGACAGAACACAGGTGATAGACACCATGAGAACATCTGCTTTGCTGCAGTACATTTCCTTGCAATCATTCTACCTGTTCTCCCAGATTCTATTAATCTAAATACCATGACAATCTTGCAGCCTTGTACTGACAAAGATCCTTTCTACCACATCAGCATTTCTATTTAATGTATTTTTAATTCAGAGTATAATATGAAATCATTTGAGAAATCCATGCTCAGCTTTCATCTTTTCCGTGAATAATTAGCAACTTGGCAACAAAGGCCACTCTCTCTCTCTGGACTGACATGTATTCCAGTGTCAAGACATCTGCATTTCCACCAAAGGGCTTAGTAATACTCTGTTCATTGCATTTCTGGTTTTGCAAGCTAAAAACGAAAGTGAAGTTTCAAGGAAGAATCCAAGCCCAGTTGTCTTTTAACCATGCTCATTTACCTCTGTAGTACAGAAGATTTCTTTGTCTTCTTGAGAAGTAACATTCCTGTCATCCAACTATAATAATCATCCTGACACAAAGACAGAGTCAGAAACAGCTACCAGGTGCCAAAGATAAGTTTATAGAAAGCATTCAGAAAACTGCTGTTGATTTTAGGTCAGCACGCAGGCAACTACGAAAAGTGTCCACTCTTCTCAGACAGCACCAAGCCACAGCTTGGCACAGCGTCCAGTGCATGCTGCATAATTTTGGCATCTTTGAATGGCACCTATACAGACTGCACTGCTGTTCAGCAGTATTTGACATCCATGACCTCCATCATCAGATATCAGAAATAGCAGCAGTTTATTGCTGGTGCAAAACTATCTGTTAGGAGATGCAACAAAGAACCAACACTTTGTACATACACAGGAGGGAGGCGTTACCCATGTCCTGCCTGCCTTTTTGAAAAAGTTGTTCACAAGTGACCTTTGTTAGGACACAATCCAGTTGTGGTACCTCCACCATTACATTGTGAATCTGAGATTCTGAAAAGCCTATAATTGTCACTGAAGACAATAGAGGTGAGGTGGAGCAGAAGGAGAAGGGTCAAGTAAGAAACCAAAGTTAAGCAAAGCCATATGGCTGCCCTTAGTCAGTGTCAAAACTGAAAAACATAATCTCCTGGTTTTGCATTCAGTTCATCAAGTAAGTGTCCCTATCTGTAGATCTGGAACTGAAAACATCTGAGATGCTGAATTTACAAGTCTCATTTTCACTTGATTAACAGCCCTTACATGCTTATTTCCTTTTAAATTGAGCAAAATAGTTTGTACCAAACTACCATTTGGCAAAACTTAATCCCGCATGTCCCTCCAACTCCCCTGTACACAGGATGTACCAGTGCAGTGTAACAGAAATTATAGTTACTGTTTGTTCAAGGCAGTAATTAATTCAATTAAATAATTGAAGAGGAAAATTCAAGGAGAAAGACTACTCAAAAAAAGTAATTTAAACTTTTTTTCCAGCTCTCTCACCAAGTGAAACAGAGAAGCTCTTCCACACCTGGCAGTCACAGTCCAGGATATCTAGTATGAATCTGGAGAGAACAGTAACTGGCCTTGAATTATCAAAGTGGTGACTATCAAGGCCAATGAAACCTTACTCTCAATTTTGCAATAAGGACAGAGGCAAACTAACATGTCATTTCTAGATCAGGGTTGGCCTGCAGCAATCTAAATGAACAAAACAAACAAACAAACAAAAAAAACCCAAAAAAGAACACCAAAGGATTGAATTTTTCCTCTGCTGGACCTTGCAAATCAATTGAAAAGTGACTGGCATAGACTTGCATTTGACCAGGGGAAGAGTGAGGGAAATCAGACCCTAGTAGGAAAGAATACAGAATTCCTCTCTAATAAGATGTGGAACAGTAACTACAATAAAGGAACAACAAACATTTTCTCACATTTGTCTGTAACATTAAATAACTTTAGCTAAAGTGAATCTGTAAACTGTTCACAGCTAGGAGCCCTGATCCTCATTTACTGAGAAGATTGCCTTGCTCTCTCAAGTACATGACAACTTCCTGTCCTAACAAAAAATAGAGACTGGAATTTGAGAGTTCACATTTGCTGCTCCTTACGTGGAGCATGGAGTTTGGATTGAAAAAGAAAACTATGACTCTTGATGTGGATTCTTATACCCTCTTTTTAAAGTAATGAGATTTCATTTTTCTTCCTATTGCAACAAGAATGAGCTACATCCTCTAGTTTTGTCTGAGAAAACTGTATGAACCACAGTTACCAGATAAACCACATATTAAACATATAAAACTCATGTGGTCAGGGCAAACAATTAATCCAAGCTTCTCCCAAGTACTTGTGGCCAAAAAGGACCCATAAAGTTCAAGTGAAGTTTTTGAAAGCTCTCCAACCAGTTCTGGATTTAACACCTTTAATATATTTAATCATAGTATTCCTTGAGAAATCCAAAATTCCTGGTTTGCAGATACGTCCCATCCTGGAGAAAATATCATTGGCCTGGAAAGCATCAGTTTTATCATCAGACTGTTAAAAAGGCCAAGCCTGAAAATACTAATTTTAATATTTTCAGAATTTCCTCTTTTCTGAAGAACATACAGAACCAGTATTGCAAAAACATAAGGGGTCATCCCTCAGTATCAACAGCATGCAGGTTCTAGTCACACAGCTATAGAAGGAAAGTAGTGAAAGCATTTGTTTTGTTGGCTGGTTTGGGTGGGGGTTTGGGGGCTTGTGTGTGCAGTATTGGTTTTTGTTGTTTGTTTGTTGGTTGGTTTGTTTTTTTAAACTAAGAGCCATTTCATAATTTGTTAAAAACAAATTCATAGCAGTTCCTATGACAAGGCTACTGAAGATCAGGTATAATTTAAAACAGTTGTCCATACAAAGAAAACAAAAAGGAAAAAGAACAGAGAATTTCTCTCCAATGTGGCATAAAGATAGGGAAAAAGGTTTTATTTTTTCTTCCATGCTAGCATGCAGGAATACTGAAGACATAACTTGAATAACATGGGAATGTTTTGTACAATGTAGATTGGTAAGCAATTTCCATGCTTAAGATGTACCAGTTACGTGAGTAATTTCCCCCCTCCTCTTTGGAATAAGGCTAAGCTTTGAATAATAATTTCTTAGGCATTTACAGAACATCAATTCTAAAAATTCCTAAAGGTACTTATAACCTTTCAGATTGCTGTGAGAAATGTCAGGAACAGTTCATCCCCCACTGAAATACATTCTTCAGCTAGGGTGGAATACAGAAACTGCTCAACAGGCAACAAGAAGAGACACGAAAAATATCAATCCAGGAAATTATATGGATACCTGAGGCAAGAAGAATGAAATTACCAGAGCTAGAATTTGATCAAGGTACAAAGATGCTACTGTTGGTAAATGTTTCGTGATTAATAATGGTCTGAGGGTCATTCTTTTCAGCACCAGCAACTTGAAAATGCAGGGCAAGATGAGAGAAGAGAATTACAATTGCAAATGCCAGCAGTTACTTGAACAAAAATGGGAAGAGAGCGCATTGCATTGGGTAATGGTGACCATCCATATTTACTGTGTAAGTTAGAAGTTTGAAGACTACAGGTTGTAGGCAGACATCCTTTTTAGCATCTGTATATTTTTAAGTACAAACAAGCAGAATCAAACTTTCCAATCTCAAATATCACCTTTAACATATGCTGGCTTATAAATTGGTTCAGAAGTATTTTAATGAGAAAAAACTATTTAGATAGGAAGCACCAACATTAAATCATTTTATACACCATGCTGGTGTTTCTGTAGATGTCTTCCACCTGATGGAAAATGACACATAAAATTAATTTAAAGACAAATAATGGTATAGTGCAAACATGTATGAAAGAGAAAGAAAGGGGAATTAATAGTGAGGTGACTTAACTGTGTAGTCCACTGAGCCGTGTGTCAGATATATGTGATGATGCAATCTTTGTGAAGTGCTTGAACTGTTTATGTTATGCCTCTATCCTCAAGTTTCTTTTCTAATGGTACAACAATCAGTTAGAACTGTAAAAAGGCACTAGTGTTTTTCTTTTGATTGTTAAAGGAAAACAAAAAAGCTATGAGAGTGAATTTGTCATGGCTTTTGTGTCTTAAACTGCATCCACCTTAATACAAGTTAGTCCAACATTGGCTGCTTTTCTCTCCACATTCCTCTAATGTTGTCTTCCTACATCCTCATACAATTACACTTTCAAGAAAAAAAAAATCCTCCATCAATTTCTACTGTACAGCCACTTCTAAGCCTTCAATAATTCATTACCTGATAGTATTAGCAAAAAATACTTGGAATTCAAGGCAAAAATCACAAGAAAACTTGTATCAAAAAAAATTCACTTAAAGATCTTTTTTGCCCCCTCCTTTCCACGATTTGATGTTTAACATGGTTGGTTTATGTCTTAAGCACAAGACCGATAAGAAAAGCTGAAAATTTCAACAGTAATACTTCACTGCTCAGAAACTGCATTTCAACCTTTGCATAAGACAAGCATGCAAAATCATTCACTGTTGCAATTTCTCTTTTGAGTGCCTAAGACTACCAGTATGCCCAATATTCATCTCAAAGAGCAGTACCTCCTTTCAGAGCAACGGACTTCAGCTAAATTGTAGCTTAAAAGAATAAATCTGAACTGACAAAATCTAATTTAATTTTTAGTGCTGATTCAGTGTAAGATTAAGTTAAGCCTTCAGTGAAATTACTGCAAATTTGTACTTAAGTATCAGATCAAAATTTCATCCAATATCTTTTACTGAAGTCAAATGAAAGCTTTTTTTTCCAAAGACAGGTAATCACACTTACACTCTACAGATTTATTAAGTCAGCACCTCTCCTCCTCTTTCTGGTACTGTTTTCATTACAATGATCTTTTCACTAAATACATATATGGACATGCAAATAAGGTATTCAGTTCCTAGGCAAGCAACCAAATTTTGCTCCCTCAGCTATCTTCTGCATATGATATACACAAGCCCAAAAAAGAAGTGCTTACTGACATAGTGTCAGGTACTAACTTTTACAGGCAAATCAGCTTTATCTCCTACTGTACTTACCAGCAAAGCCTCAATAGTGTACCTTCTAACCACATTCTAATACACAGAATCTTCTCATAGCTTCTGAGTATGCATAGGTCCCAAAAGTCATCTTATTTCTATCAATTCCTTCCCAAATCCCTTTTAATATTTTAAGTTACTTATTTCCATAGTTATTAGGCATTGATTTGTACACTTGCTTTACCACCTAGTCTTCAGAGCTCTAGAAAGCAAATATAGAATTTTTATTGCACATCCTCCTACTTTTACTACTGAAATAATGAAACCTTCTATAAGTTATTAATTTCATTGTAAAAGTTTATTACACTACATCTTCCAGAAAGCCACTCTAAACAAAACTATGCTGTCAATTAGCCAATAGAATGAACCATTAATGCTAATTAGCAAGTTAATGTTCAATTAGATTTAACAAAAACACTGCTGGGAACTTGAGAAGAGCCATAATGCTGATGGCCCTTTATTATTAGAATGATAGCATACAACAATGCAAGTCCTGCTACCAAACACGACCTCAGACTATATAAGAGTCCCAAGAACAGATGACTTTTCCTGAGATTTGAGCTTCCTACAATCCCTACAGCTCCTTAGGGAGCCATGTCAATTATACCATCATCAATGCAAATGGCATTTTAAAGAGTCTCTGCAATAGGCAGAGAATGCTAATGCTGATCAGAGGTGCCAGTGTACAGCACATCTCTCCCAAAAGCTCTTTAACCTGTTCTGTGTCTATTCAGTTGGTTCTAATCCCATCGTTTTTGTGACAGGCCACTGGTGCCATCTCTGCCTTTGTCAGTCAAAAATCAACCATTAAAACCAATCCATTTTCCAACATCAGAGCACTGTGGAATGCAGCAGTGGCAGCAAAAAGATAAACTCCTGTACAGACAATGTGATAATGTGAAGTCTGCTGGCTTTCTTGCTTGATAGGTTATTCTTATTAAGATAAAATATCTTCCAAAAAACCCTATTCTAAATAGAGAGCTAATAAAAAAAAAAAAGAGTGATGAAGCATGAAAACACTTAATACTGCTATGTGGCATGAGCAGGAAATGAAACTTTGCCTGAAGTTTAATTATCACTATTCTCCAAAAAAACACAAACAAACAAACAAAAAAATCCCACATGCCCATTTTCCAATGGCATTTAATCTATATACTCCTTATGCGCCACTCATCATATAACAGGGCTTTTCTGGGAACAGATGTAAAGAGTATAAATGAAGTAGCCCTACAAATCAAAAGGAAAATGCAGTATTACGGAAGCAACTGGCACATCAATTTGAAAACAAATGAGAACCCAGTAAGCCACCCCACTGCAAAAACATTCCTATATGCAATATATCTACTTCACATTTACATATCAAGGAAAGCCAAATAAATTCTAAGTTTCCTGTGATTACAAGTGTTGAGAAATGATGATGTTTACCCCAAATGCTAAAGCAATTCCTTTTGCCTTCATTAAAACTTTGTATTGACTAGCAAACTAATAAATTTTTTGAATAATGTAGTTCAGTTAACCAGCATTAGAAGTTATTTTCTAAATTACTTGTACATAATACATACAATGGTTTTTTTTTCCTAAAGGTTCTTTCTAATACTGGTTCACAGATGGACAAAGGTGAAGTAATGTGGTAAATCATACAGATCTGCACAAGAGAAGCAAGAGCAAAAATAGAAAGACTCAAAGAAGAAATCAAGAGTACAGGTGGAATATGTATTTAAATCTTCAGTTTTAAGAAAAGCAGAGAGAGGCTTTGGAACTGTGCAGTTAGAAGGTGTTCAAAGAAATCAAATACCTGATTCTAACATCAGCTTTTTATTAAATGGCTACTCCCTTTTGATCTGAGCTTTAGCCACACTTTGGGGAATCTGTAGAGTGTTTAGGCTAGAAAGTGGTGGGAGGGGAGAGAGAAAAAAGATAGGAACTTAAATCCAAACATACTCATAGAACAAGTGTCATGTTCAAGATGAGGTGTGAGGTCCCCCCAGTACCCACATCTTGCTTGGGATTATCTTTCTCTTAACTATGAAAAACATTAAGAAACAAGGTCTATTTCAAGGACTGTAAAACCTTTATGGTGACACTGAAGTTCAACTAAAATAGAAGACAGCACAGGAAGGTGAACTTCCCAGGGGATGTTTTACCTTTCAGAAAGTCATCCCTCTGTGCAAGGTCTTCTGAATACATTTCCCCATGCACACTCTTTAACAATACAGAAGGAGGTGCTAATGTGCTCTTTCTCCACTTAACACAACTATAAGCATAAGTTTATGTAACTTTCTGGGAACAAATTGTAAGCTTTTTTAGTTTTTCTATTTTCTAGCAAGCAGAGCTAGTCAATGAAGTAGATGACTTAAAATTCTTGTGCCTTTTAAGAAATCAATAGCTCTACATTATTTTCATAGCTTTTAAAAAGACAGCCTCCTCCTGTAAGGAATTCTGTCCTTCTGGAAAATACAACATTTTCCTAACATGAACTGAACCGAACACCAGTTTTGGCTTCAGTGAGAGCTCCTCTGTTTTCAACATTGAAGTCTGATAACTCCATATGTCAGTATCAGAGACATTCTACTGATCAAACAGTGCAAGCATCAAGTATTGTACTTCCCACACAGCAAAAGAAAACTTTCAATTAACATGAAGTTAGCGTGGCATTCTGCCCCTGCCCTGCACCTCCCCAAACGTAAACTCTCCAACTCCTTTGGCATACACTGCTCAACTGATCAATTTATATATCAAAGTAAGACATTGGTCTCTCGTGTACAGCGTGACAGGTTACTGCTGTTAGTGTTACATACCTCCCAATTTTCACTTTGGTACTCAGTTGGAGAGATATGCTGGGGTGGCCCCAGCTGGACCCTCCCATCCCACAGCTCCTTTCTGTGCCTGTGTAGATGGAGCCAGGAGAGCTCTACAGGCAGCACACATCTGCAGTAGTCATCCCAACTTCCATCCAAGCACAACTGCATAAAACAAAAGCTGCTCTGTCAGACATGTGACAGCATCCATAATTTTTCCCAGCTGAAAGTTCTCACACTTTCAAGAGCACTCTGTGGCAACTCTGGGCAAATGGATCCCTTCCCTGCACTTAGGTTCACTGGTTTATAGATTTCTATACCTTAGAGAAATATTTTTCTTCCCACACAAAGGATTTTATCAATATATGACACCATTCACTAAAGAATCAATTTTATGTATATGCACCAATAGAATATTTGATGTTACCAAAGGCAAGTTAATTTGAGATTTTAGAGTATCTACACAGTATTTCTAAAGGAGTTTGATCTGTTCACCTGGATTTAGCTGTAAAGAAAGAAAACAGGTTGCAGCTGTTTGTACCCTGCTCTCCAGTCTGTATTACCATATTTATAAACTTGGAAGACTTTATTCCACAATCATACCCATTTTTCAAAAAACCAAAGCACAAAAACTTCACCAGAAACCATGTGAGCTGACCTCTAAGTCCACTATGGGACAGGAATCCCTACTGCAGATAGTTTCTTTTAAATTAGCTTTTAAGTGAGTGAGATAATCCCTATTTTTAATTTGATATTTTGGTAAAGGTCTCCATTGATCTCAGTTTTCCAAGTATACTTGAAAGCTTCTAAGTAACAGTGGTAGGCTGATTTTTAGTTTTGCTTTCATACCACTTGAGTGGATTCAAATTCTATGAGGCAAAATGATATTTGGCAGCAAATGACACAAGATGCCACTTGGCATCATATTCTCATTTTGAAGCAGAAGCTGTTGGAAGGCTTAAAATAATTTCTTTGTCTTACTCTACAGTATCTGAAATACAGGTCTAATTTGTTAATTACTCCAATACTAGAAAGAGGAAGCCAGCACATTAAAACCTCCCCTTTCTGTAGATTAGAAGGACGTTGATTACACGAATTTGGGGAAAGTTCAAAATATTGCAGGGTAAGATAGCTGAACATTAGAATCTACTACATGGTCAAGAAAAGCTACAGACAAGTAGAGTTTCTACAGTTCAGTGACTTATGATGGTCAGTTTAGTAGTTACATGCGTATTTATAGTCTGCTGCAAACCCAAAGGAAAATTTGATCAACCTATGGTTATATCATGAACACCATTTAAATCAGTATATTTAACTTTGTTTTGTCTAGCCCACATAAACACTTATCCTATCTCAGTTGAGCTGCAGTACCACTGAGTACTATGAATATTTTCATGCTTCCCACACGCCACCTTCCACTATTCTTTGTTATCCTCACTTTCATCTCAGTGACTTTGTCATTTGTATGCCAATTTTTTCTAATAGCTTTACTCGTGCTTGAGACTATGCAAAATGCTGAACAAAGCAGAACAAGTAATTCAGGTACTGGAATACCTTTAGGAGGTCTATACCATCCTTTAACAAGCATTATCTAAGCTCCTGAACAAACAGTATTTATTTTGCAGATACATTATCCCTATGGTCACTGAAATCCACAAGATCCAGAAGCAAAACCAGTAATAAAGCATCCACAAGGAACAGCTTTTCTCTTGGGAGATCCCTCATCTAGTTGGAGAGTACACAACCAGACTTAGGAAAGAGATGAATGGGATTTAATGCTTTAAAGCAGCACTACTTCTTACTTACATTTGCTTCCGGTAATCAAGAAGCTTATCAGGAAGAGAGAGGAAAAGAATAGAACAGTGATAATATACCTCCCAGTCTTCCTCTGGTACTCCAGGGAAGGATCCATCATTAGGCACTGAAGTGCCAGGAGGTAGCACAGCTTAACATCTCTTGATATTCACACATAATACAGTGGTCAAAGGGCAGAGTTTTTCACATCTATGTTTGGCCAGCATAGAATTCGTATCATTAAAGTTGAGGCATTTAAAAAACAGTAATAGAATTTGGTTCTGAAGATCCAGAAGGACCCAATATTAATAGATTCTTCTGGTTTATCACCAGGGACATAGAAAAGACCCATTAAAACCTCTACTTAAAAGTGTCCGAATAGTCTAGGGTTCAACCCAAGTTCCCCATAACTATAAGTATAGAAGTAAAGCATCTGACCTGCTGATGGTAAGGGTCTCTCCTTTGAGTTCTGAGCAGAAGCAACATCTTGACCTTTTCAAATCAAACTTTTGTTGAAATTAGCCTATCCTAAGACGAGTTATTTTGTCAAAAATTTCTTAACCAGTTCTTGCTTACCAGTTATGCACTTAGTTTCACAAAGGCAGATTTTTTTTTTCTGTTTCTACTTCATACAGCTTCAGTAAGAATACCCCTATTTCACTCAAGTAGCTCAAGACTCACTTACTAGCATGCCTTTGCACAACTGCCTAGTAATTCAGCACACACATTTGAGCATAATGCATTTTTACATTAAAGAGTGAGAAATAAGAGCCTGGCAGTTGCTGTTTGTATATACAAAACCCAAGATTTATTTCTGATAGTAGACAAAAAATGTAAAGATGCATAGATTTAAAAGTTTAAACGCCACTGATTAAGCAGAAGGAGCCAAAACTGGCAATCGGTTCAGACTGGCCAAATGTCCCTTCATTTGCGGTTCCAAGTTATATATTTGTTATGGTTTGGGGGTCTGGAAGCATCCAGATCAGATGTAGTAAAACACCGACTCATGAAAACAAAGCAAAAAGCCATAAGCAAAAACACCCTTGTGCCTACAAGTGACTGGGGACCCATTGCAATCTAGCTCCCCCAGCTATGAAACAGGAGCTGGTTTCTATTTAAAAGAACCCCAAAGTTACAGTGGAATATTTACTGCCTGCCTCAAAAAGCCTTGCCCTGCTGCTTTGCATTCAAAAGAGGCATAAGAGTATTTGTCTACTCAAAGGTCTGTCCAAGAGTGCTGAGGGGAAGTCTCTCAGGTTCATCTCCTGTAATTACTTCTTTTGAACACCAACCAGAAAACCAGATACAGTGTGCTGAACAGGACGTTGAAGAGACCTGAATAACTGCAGAAGAGAACAAGTGCAAAACAGTCTCTGTGTGATTATACATTCACTTACTTTATAGCAAGAGCCTGTCTGCTTCTGTCTCTTAGGGAAAATGCTATGAAGTCCACAGTTTTTAAACCAACAAACAGCACACAAGTTCTATCATTTTTCACAGAACAACATCAAAAAGACACAAACAAAACATTGCCACACATGCACTTTACAGAGCTAGTGCCAGAGGGAGCTCTCAAATGTTACATTTGAAAGTGCTAAAATGATTGTTCAAAGAAACAAAGCAAAGCAACAGAGGCACAGAGGGCGGGCAGGCAAGCACAGACTAACTCTGGACGATAGCCAGCACTGGAGCTGGGCAGGAACTGAGTATTTCATGATATTCCTACTCTGACTTTTGCCTCAAAAGACTTCTTGTCCTCAGTCCAGCTCCCACTGCTGCCAGCCTTTTCACTGATTTCAGCAAAAGGTTGATTGGGCCTCAGGGCTTAAGTTTCAGACATGCTGGATGTCTGTTGACTTCTGCTGTCGTTGTGAATGCTCAGCAACACAAATCTGGAAGAGCAAGTCCTTAGCATGCAAAACAATTCTGTACTGGTCACATAATTACAAAAGTCACAGAAGCATAAAACTATTTTAACAAGGAAGGCAGCCCCATGAAGCACAGTGACTGAGAGAACTTTAACAAAACACTCAAGAAAACTAAGTGTAAACTGTAGGCTTGCAGGAGGACAGCCCACATTTACTGGTTTCTATCAGATGTTTCAAAAAATAATTATGCATCCAATCAAGTTCTGTTGTACAAACTTAAGCACATTATTAATGAGGAGATGGGAATTTCAACATACTGACCTTAAAAGCCAATGTAGGTTTGAATGGCTTGCTGCAAAACCTTTTCTTTTTTTCTTGGCTTACAGGTAAAATAAGTGATGACTTACATTTTCTCCTCCATTCACAGACAGCTCACTTCTGTTGAAATTCTTGTTTCCATTAAAACAAAAACACACAAAAGGCACTTCGCTACTTAAAAGGTACTTCTGCAGTATTTAGTTTGCATGTATCCACAATATAGTAACCACTGTGTCAGTTTTTTCCTTAAAATACTAGTTTTATTACATGAGAATTTACATAAAAACACGTAGAAGACCATCTAGAACATGATAGGTACCATACAAAGCTTAATTTTTTTTTAAGTGGTAAAGTATCCCAAAGCCTCAATGCACAATTTCTAAGGGGTAGGGGGATAAGCATGGAGTTCTGCTCTCTGGATCTATTAGGAAAAATAGTTCTAATAACTATGTGTTATAAATATGTGATTTCTACAACATAGAGAAACCACTTCAGATTTTCTCAACATATCAACAGTTCTCTATTCAAAGAGTTTTAATTTAAAAGAAGGAAAAAAAAAAAAAGAAAAAAGAAAACCAAAACCCCATCTACATCTTTCTTTCTAAATCCTTTTGTCCTGCCCATCAGGCATAGCTTTTTTAATTACAAACTAAATGCTGCAATGAGTTATAGCGTAGAAGCTCTCTGGAGTACTTTATGAAATCTACTGGCTTTCAGTGCTGTCTCAGAAATGTACCAAGTCAGAATGAGTCACTTCATTAATTATGAAAATCCATAAACTAAGATACAGGTACAAGGATTGCTATGTAGAAACACTGCTTTAAAAAAAAATGCAAAGCATGTTTCTGATGAAACATACTGAATGAGGATTTAAGGATTCACAAAGAAGTGTTGCCATTTTACTTCACCCATAGTTAAGTTTTGGCTAGTTACCAGCTATTAAAGATGGGAATTCTTGCATTATGTCTAGTGAATGCCTGGTACAGTGATGACTACAGGTACTATTAGAAGGATGGGACTACAGACATAAGTACCATAGTTCCTGGCTGGATCCTGGGATGTTCGTATGTTTCCATGCACACGGAAGAATTGAATACAAGTGTCCACAATGGTTTCATTTCAGTAAACTCTCCATTACCTATGGGCAATTTACCTGGTTACAAACTGTGTGCCATCAGCATGTTGACATGTTTCTGCTGCTTAGCAAACAAGCAGCAATACTGATTTGGAGTAAAGCTCTGGGTGAAAAGAAATAAAAAGGCAGAGCAGAAAATCTTTGGCAAAGCAGAAATTCTTGTCACATTCCCAGTAGCAGGGTGGGCCTGCACTACCCTGCAAAGTGGCTTTTGATTGAGGCACATGGGCCCATGCAGTTTTATCAGCATAACAAGCACTGGAAATCACAAGTATAGGCAAGAGGTTGAAAAGAAGTCTTGGACCAGCAGAGGCAAAAGTGGCTAATAGTGTACCACCTTGGCTACTGTGTCCTGCCAGAAACAAGGAAACAGACAGTTAACACTACAGGACCCAAGAAATTACAGTTTAGGTTGTCTGTGGATCACATTCGTTAAAATCCCTCAGATTATTTCTATTAGCCAGTTTTTCACCTTATTTCTTTCTTAGGTAACTTTTGAGACAGTAGTTCATATCAAGTTATGGAATTAGCTGTTATTCCTTAAATGATTTTTTTTTCCTCAGTAGGAATTGGGACACTCAATGGGTGAGTACAGAAGGGAAGAAAAGCAAAAACTCCTTCCAACATGCTGCAGGCCTTTATCTCATGGCAATGATTATGAAGACAGCCTCTTGTCATGGTTTAACCCCAGCCAGCAATTAAGTACCACACAGCCACTGCTTGCTCACTACCCCCGATGGGATGGGGGAGAGAATCAGAAGGGTAAAAGTGAGAAAACTCATGGGTTGAGATAAAGACAGTTTAATAGGTAAAGCAAAAGCCACGCACACAAGCAAAGCAAAACAAGGAATTAATTCACTACTTCCCATTGGCAGGCAGGTGTTCAGCCATCTCCAGGAAAGCAGGGCTCCATCACATGTTAATGGTTACTCGGGAAGACAAATGCCATTGCTCCCAATGTCCCCCCCTTCCTTGTTCTTCCCCCAGCTTTATATGCTGAGCAGGACGTCATATGGTCTGGAATATCCCTTGGGTCAGTTGGGGTCAGCTGTCCCAGCTGTGTCCCCTCCTAAATTCTTGTGTGTCCCCCAGGCTACTTGCTAGTGGGGTGGGCTGAGAAGTAGAAAAGCCCTTGACTCTGTGTAAGCACTGCTGAGCATTAACAAAAACATCTCTGTATTATCAACACTGTTTTCAGCACAAATCCAAAACACAGCCCCATACTAACTACTGTGAAGAAAATTATCTCTGTCCCAGCCAAAACCGTCACACTTCTACAGGTCTCCTTCTGTCAATCTGTAAAAGGTTCCATGTTACCTTGAAATGAAATCAGATGCAAGAAAAGCAGAGGCTAGAGATGCAGAGGCGTAAAGATATTCCTTACTCCGAAAGAAAAATTAAATTGCTTACAGAGTAACTAAGTAAACCATATGTTCTCCCGTCGCCAACCAATACAAGAGGCTTTATTGATATATATTTTTTAATCTGACATTAGCTTGAAATAACATTTTCAAACAATAGCTCTTTCCTATTGATTTTTCTGTGCAATCCATTACAGTGAATGCTATCACCTTTGAGGCAGCTACAGGGTTTTAACCTTCCAAGATGTCTAGGAACACAAATATGACAGTTTTCCTGAGCAGCATTGATTGCCATGTATTTTAAGTTATTCTGAATGGGAACACCAGAAAAATAGCTTCTAGATGCATAATGTATAAGCTTGTTTACAGGAAGCAAGGAACAAATCAAAAAGGGAGAAGTGACACAGAAGAAACTGATAGAAGCAACAGTAATTTTGTTGAGATAGATAACATCATGGAAATTTAACCTTATGGAAAACTCTCTTTAGTTAGAGCAGGTATTTGATAAACAGCCTTTTAATTTGCAAATTATGCTTCCCAGAGACAATGAAGGCAACCAAAATGGCAATAAAGAGTATTGTCCCTTGTTTCTGAGCCCACAGCACACAGATAACCTGTCAAAGCTCCAAAACACAGGCTTCCCACCCACAAACACCCACCACACATGGAACATGGTACAAGGCTTACTGACCATTAGACAAATTCACAAACCTCACGATAAATGTTAAATAGAAAGTTTGCAAGGAAAACACTACCTTAATCATGGTAATACACAAGCAAGATCTAGCCAAACCTCCACTAAATTGACCAACCACTTCTCACCGCAATTCAAAGTAACGTAACTCAAGCACGCACAAGTTTAGCTCTTCTAGTTTCTCTGTGTTCGCTGCAGTTCCTTGGACCTGTAATTGTGCTGGATTCAGATCAGGTGCTAGTGTGGTCTAAATGCCTGCTGAGAAGGGTGTCCCAAGCAAAGATAAGGATACATTGTATTTCACAGTTTTAACCTGAACACCACACTATGGTACAGTGTAACAAAGATCCAGTCAGGAGTCCGCAAATATTTAACTGTTCAATTTTGGTTCTCTGTTTTAGCTGGCTTGACAATTTACAGCTGGTGTGCTTAATGAAGCACACATCCTCCCGGCAGCCACAAAGCTCATTAAAACAGGGGAGGGGTGTTTTCCCTGTCTACTTTCTAAGAAAAGATTCCCATACTACCATCACTGACCACTCTGTTCTAACCATGCACATTTATACCGGCCTCAAAGGAACTAGCCAGTCCCTCCTGGCTCCAGTGCACATGTGGCAGACTGTGCCTCACACACTACTTCAGGCACAAGAAGTGACCAGCAAGGATGCTATAACATACACATTCCTTATAAAGAGGAGGTCTACAGAGTGTCTGAAGACATACAGGTGACAAAATGGCAGCTTCAGAACACAAGGTATATTTGTACTAGGAGTAAAGTCCCACACAAGAGGGCAAAGTTCAATTAAAAAGTGCCACTTTCTCCTTTTACACACTGTGAAGGCAGCAGCCACACATTACAGCTCAACATGTAGCCTGC